>NC_138779.1:6175582-6255582 GCF_965119305.1 Pelophylax lessonae
CCAGAATCCTCTAACTGTGAGGATTATCCTGAGTTTCCGTGCTCAGTCTTAGCCGGGGAAACACCAGTCCCTAGGGAGGAGCCTGCTACCTCAGAAGAGGAACAGCGGCCGTTAGGGTTGGATGACCTTAAAGTGCACCGAGAAAATTTTATCACTGAGCAATTGAGGGACCCCACATTGCTAAGAGCCCGGGAGAATGTAGTGAAGATAGATGGGGAGCTAGTTAACCCTGACGAGAGGATTGCCCTCCCTTACTTCATTATTGAGAGGGACCTCTTATATCGAGTGTCACAGAGGATAGAGGACACTGTTGAGCAACTGGTAGTGCCTAAACCGTACCGCAAGATGGTTTTGGAACTGGCCCATGGGCACATTCTTGGGGGACATTTGGGAGCAGAAAAAACCCGGGAGAGAATCACCCAGAGGTTTTATTGGCCTGGGATCACTAAGGAAGTGGAATTGTACTGCTCTTCCTGTCCAGTGTGTCAGATTAATGCACCCATGCCCCATTTCCGTAGTCCTTTGGTACCCCTGCCCATTATCGAGGTTCCTTTTGAGAGGATCGCCATGGATTTGGTTGGGCCCTTACTGAAGTCCACAAGAGGGCACCAGCACATCTTGGTGATAATGGATTATGCCACCCGTTACCCAGAAGCGATTCCTCTCCGAAATACCTCTGCTAAAACCATAGCCAAGGAGTTATTTCAAGTTGTCACCCGGGTGGGTCTACCTAAGGAAATCCTAACTGACCAGGGCACCCCGTTTATGTCCAGGGTGACAAGAGAACTTTGTAAACTCCTGAAAGTGACCCAGTTACGTACCTCAGTATATCACCCTCAAACAGATGGGTTAGTGGAGAGGTTTAATAAAACGTTAAAACAAATGTTGAGGAAGGTGGTGGATAAAGACGGAAAGAATTGGGATTATCTGCTCCCTTATCTGATGTTTGCCATAAGAGAGGTTCCCCAATCATCCACAGGGTTCTCTCCGTTTGAGTTGCTGTATGGGAGGCACCCCCGGGGCCTACTTGACATTGCCAGGGAAACATGGGAGAGTGAGAGTTCCCCTCATCGAAGTGTGATTGAGCATGTTGCCCAAATGCAAGATAGAATTGCCCAAGTGATGCCGATTGTGAAGGCACATTTAGCCCAAGCCCAGTTGGCTCAACAAAGGATTTACAATCGTGGGGCCCAGGTCCGTTCTTTTGCACCTGGTGATAGGGTGTTGGTGTTGGTCCCCACGGTCGAAAGTAAATTCCTAGCCAAATGGCAGGGGCCCTATGAAGTATTGGAGAAAATAGGGATGGTGAATTATAAAATTAGCCAACCAGGAAGACGAAAACCTGAGCAGCTCTATCACGTGAACTTGTTAAAACCATGGAAGGATAGAGAGTCCTTGGTCGCTGAGACTACCCGAGTTTCTGCTCCAGTTCACCTGGCTGTCCCTGAAGTTGGGATAGCAGAGACTCTGTCCAAACTTCAGAAACAGGAGGTTAAAGAATTTGTGCTCCGTAATAGGGAGAAGTTTTCAGACCTGCCAGGTTGGGTCTCGGGAGTTAAACATGACATTATCACCACCCCAGGGGATAAGGTCAAGTTAAAGCCTTATAGAATTCCAGAAGCCCGGCGAGATGCCATTCGCCAGGAAGTAAAAAAAATGCTTGAGTTGGGGGTGATAGAAGAGTCAAATAGTGATTGGTCCAGTCCCATTGTCTTAGTGCCCAAACCAGATGGAAGTTGGCGGTTTTGTAATGATTTTCGCCGCCTGAATAAAATCACTAAGTTTGACACCTATCCTATGCCCCGCATAGATGAACTAATTGATCGCCTAGGCACTGCCCGGTACATGACCACGTTAGACCTTACCAAGGGTTATTGGCAAATTCCTCTCTCGGGGTCGGCCAGGGAAAAAACAGCATTTGTAACTCCAGACGGATCTTTCCAATATCGGAGGATGCCTTTTGGGTTACAGAATGCTCCTGCCACATTCCAACGCACCATGGATAAGACCCTTCGGCCTCATCTAGCCTATGCTGCTGCATACCTCGATGACGTGGTCATTCACAGTGAGGATTGGGACTCACACTTACCAAAAGTTCAGACTGTGTTGGATTCCATCTGGAAAGCTGGGTTTACAGCCAATCCAAAAAAATGTACCATTGGGCTAGAAGAGGCGAAGTATCTGGGGTATACCATTGGTAGAGGTCTAATCAAGCCCCAAATAAACAAAGTTGAAGCTATTAAGGATTGGCCACGTCCCACCAGCAAGAAACAGGTTCGTGCATTTTTGGGGATTGCAGGTTATTATCGCCGTTTTATTCCCCATTTTGCCTCACAGGCTGCTTCCCTGACCAATCTGACCAAAGGGAAGGAGTCTGTCATGATCAAATGGACTCCCGAGGCAGAAACAGCTTTTCAGGCTTTAAAACAGGCCTTATGTAGCCAGCCAGTTTTAAAGTCGCCTGATTTTTCACGAGACTTTGTGGTCCAGACAGATGCATCAAATGTGGGTTTAGGAGCTGTACTGTCCCAGATTATCAATGGGGAAGAACACCCTGTTATGTACCTCAGCCGAAAGTTGAAGGCCCATGAAGAGAATTATGCCACCATTGAGAAAGAGTGTTTGGCGGTGAAATGGGCCTTGGATTCTCTCCGATACTACCTCCTGGGTAGACAGTTTGAACTGGTGACGGATCACGCCCCATTGAAGTGGATGGCACAGAACAAGGAGACCAATAGGAGAATAAATAGGTGGTTTCTGGCCCTTCAGGAATTTAGTTTTGTGGTAACGCATCGCCCCGGTGTTCAAATGGGGAATGCAGATGGTTTGTCCCGTGCACATGCGTGCCTGTCAACCTGTGTCCCAACCCTAGGGTTGAAACAAGAGGGGGGGGTATGTGACAGGAAGTCAGGAAAATCTATGGGTGTTGTCACTGACGGGAGATATATTTCTGCTTGGTTTAGACAATTCACTAATTGCTATCAGGTGTCGGCTGCAGAGGTAGGCAGGAAGGTGTACGGAAGTTGAGAACACTTTCAGCTGTTCAGAATGAGGCAATTAAGATCTCTATAACTTGTCCAAAGGGAGTCTATTGATTGCTGTCTCCTGAGGCTGTGTAAGCTGGGGAGAGCAGTCAGATGAGAGACTTCTAAAGGTGAGGTGTTGAATTTTTTCTGTGTAAAGAAAACACAAATGGACATTTGAGTGTCTGCTGTAGAACCAGCAGGGTCTGCCCAAAGAGTAGGTTGGGAAGACTCCTTAGATAGGTTCCGGTGTGTGAGAAGGTAGACGCCCACAGTGGCCAGGATTTATTTTGTGTTTTATTTTATTTTGATGTTTTTGCTGCATGCACTGTTTTGAAGAAATTGGAAGAATAAACCATAAACTGTTGTTTTCAACCACTCCTCGGCTATCTCCCTGTGTGACGAACCCCCCCCAAAAGGGGTTATCCACACCCGCTACCGAGCTAATCCCTCACAATATAATATATATATATATATATACATATAATATAATATATATATATATATATATATATACATATAATATATATATATATATATATATATATATATATATATATATATATACATATATACACATATATATATATACACACATACATATATATATATATATAGGGAACAGGTTCACATCTAGGAAGTTTCTATAACAGGAAGCTTCTAGATCACGTCTAATAGGCAGAAAGTGCATGCGCAGATCAGCAGACCAAAAGTTTCTTGCACACCCGCTAGATAAGCGACCCACCCAGCCACCATCCCCCATCCCCCATCCCGCACCCTGCACACTCACACCCCCTCCTTACCTTACACACAAATGCCACGATTTCGGCTGTAAACAGTGCAGGAGCCATGATGCACACTTACGACAGGGCCTGGACAATTTCCGGAAACGTGTGCACGCACCAAAAGTTTCGTTTCCGGTTTCATGTATAAATGTGAGAACGCGGTTTTGTATATTCGCGAATTCGCGAATAGTGAACATACACAACCATTAAGCAGATTTAACTTAGAAAAAGAAATACAAATACATACATTTGTGGACACCAGAAAACTTTATTTAGACACATGAAGACATTTTAAAAAAAAAATTGGAAACATGCTGTTTATTACATTTGTATTTTTCAAACCAAAACAACCTTTGTACAACATTTAGACCATATACATCGACAAAGAGCCCATAATCAACAGATGCATGTGCAGATTGACAGAATTATGTTAACAGCAATAAATACTTACAGAGAGTCAACACACAACACAGCCAAATCTCACCTCCATAAATAACAAAGGGCCAAAAATGTTACCCATAAAACATGTGACACACAAATATATTGGACCTCTTCGTAGGTCAAATCTTTCCTGATGTCTGAGTGAGCTATATATAATCCAAGCAAACACACCCAGAATGGTAACGCCCAGTCCAAAAATTAACTGTGTGTATCCTGTGTGTTTTGGAGCATGCTCAGTTGCCAAAACAAGGGAAATAGAAATGAGGAATAGAAATGTATGTAGGTGTGTATAGTATATGTGAATTGAAAAAATTCTCTCTTGAAGTTTGCTAGTCATTATTTAGAATGTTTAGATACAGGAATACATACATATATATACAATTACGTGAGAGAGAGAGAAATATATATTTAGGGAAACAATTGAAACACACCTTTTGGGATTTGAGAAGTGAGATTGTGACGATTGAACAGATATGTAAGCCAACAATCTGACTCATCACTCATGAACATCCCTAAATTTGGCGTGGCAATTATATCAGGCGTTCTTATGTGCATTTTGGCTGGCGTTTTCACAGGCGTTTTGACATGCATTTTTTGGGCAGGCATTGTTATATGAAATCACCTACAAAAGCCCCAAAAACAGACCACAAACACGTACATGTGAACGTAGCCCGTTTGGGGGCGTTTGAGGGGGATTTGTCCAGCTCAAGGATCAGCTCCCAAAACAGGCAAAAAATCCAATCCTATTCAGTTCAATGGCCCCTGTTCCCATGTGAGCATTTTGACGGCATGAGGAAAACACCCAACGCTCACTGAGAAATAGCACAATGATTAGGGAGTCTGCCTTCCTGCTGTAGGTTTGTAAGTTCGAATCCGGAAGGTGCCCTCTGTATGGGCAACACTTGGATATCTCCAATCCTCCAAATGTTGACATCATTAATTTTGTTCATGTTTGAAAAAGGCATGTGTATCAGCAAACTTTTAATCCAAAGACATGAACAAAATACAAAAGATGCCCCATAAAGTCAATATGTAGCAATATTGTGAGCTAAAGCTCTATTTGTTTGTTGGGCATACTTTGCTAATTAGCCAAGTATAAGGGATATATATATATATACCTTCAGTTAAATGTGTAGTAAAATGGTAACACTTGGCCATACCCATATGGAAGAAAAGGTAGTATTTGCAATATATTTCTAAAAACATTCTTTGGAAACACATAAAATATTGGCAAAATTGTGACATTTCCTTGATATGTGTGAAATGCTAATAATCTTTCTTTGAAATATGTTTTACATCTATTTTTTTTCTATCTGACGACCAATTCCCCAATGTAATATTTTGTGGGTTTTTTCAGAGAATGTGGAGGTTCTATATAAACACTGTAGATTTGACTGCTATGATTTCGGAGTTAGCAGGAAAGGTGTATGGAATGTGATGGTGTTTACTAAAGGATCCCTTGTTGGAAGTGTGCATGTTTTTCCAATTCCGCCGGTTTTTGCCATTTTCTATGGGCGAGACAGCGGATTTGCAAGCGGTATTCAAAAAAAAATTGACCCAAAATCGCGCTGGCGAAATTTTTTGAGCCAATTTGACGTTGCGCATGCGCACATTCGCGAGTTCGCAGCTCGCGGCTGGAGGAGCTGTTTAACCTTTCCACACTTTCGCAGATATCTCTCTTTCTAAGTCAGTTTTTGAGATTTTTTAAACGCAAGTCATCTCCAAATTGACTTCCACACCTTCCACAGTGATTTGGGATTTTTGGGGGTACAGGGGAAAATTTGGCTAAACTTTAGTCGAGCTTTTAGCTGGCGTGGTTTTAAGTCGCGCTCTGACCATATTGCATCTTAATGAATCTCACACTAGGCGCTATTTTCCGCCCGCCGTTCTTTGAATGCCAATTTCAGACTTAAATAATCGCCGCTTCGCAAAATCACGCCGAAACGCCAATTCGCCGTACTATGAATCAGGCCCAGAATCTCTAAATAAAGAAAATTGTATTTGAATTTTGGTTCGTAACTAAACAGATTGCACATCTCTGTACATTGCAGGGATTTTAACAAACTTTGATGCAGATTCCTATTTTTTTGTTATTCTTAGGCGCCCTGCATACCATCTGTGTAGAAGGACAACCCCAGGCGGCCATATTGCATTTAAAAAAAAAACATTACAGCAGCTGCAGATTGAAAAGGAAATTACATTTTAATAACATTAAATTACAATATAGCTTGTGTAGCAATTGTATAATGTTATATTATTATTTTTTTTATTATTTATTTGCGATATTTATTACCCACAAAATTGGAGTCACCCTTTAAATCTCTCGTTTGTATGAAATTCTGCCTATTAACAAAATCTTTTTTTTTTTTTTAGAAGTTTTCTAGATGAAGAAATTACAATGACAAACCTGGGTGGAGGTGATCCTCACAGAGGTTAAGACCTCAATCGCTGGCATGTTGAAAAACTGATGGATAATTGTAATTAGCTCTCAGAATTTTTAATTATAGAAGTGGTATAAATAATCACAAAGCACAGCTTCACTAATGAGAGTCCTTGTGTATAAAAATGCAGAGAAGCATTTGTTCGAGGGTCTTTGAAAGCTTCGCCGTTAATTAGGTTTCTTGCTGCCAGCAAGATTTTAAGAACAGAGGAAACATTTCTACATATAAATCAGACTCAATCTGAAGGAATCCCAATAACAATTATGGGATAAAATGTCTCTAAAGCAAATTTGTTTTGTTGATATAAATACCGCATAATAAAAGGGAGAAGAAATTCTGTAATCTCAATTAGAAGCCCCTGAGACAATGTCTAAAACAGTCTGCAAGCGTTTGGAAACAGTAATATCCCGCTTATAGGGACAGTCTGTCCAAAGCTGACTTTTCAATTATGAGGGACACTGCTGGGCTGAATCCTCCACCATTAGCCAGCTTCTCCAGATACCCAAGGGATTGGTTTTGTTTGGTGGCCCAAAGCTGACTTTTCAATTATGAGGAACACTGGAGGGCTGAATCCTCCACCATTCGTCAGCTTCTCCAGATACCCATGGGTTGGTCTTGTTTGGTGGTCCAAAGCTGACTTTTCAAATATGAAGTATAATGGTGGGCTGAATCCCCCATCATTAGCGAGCTTCTCTAGATACCCATGGGTTGGTTTTGTTTGGTGATCCAAAGCTGACTTTTTATTTATGAGAGACACTGGTGGGCTAAATCCTCCACCTTTAGCCAGCATCTCCAGATACCCATGGGTTGGTCTTGTTTGGTGGTTCAAAGCAGACTTTTCAATTATGAGGGACACTGGAGGGCTGAATCCTCCACCATTAGTTAGCTTATCCAGATACCCATGGATTTGTCTTGTTTGGTGGTCCAAAGCTGACTTTTCAATTTTAGAGGGACACTGGTGGGCTGAATCCTCCACCATTAACCAGCATCTCCAGATACCCATGGGTTGGTCTTGTTTGGTGGTCCAAAGCTGATTTTTTAATTATGAAGGACACCGGAGGGCTGAATCCTCCACCATTAGTCAGCTTCTCCAGATACCCAGAGGTTGATCTTGTTTGGTGGTCCAAAGCTGAATTTTAAAATATGAAGGACAATGGTGGGCTGAATCTACCACCATTAACCAGCATCTCCAGATACTCATGGGTTGGTCTTGTCTGGTGGTCCAAAGCTGACTTTTCAATTATGTGGTACACTGGAGGGCTGAATCCTGCACCATTAGTCAGCTTCTCCAGATACCCATGGGTTGGTTTTGTTTGGTGGTCCAAAGCTGACTTTTCACTTATGAGGGATACTGGTGGGCTGAACCCTCCACCATGAACCAGCTTCTCCAGATACCCATGGGTTGGTCTTGTTTAGTGGTTCCCAATTTTTCACAACACTTCAAGAAAATGTTTACTTAATGTTCAGACCCCTACAAAAGTGATATCACATTAGAGGAAGAAGACATCTAAAGCTAGTTTCACATCACAGGCGTAACTACAACCTTCAGGGCCCTGGTAAAAGAAACCATAAAAGGCCCCTCTCACTGGGGCCCTTTCCATAGTTTCTGACGCCCTTTCCATCGGTCCCAGATGGAAAGTGTGCAGAGCGTTCATCCATAAATTCTAGTGTTAACAGGTGGTCACACACCTTTAGAACCTGATATATTACACACATGTACAAGCTATTGGGATTTTAGCACAGCTATTTCTACTATACCTCTCACTGACACCAATGATGGGGCACTATTGATCTTTTATTGAAAAGAATCAAGCAACATATTTTATACAAAAGTAAAAAACAGAACTATAGTACAATATTCCAACAAAAAAAAAAAAAAACAAAGGAATTCACATCCATGTGCAGAATATATACAATATATACATAATCCACTTCCAACATTCTTAGAAAACTATTTACATAAAGCAGCAGAGAGGGCCTAAGAGGCACAACCCATCACCTATGTATGCAGCCATTTATCAAAAACTGAGCATTAAGAAAAAATCTAGGGTGATAAGAGACAGAAAGCCACACCCGGGAAAGAGACTCCTGGCAGTCAGGGAGGCTTGAAACCCCTCCACGCCTTCAGCCAAGCCCTCTGACCCCACTTGTCTCTCTCAAGCGCCCGAATCTTCCCCACCTCATGCAGAATGTCACACACCACCACCTGAACAGGAAGGATTTTACGCCGAAGGGTGACCTGACACCGTGCGTTCCATGTGTAATAACGGACTACTAAACTAACTAAAAAAAGTGTATCCAAACAAAAGCCCCCACCAGTATTGAATGCTCCGTACACCCACTCAGCATAACCCAGCCTGGAGAGGAAAGGAACACCGAGGGCCCGCCCAACCTGTTTGTATACCTCTATGTTAAAAGGGCAACGAAGCAGAAAATGGTCCATAGTCTCCTCCTCACCTGCACATTCCTCCCGAGGACAACCACGATCCATCCCACTGCGGAATTTCAAATTGCCCCGAACATAGAGCTTCCCGTGGAAGCACAACCAGGCCAGATCCCTGAATTTAAGGGGGACTCTAGCCAAATTAATCAATCTTAACCCTTCCCTCAAAATTGGGCCTGGGCAATCCCTTAAGGCCAGTGGGTCATGAAAGACTTCACTCAAGACTCGGCTCATAAGGACTTTCCTCGGAGCGGATCTGAGATCTTCAGCCGACAGTCGCCACTGCCGCAGCAACTTCAGACACGGAGCGACATAGGCTGGGAGCTGACCACGATGACCCCTGAGATTCTTCACTTGGCCACCTTCTTCCCAAAGTCGCAGAAAAGGCCTAAACCAAGATCTAAACATGCCTGCCCATCCAGGAGGTTTCACTGCAAGCATATTACCAATGTTAAACTTGAGAAAGAGCAGTGAAAAGAAAAGAACGGGGTTGACCATACCTAAGCCACCCTCCCTCCTGGATAGATAGGTGACATTCCTCTTGATGGGGTTCAGTCTGTTCCCCCACAGCATCTGGAAGAACACACTATAGATCCTAGCATAGAGAGACACTGGCAAGATGCAGACAGGGCTGACATACAAGAAGATCGGTATCAGGTAAGTCTTAATCAGATCAACCCTTTCCCTCAGAGATAACTTCCATCTCTTCCAGCTGACCACCTTAGTATTGGCAACTTCCAGCCTGCCTTCCCAGTTTTTGAGGCCATAATCGCCAGGTCCAAATTCAATGCCTAATATCTTAATTTTTTCCTGGGGCACTGGAAAAGTGTCCGGGAGATCAAACCCCTCACCTTCCTTTCCCATCCAAAAAACTTCACTCTTTTCCTGATTGATCTTGGAGCCTGATGCTTCAGAGTACCGTGATGTCAGAGAGACCACCTCCTCTGCTTCATCTGTCCCAGTGACAATCACTGACACATCATCCGCATAGGCAACAACCCTCAAAGGCGGCTCACCCGGGATTCCCACTGGTACCCCACACAACATGCTGCTCTCTAGCCTCCTGATGAAGGGGTAGATTGCAAACACATAGAGCAGGGGACTCAGCGGACAACCCTGGCGCACCCCAGAACCAACCTCAAAGGACTGTCCAACCCAACCATTAACAAGAGGGAAGCTTTCTGCCCCCTTATACAAAACTTTTAACCAATCGACAAAACCACCCGGCAGACCGTACTTACTAAAGAGCAACCACAGGTACTCATGGTTGACACGATCGAAAGCCTTTGCCTGATCCAATGCCAGTAGATACTTTCCCCAGCCTGCAGCCCTGCACTGCTCCAAGGCCTCCCGGACAGCTAAAACTGCTGTGAAGGTGCTCCTACCCTGGATCGAACAGTGCTGATGGCGAGAAAGCAAAGACTCTGCTACTGCCGATAGGCGCCAGAAAAGTATCTTCGCCAGCACCTTTCTATCGACATTGAGAAGGCTGATGGGGCGCCAATTCTCAATCATCGAAGGATCTTTACCTTTTGAAAGAAGAATCACAGCTGAGTGTCTCATGGAAGTGGGAAGCACCCCCTCAGCAAGACAACTGTTAAAAATCTCTACCAAATGTGGGGCCAGAATAGACTTAAAGGCTTTGTAAAACTCAGCCGTCAGACCATCCGGTCCAGGTGACTTCTTGATGGCAAGCTGTTCAATTGCCCTCGTCACCTCTTCAACTGTGATCTCTTCTGTCAAATTCATCAAAGGGACATCTCCACCATTTAGACCTGGAATAGAGTCCAAAAAGCTTTCCATCTTGTCTCGGTCAAGCTCCTTCCTCCCAAGAAGTTCAGCATAAAAAGACCTCACGACCTCCAGGATCCCTGACCTGGACTTTGTCAAGGAACCTGTACTATCCTTAAGGCCAACGACCATTTTAACAGCTACACCCTGTTTGCAGTTCTGGTAAGGGTCAGGCGAGTGGTATTTCCCATAGTCCCGCTCCAGAACCAAAGAGGTATGCCGGTCATATTGACACTTCCTGAGGAGGATTTTCACTTCAGAGATTGCCCCAGGATCTCCTCCTCTCGAGACAAGAATATCCAGCTTCCTCCGCAAACGTTGGTAGGTCATGTATCTATTAAAATGTTTTTTATTGGCTAGGCCCCTGAAGAATCCAGCAATCCTCTTTTTGGTCAGCTCCCACCACTCAGCCTTGCTGCTACAAAAGTCCAGGATGGTCACCTGTGCCTGAAAGAATTCCTCAAAGGATTGTCTAACATGTTCTTCCTCAAGGAGAGTCGAATTTAATCTCCAGATGCCTTTGCCCCTCTGAGAGAAATCTGAAGCATTCAAGACCACAGATAGCATACAGTGATCAGAGAACTCCACCGCCTGCACCACTGGGGGTGAGAAAGCAGAGGCCTCCTTCACAAAAAACCTATCTATCCTACTCTGACTATTACCTCGATGAAAGGTGAACCCTGTGTCATCCGGGAGGTGCTTAATGTGCACATCCACAAGACCAGCATCCCTAACCATACTATTTAAAAAAACGCTATCATATCCCAGCCGGTCATTGAAGTCCTTCCTGTCCTTGGGCCTAGTCACAGTATTAAAGTCACCTCCAAAAACCACTTGCCGGGATGTAAAAAGAAATGGCTTGATCCTTATAAAAAGGCATTTCCTGTCCCACTTTGTGTGCGGCCCATAAATATTAATTAGGCGCAGGTCCTGCCCTCCCACAAGAACGTCTAAGACCATACATCTCCCAATCTCCACCTCAATAACCCGCCGGACAGTTACCATGCCGGTTTTAAACAACACCGCCACCCCGCCGTAAGGCTCGGCCGCAAGAGACCAGTAAGATGGACCATACCTCCACTCTCTCTTGGCCATATGAATATCTGCCAAGGAGGTGAGCCTAGTCTCCTGCAAAAATAAAATTTCAGCATCTAATTGGCTGAACAAAAATAAGGCCATAGAACGAGCTCTTACCGACTTAATGCTGGCGACATTTATTGTCACCACTTTTAACGGAGGGGGAACCGCCATTTGGGTTATTGGGTGGATTGCTTCTTAGCTCCCCTCTGCTGCTCATCACCAGAAGCCTCTCTCTTTCTTGAAGCCTCCTCCAACTCCATTTCAATTTCTGAATTCTGCTCAGAAGAATCCCCAGATGAGGAGATATCCCAAGCAGAAGTCCTATACCGGTTGGAGACAGTCACTGAGGCATCCTGTCCCTGTTCCATCCTCACCGTCTGTCTCTTCCGCCTCACAACCTTCCTTCTCTCCTCCAGGTACTGAAGGTCAGATTCAGAGATGCTTTTATCTCTTGTTTTCTTCTTTTTCTTTGAAGTCTTCACAGAAGACTTCTTTACAGAGGAAGCCGCAGCAGCACCCTTTTTGGTACCCTCTACCACTCCTGGTGGGTGGGGGGCTTCTTTAAGGTCACACTTAGGAAGGGAAGACTGATCGGGAATAACTGACTCAGGGGGCACAGACTTGGCAGATTCTGACACAAGAGGAGCCGGTACAGTAGGCTGGGGGGACACAGGGACAGACACAGAAGGAAAACTTACAGATACAGGAGGGGTGGGCACAGGGACTAGGGAGGGATCCTGCACAAGACCAGGGGGGTCAGTCACCGCAGAGGAGGGTGGTACAACAGGGGCCTCATCCTCCATCCTGTCCAGCCTTAACAGATCATCTATCACCTCTCTATCCATATTATGCCAGGCTTCAGGACATCGGCTGTAGGGGTGGCCAAGGCGCAGGCACAGGTTGCACCTTATCGCCTGGGTGCAGTCCCTGGCCACATGACCCTGTCCCCGACACACTGAACAGATCAGTGCTGAACAAGAGGAGCTAAAATGCCCCTTTTCTCCACAGCGGTGACACAGTTTTGGCTGACCGGGAAAAAAAATAGTCATCCTATCCCTCCCTATAAAAGCAGAGGAGGGCAGGTGACGGACAACATTCCCATCCCTAGCCAACCTGACCGTTACCGACCAACCCCCGGTCCAGATGCCACGCTCATCATAAATTTTATCTGGCCTGGTCAAAACATCCCCATAATTTCTCAACCAGACCTCTAAGTCCCGAGCAGGAACACTCTCATTTGTAAGGACAATAGTAATTTTCTTCACTGTTGACCTTTGGGAAACTGCCACTGGCACCAGACCTTCCCATTCGGGTCTTGACCTGCACCGAGCCATATATCGTTCCCAGAACAAGTCAAGACCCTCTGGTCTGGTGAAACTAACTGTGTATTCCCGGCTTCCAGCCACATGTATCAGGGCATATAGGTCATTAGCCCCAAAACCCATATCTAAGATCAGGTCCACCACCATACGCCTTGCTAGAGGGACTGCACCACCTTCCCATTTAAGGAGGACTACGTTCCGCCTTGGACCCCCAGCAGAAGCCATAGATCCAATGGTGCTCATAGTGGCAGCCCGCAAGGGAAAACCCTGATTAGAAGCAGAGCTCCTCCTTGATTGTAACCCTGGCTTGGTGATATTGCCAGGAGCACAGCTTACCACCTGTGCAAATGTAGGTTTTTTAGGGCCAAGACCCCACACTGATGTCACATTATCAGGTACACTACTATTATTATTTTTACCAGCTTGGCCTAAACAAGCAGCATTATCAGTTCCACATATAATGGTGGGATCCACCATGCCTGCAATGTTATTAGGGATAACTGTTTCTGATGCAGTACCAGATGCTTCCTGCTGCTGCGCTGTAGAGTCCTGTTCAACAGTGACTGAAATAGTTTTAAGCTCAGCAGAAGGGGGGTTAATCGGCTCTTCTGGGTTTTGTGGTTCTTCAGCAGAAATGTCATTTTTTAAACACAACTTTTCCTGTTTAGAGACATCAGCAGCAGGCACAACATTGCTGAGCATAGGGGAATCACCCTGAGTGTCATTAGGAAACCCATCATTAGGCAAGGTGCTAAAAGGCACAAAAACTGTTTTATCTGTAAGCTGGGGCTTTATATACTTTACTTTATCAGGCACACTCTCAGGTAAGTCCTCCACATCACCAAACACCAGCTGATCTTCCTGCATTGGAGACTCCATTACCTGTATAACTTTCAACATGCCTCCTGAGCCCTGAGATGGCAATGGGCTGCTTACCTCACCTTGAGGGGGAAGGGGGTCAGAACCGGGGGTCTCCTCCTCCACCTCCATCTTTGCAAACCTCCGTTCATTGCAAAACTTCTCCCTGAAGGGACCATCCCTGCCTTCCATCATGGCAACGATAGTTTCTTGATGATCCACACGGACTTTCGCTAATTGGACCTCTGAATCCATGGATCCGCGGTTCTTGCTGAACAAGCCTTCACGCTGCTTTCTCAGGCGCTTTAAATCCGCTCTAAGCTTGTAGAGCTTGTCTCTCTCCTTATTAAGGACTTTGATCCCGGCCACCACTCGCTCCCGAATGGATCCAGCATCTTCATCCTCACCAGGTGCAGAGAGATCACCAACCACGGGCTGCACAGGAGCAGGGGTGCCATCCATCCGCCCAGGGGATGTCTGAGAGCCTCCAGCAGGAGAGGCCCTGCTGGCCTGCATGGCCTCCCCAGGAAGGAGCCAGCAGGGCTGGGAGGGATTTCACCTCACTCCCCTCTCAAACAGATCACCTGGAGCAGCTCCAGACACACAGCCAGAGAACCTTGCAGCAGCCACACCCGAAGCTGAATGATGGGACACTATTCCTCCCACTGACACCAACAATGGAGCCCTATTCCTTCTACCTCCGCCAATGAGGGGGCACTATTCCTCCCACCAACACCAATGATGGGGCATCATTCTTCCCACTGGCACCAATGATGGGGGACTATTCCTCCCACTGACACCAATGATAGGGCACTCTTCCTCCTACTGACACCAACAATGGGACACCAATGATGGGGAACTATTCATCCCACTGACACCAGTGATGTGGCACTATTCCTTCCACTGACACTAACAATGGGGCAATATTCCTCCCACTGACTACAACAATGGGGCAATATTCCTCCCACTGACACCAATGATGGGGCACTATTCCTCCCACTGATACCAAAGATAGGGGACTATTCCTCCCACTGACACCAATGATTGGGCACTATTCCTCCCACTGACATCAATAATAGGAAACTATTTCTCTCACTGATAACAATAATGGGGCACTATTCCCCCCACTGACTCCAATGATGGCGCACTATTTACCCTACAGATACCAACAATTGGACACTATTCCTCCCACTGACACCAATGATGGGACACTATTGATCTTTTATTTAAAAGAATCAAGCAACATATTTTATACAAAAGTAAAAAACAGAACTATAGTACAATATTCCAACAAAAAAAACAAAGGAATTCACATCCATGTGCAGAATATATACAATATATACATAATCCACTTCCAACATTCTTAGAAAACTATTTACATAAAGCAGCAGAGAGGGCCTAAGAGGCACAACCCATCACCTATGTATGCAGCCATTTATCAAAAACTGAGCATTAAGAAAAAATCTAGGGTGATAAGAGACAGAAAGCCACACCCGGGAAAGAGACTCCTGGCAGTCAGGGAGGCTTGAAACCCCTCCACGCCTTCAGCCAAGCCCTCTGACCCCACTTGTCTCTCTCAAGCGCCCGAATCTTCCCCACCTCATGCAGAATGTCACACACCACCACCTGAACAGGAAGGATTTTACGCCGAAGGGTGACCTGACACCGTGCGTTCCATGTGTAATAACGGACTACTAAACTAACTAAAAAAAGTGTATCCAAACAAAAGCCCCCACCAGTATTGAATGCTCCGTACACCCACTCAGCATAACCCAGCCTGGAGAGGAAAGGAACACCGAGGGCCCGCCCAACCTGTTTGTATACCTCTATGTTAAAAGGGCAACGAAGCAGAAAATGGTCCATAGTCTCCTCCTCACCTGCACATTCCTCCCGAGGACAACCACGATCCATCCCACTGCGGAATTTCAAATTGCCCCGAACATAGAGCCTCCCGTGGAAGCACAACCAGGCCAGATCCCTGAATTTAAGGGGGACTCTAGCCAAATTAATCAATCTTAACCCTTCCCTCAAAATTGGGCCTGGGCAATCCCTTAAGGCCAGTGGGTCATGAAAGACTTCACTCAAGACTCGGCTCATAAGGACTTTCCTCGGAGCGGATCTGAGATCTTCAGCCGACAGTCGCCACTGCCGCAGCAACTTCAGACACGGAGCGACATAGGCTGGGAGCTGACCACGATGACCCCTGAGATTCTTCACTTGGCCACCTTCTTCCCAAAGTCGCAGAAAAGGCCTAAACCAAGATCTAAACATGCCTGCCCATCCAGGAGGTTCCACTGCAAGCATACTACCAATGTTAAACTTGAGAAATAGCAGTGAAAAGAAAAGAACGGGGTTGACCATACCTAAGCCACCCTCCCTCCTGGATAGATAGGTGACATTCCTCTTGATGGGGTTCAGTCTGTTCCCCCACAGCATCTGGAAGAACACACTATAGATCCTAGCATAGAGAGACACTGGCAAGATGCAGACAGGGCTGACATACAAGAAGATCGGTATCAGGTAAGTCTTAATCAGATCAACCCTTTCCCTCAGAGATAACTTCCATCTCTTCCAGCTGACCACCTTAGTATTGGCAACTTCCAGCCTGCCTTCCCAGTTTTTGAGGCCATAATCGCCAGGTCCAAATTCAATGCCTAATATCTTAATTTTTTCCTGGGGCACTGGAAAAGTGTCCGGGAGATCAAACCCCTCACCTTCCTTTCCCATCCAAAAAACTTCACTCTTTTCCTGATTGATCTTGGAGCCTGATGCTTCAGAGTACCGTGATGTCAGAGAGACCACCTCCTCCGCTTCATCTGTCCCAGTGACAATCACTGACACATCATCCGCATAGGCAACAACCCTCAAAGGCGGCTCACCCGGGATTCCCACTGGTACCCCACACAACATGCTGCTCTCTAGCCTCCTGATGAAGGGGTCGATTGCAAACACATAGAGCAGGGGACTCAGCGGACAACCCTGGCGCACCCCAGAACCAACCTCAAAGGACTGTCCAACCCAACCATTAACAAGAGGGAAGCTTTCTGCCCCCTTATACAAAACTTTTAACCAATCGACAAAACCACCCGGCAGACCGTACTTACTAAAGAGCAACCACAGGTACTCATGATTGACACGATCGAAAGCCTTTGCCTGATCCAATGCCAGTAGATACTTTCCCCAGCCTGCAGCCCTGCACTGCTCCAAGGCCTCCCGGACAGCTAAAACCGCTGTGAAGGTGCTCCTACCCTGGATCGAACAGTGCTGATGGCGAGAAAGCAAAGACTCTGCTACTGCCGATAGGCGCCAGAAAAGTATCTTCGCCAGCACCTTTCTATCGACATTGAGAAGGCTGATGGGGCGCCAATTCTCAATCATCGAAGGATCTTTACCTTTTGAAAGAAGAATCACAGCTGAGTGTCTCATGGAAGGGGGAAGCACCCCCTCAGCAAGACAACTGTTAAAAATCTCTACCAAATGTGGGGCCAGAATAGACTTAAAGGCTTTGTAAAACTCAGCCGTCAGACCATCCGGTCCAGGTGACTTCTTGATGGCAAGCTGTTCAATTGCCCTCGTCACCTCTTCAACTGTGATCTCTTCTGTCAAATTCATCAAAGGGACATCTCCACCATTTAGACCTGGAATAGAGTCCAAAAAGCTTTCCATCTTGTCTCGGTCAAGCTCCTTCCTCCCAAGAAGTTCAGCATAAAAAGACCTGACGACCTCCAGGATCCCTGACCTGGACTTTGTCAAGGAACCTGTACTATCCTTAAGGCCAACGACCATCTTAACAGCTACACCCTGTTTGCAGTTCTGGTAAGGGTCAGGCGAGTGGTATTTCCCATAGTCCCGCTCCAGAACCAAAGAGGTATGCCGGTCATATTGACACTTCCTGAGGAGGATTTTCACTTCAGAGATTGCCCCAGGATCTCCTCCTCTCGAGACAAGAATATCCAGCTTCCTCCGCAAACGTTGGTAGGTCATGTATCTATTAAACTGTTTTTTATTGGCTAGGCCCCTGAAGAATCCAGCAATCCTCTTTTTGGTCAGCTCCCACCACTCAGCCTTGCTGCTACAAAAGTCCAGGATGGTCACCTGTGCCTGAAAGAATTCCTCAAAGGATTGTCTAACATGTTCTTCCTCAAGGAGAGTCGAATTTAATCTCCAGATGCCTTTGCCCCTCTGAGGGAAATCTGAAGCATTCAAGACCACAGATAGCATACAGTGATCAGAGAACTCCACCGCCTGCACCACTGGGGGTGAGAAAGCAGAGGCCTCCTTCAAAAAAAACCTATCTATCCTACTCTGACTATTACCTCGATGAAAGGTGAACCCTGTGTCATCCGGGAGGTGCTTAATGTGCACATCCACAAGACCAGCATCCCTAACCATACTATTTAAAAAAACGCTATCATATCCCAGCCGGTCATTGAAGTCCTTCCTGTCCTTGGGCCTAGTCACAGTATTAAAGTCACCTCCAAAAACCACTTGCCGGGATGTAAAAAGAAATGGCTTGATCCTTGTAAAAAGGCATTTCCTGTCCCACTTTGTGTGCGGCCCATAGATATTAATTAGGCGCAGGTCCTGCCCTCCCACAAGAACGTCTAAGACCATACATCTCCCAATCTCCACCTCAATAACCCGCCGGACAGTTACCATGCCGGTTTTAAACAACACCGCCACCCCGCCGTAAGGCTCGGCCGCAAGAGACCAGTAAGATGGACCATACCTCCACTCTCTCTTGGCCATATGAATATCTGCCAAGGAGGTGAGCCTAGTCTCCTGCAAAAATAAAATTTCAGCATCTAATTGGCTGAACAAAAAGAAGGCCATAGAACGAGCTCTTACTGACTTAATACTGGCGACATTTATTGTCACCACTTTTAACGGAGGGGGAACCGCCATTTGGGTTATTGAGTGGATTGCTTCTTAGCTCCCCTCTGCTGCTCATCACCAGAAGCCTCTCTCTTTCTTGAAGCCTCCTCCAACTCCATTTCAATTTCTGAATTCTGCTCAGAAGAATCCCCAGATGAGGAGATATCCCAAGCAGAAGCCCTAGAACGGTTGGGGACAGACACTGGGGCATCCTGTCCCTGTTCCGTCCTCACCGTCTGTCTCTTCCGCCTCACAACCTTCCTTCTCTCCTCCAGGTACTGCAGGTCAGATTCAGAGATGCTTTCATCTCTTGTTTTCTTCTTCTTCTTTGAAGTATTCACAGAGGACTTCTTTTCAGAGGAAGCCGCAGCAGCACCCTTTTTGGTACCCTCTACCACTCCTGGTGGGTGGGGGGCTTCTTTAAGGTCACACTTAGGAAGGGAAGATTTATCGGGAATAACTGACTTGGGGGGCACAGACTTGGAAGGTTCTGACACAAGAGGAGCAGGGACAGTAGGCTGGGGGGACACAGGGACAGACACAGAAGGAATACTTACAGATACAGGAGGGGTGGGCACAGGGACTGGGGAGGGATCCTGAACAAGACCAGGGGGGTCAGTCACCGCAGAGGAGGGTGGTAAAACAGGGGCCTCATCCTCCATCCTGTCCAGCCTTAAGAGGTCATCTATCACCTCTCTATCCATATTATGCAAGGCTTCAGGACATCGGCTGTAGGGGTGGCCAAGGCGCAGGCACAGGTTGCACCTTATCGCCTGGGTGCAGTCCCTGGCCACATGACCCTGCCCCCGACACACTGAACAGATCAGAGCTGAACAAGAGGAGCTAAAATGCCCCTTTTCTCCACAGCGGTGACACAGTTTTGGCTGACCGGGATAAAAAATGGTCATCCTATCCCTCCCTATAAAGGCAGAGGAGGGCAGGTGACGGACAACATTCCCATCCCTAGCCAACCTGACCGTTACCGACCAACCCCCGGTCCAGATGCCACGCTCATCATAAATTTTATCTGGCCTGGTCAAAACATCCCCATAATTTCTCAACCAGACCTCTAAGTCCCGAGCAGGAACACTCTCATTTGTGAGGATAATAGTGATTTTCTTTACTGTTGACCTTTGGGAAACTGCCACTGGCACCAGACCTTCCCATTCGGGTCTTGACCTGCACCGAGCCATATATCGTTCCCAGAACAGGTCAAGACCCTCTGGTCTGGTGAAACTAACCGTGTACTCCCGACTTCCAGCCACATGTATCAAGGCATATAGGTCATTAGCCCCAAAACCCATATCCAAGATCAGGTCCACAACCATACGCCGTGCTACAGGGACTGCACCACCTTCCCATTTAAGGAGGACTACGTTCCGCCTTGGACCCCCAGCAGGAGCCATAGACCCAAGACCAGATCCAATGGTGCTCATAGTGGCAGCCTGCAAGGGAAAACCCCGATTGGAAGCGGAGCTCCTCCTTGATTGTATTCCTGGCTTGATGATATTGCCAGGAGCACAGCTTACCACCTGTGCAAATGTAGGCTTATTAGGGCCAAGACCCCACACTGATGTCACATTATCAGGTACATTTCTATTATTATTTTCAGCTTGGCCTAAATCAGCAGCATTATCAGTTAAACATACAATGGTGGGTCCCACCACACCTGCAATGTTATTAGGTGTAGTTACTGTTTCTAATGCAGTACCAAATGCTTCCTGCTGCTGCGCTGTAGAGTCCTGGTTAGTTATTACTGAGACAGTTTTGGGCTCAGCAGAAGCAGGGTTAATCGGCTCTTCTGGGTTTTGTAGTTCCTGAGCAGAAATGTCATTTTTTAAACGTAACATTTTCTCAGCAGGCAAAGCATTGCTGAGTACAGGGGAATCACCCTGGGTGTCACTGGGAAAACCCTCATTATTAGGCAAGGTGCTAAAAGGCACAAAAACAGTTTTGTCTATTACCTGAGACTTGATAGCTTTTATCTTATCAGGTACATGATCCGGCAAGTCCTCCACATCACCAAACACCAGCTTATCTCCCTGTACTGGAGACTCCATTACCTGGATTACCTTTAGCATGCCTCCTGAGCCCTGAGATGGCAATGGACTGCTTACCTCACCTTGAGGGGGAAGGGGGTCAGAACATGGGGTCTCCTCCTCCACCTCCATCTTTGCAAACCTTCGGTCGTTGCTAAACTTCTCCCTGAAGGGACCATCCCTGCCTTCCATCATGGCCACGATGGTTTCCTGATGTTCCACACGGACCTTAGCTAATTGGACCTCTGAATCCATGGATCCGCGGTTCTTGCTGAACAAGCCTTCACGCTGCTTTCTCAGGCGCTTTAAATCCGCTCTAAGCTTGTAGAGCTTGTCTCTTTCCTTATTGAGGACTTTGATCCCGGCCACCACTCGCTCCCGAATGGATCCAGCATCTTCATCCTCACCAGGTGCAGAGAGATCACCAACCACGGCTTGTCCAGAAGCAGGGGTGCCATCCATCCGACCAGGGGATGGCTGAGAGCCTCCAGCAGGAGAGGCCCCGCTGGCCTGCATGGCCTCCCCAGGAAGGAGCCAGCAGGGCTGGGAGGGATTTCACCTCACTCCCCTCTCAAACAGATCACCTGGAGCAGCTCCAGACACACAGCCAGAGAACCTTGCAGCAGCCACACCCGAAGCTGAATGATGGGACACTACTCCTCCCACTGACACCAATGATGGGACACTATTCCTTCCACTGACAAGAATGATGGGACACTATTCCTCCCACTGACACCAATGATGGAACACTATTCCTCCCACTGACATCAATGATGGGACACCATTCCTCACACTGACACCAATGATGGGACACTATTCCTCACACTGACACCAATGATGGGGCACTATTCCCCCCACTGACACCAATGATGGGACACTATTCCTCCCACTGACACCAATGATGGGACACTATTCCTCACACTGACACCAATGATGGGGCACTATTCCCCCCACTGACACCAATGATGGGACACTATTCCTCACACTGACACCAATGATGGGGCACTATTCCCCCCACTGACACCAATGATGGGACACTATTCCTCCCACTGACACCAATGATGGGACACTATTCCCCCCACTGAAACCAATGATGGGGCACTATTCCTCCCACTGACAACAATGATGTGACACTATTCCCCCCACTGAAACCAATGATGGGGCACTATTCCTTCCACTGTCACCAATGATGGGGCACTATTCCTCCCACTGATACCAAAATTTGGACACTACCACTCCCACTGACACCAATGATGGGACACTATTCCTCCTCCTACTGACCATAGACATGCCATTTTTTTTTTTATTCCCACTGACCCCCAAGCCTGAGGCATTGTTTACTCCCCTTGGCACAGTTCAGTACCTCTAAAGTCTGAAGGACAGTAAACTGGCCATTTGACTAGCTTAGAACAGGCTTGGAGACCCCTAATCTGTATGAAGGAGGTCCCAACCCCCCCTACTTTAATGTTTAATTTTTAGGTGTATACTGCTGACCCAAAAATTGGAGTAGCAATGGTTGCTGGGAAGGCTTTCCAGGATGGATGGGAACAAAGTCAAGAAAAATGGCAGAGATTTCATGCTGTCCTTAGATTGTTATTCAGACTCCACCCATAGCAGAAATAGCTGATCCGTAACAGAAAATTTCCACTTCCTCGCTGTTAGCGGAAAACCATTTTCATCGAATCCAATAATTGAATTCCATCATTAATACATTAAAGTGACATCACCCGTGGAATGTGGCCAATAATAAGAAATGACCCGCATTACCTTTTTATAACGGCCGTGCAATTAAATAGAAATAAACGCCATAATTTTCTCAATAAGTGACAGGTCACCGCAGGGCACACCTACGTCTCCTCCAGCCGCGGCTTCCTACAGGTATTCATATTCCCCTTTTCTCAGCCCTGTCACTGCAGTTTATAAAAGTAATTATGTTTATTCAGTATTTGGCCAAAGCTAATGAACCAATGATAAACAGCTCACCGCTTTATATTCTATGAATAATGAATATTAATGAGCTTGTCACAAACCGATACATTATAGAAGCTGCTGGTGAGGATTCCCGCGGTGAGATAACGCAGAAAGAGAACAAGGAATGGAGTTTTTCCCGCCTTGGAATATTCAAAGTGTATCCAATGCCAAAATGGTTTTCGATGGAGTTTAAGGCACGCTTCACCTCTGCGGGCGCGTTATGGCAGCACGTGCGTTACAGCAATGCACGTTCCTTGTATTAGCTTTTGGTGATTTTTCTTCACTTTCCTATCCACCAACCTTCATTCCCTTCCTTTCCCATGAATTTCCTTTCCAACACATATCTATACCTTTTCTTTATCCTACACTCCATTTTGCATAATTTATAATTTTTTATCACTCTGCACATTTCTCCACAACCACCCCCATCATTCACATTTGTTTGTTTTTTTACCAATCATACCCATACACCATCATTCCTTATTTTGTTCTATACTATTCATCTCCATGACTAAGCTCAAGGGGGGGCGGAGCAAAACGCGTTAGTAGTGTGGCCTGGTGAGAGTTCAGGCTGAGGTTGTCTCTCTCATACTACCATAGGACTCCATGGATGTGCGGCACCAAGAATCTCTCTCATACCCTTAAAGGACCCGTGGATGTGCTGCACCAGGGATCTCTCTCATACCACCATAGTACGCTGTAGATTTGCGGCACCAGGGATCTCTCTCATACCACTAAAGGACCTATGGATGTCCGGCACCAGGGATCTCTCTCATACCACCATAGGACTCCATCGATGTGCAGCACCAGGGATCTCTTTCTTACCACCATAGGACTCCGGTGGATGTACGGCACCAGGGATCTCTCTCATACCACCATAGGACTCTGTGGATGTGCGGCACAAGGGATCTCTCTCATTCTACCATAGGACTCTGTGGATGTGCGGCACCAGGGATCTCTCTCATACCACCATAGGACTCTGTGGATGTGCGGCACAAGGGATCTCTCTCATTCTACCATAGGACTCGGTGGATGTGCAGCACCAGGGATCTCTCTCATTCTACCATAGGACTCTGTGGATGTGCGGCACCAGGGATCTCTCTCATACCACTAAAGGACCCATGGATGTGCAGCACCAAGGATCTCTCTCATACCCCCATAGGACTCTGTGGATGTACAGCACCAGGGATCTCTCTCATACCACTAAAGGACCCATGGATGTGCAGCACCAAGGATCTCTCTCATACCATAATCGAATTCTGTGGATGTGTGGCACCAGGGATCTCTCTCATACCACCATAGGACTCTGTGGATGTACAGCACCAGGGATCTCTCTCATACCACTAAAGGACCCATGGATGTGCAGCACCAAGGATCTCTCTCATACCATAATCGAATTCTGTGGATGTGCGGCACCAGGAATCTCTCTCATACCACCATAGGACTCTGTGGATGTGCGGCACCAGGGATCTCTCTCATACCATAGGACTCTGTGGATGTGCAGCACCAGGGATCTCTCTCATACCACCATTGGACACTGTGGATGTGTGGCACCAGGGATCTCTCTTATACCACCATAGGACTCTGTGGATGTGCGGCACCAGGGATCTCTTTCATACCACCATTGGACACTGTCGATGTGTGGCACCAGGGATCTCTCTCATACCCCCATAGGACTTTGTGGATGTGCAACACCAGGGATCTCTCTCATACCACCATAGGACTTCGTGGATGTGCGGCACCAGGGATCTCTTTCATACCACCATTGGACACTGTGGATGTGTGGCACCAGGGATCTCTCTCATACCACCATAGGACTTTGTGGATGTGCGGCACCAGGGATCTCTCTCATACCACCATAGGACTCTGTGGATGTGCGGCACCAGGGATCTCTTTCATACCACCATTGGACACTGTGGATGTGTGGCACCAGGGATCTCTCTTATACCACCATAGGACTCTGTGGATGTGCGGCACCAGGGATCTCTTTCATACCACCATTGGACACTGTCGATGTGTGGCACCAGGGATCTCTCTCATACCCCCATAGGACTTTGTGGATGTGCAACACCAGGGATCTCTCTCATACCACCATAGGACTTCGTGGATGTGCGGCACCAGGGATCTCTTTCATACCACCATTGGACACTGTGGATGTGTGGCACCAGGGATCTCTCTCATACCACCATAGGACTTCGTGGATGTGCGGCACCAGGGATCTCTCTCATACCACCATAGGACTTTGTGGATGTGCGGCACCAGGGATCTCTCTCATACCACCATAGGACTCTGTGGATGTGCGGCACCAGGGATCTCTTTCATACCACCATTGGACACTGTGGATGTGTGGCACCAGGGATCTCTCTTATACCACCATAGGACTCTGTGGATGTGCGGCACCAGGGATCTCTCTCATACCACCATAGGACTCGGTGGATGTGCAGCACCAGGGATGTCTCTCATACCACCATAGGACTCTGTGGATGTGCGGCACCAGGGATCTCTTTCATACCACCATTGGACACTGTGGATGTGTGGCACCAGGGATCTCTCTTATACCACCATAGGACTCTGTGGATGTGCGGCACCAGGGATCTCTCTCATACCACCATAGGACTCCGTGGATGTGCAACACCAGGGATCTCTCTCATACCACCATAGGACTTTGTGGATGTGCAACACCAGGGATCTCTCTCATACCACCATAGGACTCCGTGGATGTGCAACACCAGGGATCTCTCTCATACCACCATAGGACTCCGTGGATGTGCAACTCCAGGGATCTCTCTCATACCACCATAGGACTCTGTGGATGTGTGGCACCAGGGATCTCTCTCATTCTACCATAGGACTCTGTGGATGTGCGGCACCAGGGATCTCTTTCATACTACCATAGGACTCCGGTGGAGGTACGGCACCAGGCATCTCTCTCATTCTACCATAGGACTCCGTGGATGTGCAGCACCAAGGATCTCTCTCATACCACCATAGGACTCCATGGATGTGCGGCACCAGGGATCTCTCTCACACCACCATAGGACTCTGTGGATGTGCGGCACCAGGGATCTCTCTCATACCACCATAGGACTCTGTGGATGTGCAGCACCAGGGATCTCTCTCATACCACCATAGGACTTCCTTCTATTGTCTCTCCTCACATTTTTATTTTTACATTTATTTCACAATACAATTTTCACATTTATATCTATCTGTTTTTTATGTCTAATATTCACTCATATTTCTCTCTTTTTCTTTTGACTTTTACCTCATACTTTTATTCATTTTTTCCAATTTCTTTTTTTCTACTTTTATTTCACTTCAGTTTACATATTTTTACCCTCATATCTTTTCTTATTTGTATTTTCATTCCTATTTTTACTTTCATTTTCATTCCCCCATTTTTGTATAATTTTCACCATTTATCATTATCACACATTCACATTTATTATTTTTATCACTTTCCAGTCCTATATTGATTTTCACTTAACATTTTTTCACTTCTCGCACATCCTTTTCTATCCCAACCTAACAGCCCAGAATGATTAACTACACACACCTGCCAGCCCTTATGAGTGACTACCAGTGATGCTCTTATACTACCCCATGCACATGGGTTCTCCATCCCCATGATTGAGCTCCGAGGGGTGGAGCAAAACACATTGGGGGTGTGGCTTGGATGGAGTCCAGGCTGAGGTTGTCTCTTCCACAATCACACAACCCTGTAGATGTGCGGCACTGGGGATAGCCTCCTTCCTTTCTTTAGCTTATTGTGGTGCCATTCATTTTGATGGCCCCAGCGTACTAAGGCAACATAGCCCCAACGCACCAAAACACAGGTTAGCGCACTACTTTGCATCGTGGTGATGTCAGGACCAGGATCTGAACCCATGACCTCTGCTGCGTCTGGTCTTAGCTCTTCTTGGTGAGCCACCTGAGAGGCTAGACAGCTCCATGTCTGATTCCTTAGACAACCATGCCTTGCATCTTGCTTCTCTTAAACCCTTTGCTCCTCCCATGAGCTTCCTATTTAAGCTGTGTCTCTGCACTTCCTTTTTGCCAGATTATTGTGCTCTCTCCAATATCTGGCTCCTTTGTGTACCTGCAGTTGTCCTTATCTCCATGCCACCCATTGTCGAACGTTGGCTTGTTTACTGACTACACTTCTGCTTGATCCCTACCTGTTATATCTGCTACGATACTAGACCCCTTGCTTGCTCACCTCCTGGTGGGGTGATCCCGAGGACCGCGATCTTGTACTAAAACCCATCCCCACCACCCGGAGCTCTGGTGAATACCAGTTATTGTAATTCTTAAACCCTCCCCCTTTTGTGAATATCGAATGCCTAAAATAGTATATAGAAAAATAGTACCAACTTCCAGAAAATTATCAATGTGAAATTGGGGTATAGGGATAAGCGAGACTTCGAACTCCCCAGATATGGAGGTGCTCACTGGGAAAAGGGGATGGGAAAGGAGGGTTGACTGGGTTTTTGGGTACCAATACCTTTATAGTTAATATAGCTTAGATATCATTATTTAAAAAAGATAGCTTTATTAAATGTAAAAAATAATTGACAAATACTTGATTACAACAATTATGACATAAATGACATACAATTGACACAATAAGTGTCAACTAAAAATTAACTTAGGATGTGAAGAGTAGTCGGAATATCTCCACAAATTTTCTCTCACTAAGCCGCTTCTTTAGGAGGATAGATATAGTACATTAATTTTTACCAGTATCTAAAGGGTAAGATAAGAGATAAATCAGAAACAAAAACATGTATGACCAAAACATGAAAAGGTCTTTACAGTATATATGGGGAGAGGTATCAACCTTACCTATGGTCACTATGGAGCCTGAAAGCACCAGAAGGAAGAGCAGAACCACCAATACTCTCACCAACGGGTATGGGAGACCTTAATTACGATGTATAATGATGCATGAATTAGAAAAATAGATGTATCAAATGGATGTGTCAATATATATATACAGTGGGTACGGAAAGTATTCAGACCCCTTAAATTTTTCACTCTTTGTTATATTGCAGCCATTTGCTAAAATCATTTAGGTTCATTCTTCTTCCTCATGAATGTACACATAGCACCCCATACTGACAGAAAAACACAGAATTGTTGACATTGTTGCAGATTTATTAAAAAAGAAAAACTGAAATATCACATGGTCCTAAGTATTCAGACCCATTGCTCAGTATTTAGTAGAAGCCCCCTTTTGATCTAATACAGCCAGGAGTCTTTTTGGGAAAGATGCAACAAGTCTTTCACACCTGGATTTGGGGATCCTCTGCCATTCCTCCTTGCAGATCCTCTCCAGTTCTGTCAGGTTGGATGGTAAACGTTGGTGGACAGCCATTTTTAGGTCTCTCCAGAGATGCTCAATTGGGTTTAAGTCAGGGCTCTGGCTGGGCCATTTAAGAACAGTCACGGAGTTGTTGTGAAGCCACTCCTTCGTTATTTTAGCTGTGTGCTTAGGGTCATTGTCTTGTTGGAAGGTAAACCTTCGGCCCAGTCTGAGGTCCAGAGCACTCTGGAGAAGGTTTTTGTCCAGGATATCCCTGTACTTGGCCGCATTCATCTTTCCCTCGATTGCAACCAGTCGTCCTGTCCCTGCAGCTGAAAAACACCCCCACAGCATGATGCTGCCACCACCATGCTTCACTGTTGGGACTGTATTGGACAGGTGATGAGCAGTGCCTGGTTTTCTCCACACATACCGCTTAGAATTAAGGCCAAAAAGTTCTATTTTGGTCTCATCAGACCAGAGAATCTTATTTCTCACCATCTCGGAGTCCTTCAGGTGTTTTTTAGCAAACTCCATGCGGGCTTTCATGTGTCTTACACTGAGAAGAGGCTTCCGTCGGGCCACTCTGCCATAAAGCCCCGACTGGTGGAGGGCTGCAGTGATGGTTGACTTTCTACAACTTTCTCCCATCTCCTGACTGCATCTCTGGAGCTCAGCCACAGTGATCTTTGGGTTCTTCTTTACCTCTCTCACCAAGGCTCTTCTCCCCCGATAGCTCAGTTTGGCCGGACGGCCAGCTCTAGGAAGGGTTCTGGTCGTCCCAAACGTCTTCCATTTGAGGATTATGGAGGCCACTGTGCTCTTAGGAACCTTAAGTGCAGCAGAAATCTTTTTGTAACCTTGGCCAGATCTGTGCCTTGCCACAATTCTGTCTCTGAGCTCTTCAGGGAGTTCCTTTGACCTCATGATTCTCATTTGCTCTGACATGCATTGTGATCTGGAAGGTCTTATATAGACAGGTGTGTGGCTTTCCTAATCAAGTCCAATCAGTATAATCAAACACAGCTGGACTCAAATGAAGGTGTAGAACCATCTCAAGGATGATCAGAAGAAATGGAAAGCACCTGAGTTAAATATATGAGTGTCACAGCAAAGGGTCTGAATACTTAGGACCATGTGATATTTCAGTTTTTCTTTTTTAATAAATCTGCAACAATGTCAACAATTCTGTGCTTTTCTGTCAGTATGGGGTGCTATGTGTACATTCATGAGGAAGAAGAATGAACTTAAATGATTTTAGCAAATGGCTGCAATATAACAAAGAGTGAAAAATTTAAGGGGGTCTGAATACTTTCCGTACCCACTGTATATATATATATATATATATATATATATATATATATATATATGTATAGAGAGAAGGGGAGACCCTAAGAAAGGGGGAAGAAATGACATAAGTGGGGAGAAAAAGAGGAATAGAGGGGAAATCCACCAGGGTAACCTGCTTGTGTAATTATTATAATTTTATTTTTTTCTTCTGTAATTATTTAGCCGGTCGGTGGTACCTGGGTTCTCGGAGTGGATCCAATCCTTGCTTACAGGAGGGATCCACAATGTGCTGTTATGGTAGTAAAAAGGCCTTGCATGTGTATCGTAGAAGATCCGGTCCTTGGCTACAGGAAAGAAACATAATCAGTCGCTAAGTCAATAAGAAGGCCTTGCGTGTGTATCAGAGTAGATCCGGTCCTTGGCTACAGGAATAAAATATAATGAGTTGTTAAGTCAAACCGAAAGCTTTGCGCGTGTATCGGAGTGGATTCCAACCTAGCCTACAGCCTTAATCTACAGCAGGGAGCTTTTACGGCAGGGAGAACTGATGGGAGGATTGGTGCTCTGTACCTTTCTCCCAGAATGTCAGTGGTGGGACACAGCGGCCAGCCAGCAGAAAGAGTAAGAATGATATTTTCCTTTCCATTGTGAGGCCCTGGCAAGTGAAGATAACCTCTGGTCATAGGGGGGCGCTCACCCACATGCTTACACTGTGTATTTTTTTAATAAAAGATACACAAATAATGAAAATAAATTGTGTGGCATGACAATTTATGCAAAATCACTCTTTGTTTTTTTAGATGGATGTACATGAAACACAGAAAAAATTCTAAGCACTCTTGTGATGCCATTCATTGGTAATTACTTGTGGGCAGGTGCAGCATGGTGTCCGGTATAGAGTGGAAGCATGGAAGCCGGCTATAGGATTGTGTATATGGGATTGTATGGTTGGGTTTTCATTACTGTTTTTTTTTTGTTTTGTTTTTTTATTGGTTGAGCCAGATGGACTTGTGTCTTTTTTTCAACCTGACTAACTATGTAACTATGTAAGAAGTACAGCGATACACAACAGGCCTGGCGGGAAGGCAACCCCAAGGGACTGCTACATTGCGACGGACAGGCCGGACCCCTAACTTACATTTTTGACACATTTGGGGGGACCAGTGACATTACTACAGCAATCAGTGCTAAAAATATGCACTCACTGTAATAATGACACTGGCAGGGAAGGGGCTAGCACCAGGGGCGATCAAAGGGTTAAATGTGTGCCTAGCCAGTGTTTTAGTGTACTGTGGGGGAGGTGCTTCTAATACGAGAAGGCATGGATTCTTGTCCCTGCTTTGTGGGAACACAGGATCCATGCCTTCCCTACTGACAGACTGCCGTTCTGTCTCTGTGCTGGATGATCGGCGGGAGCCAGCGGACACTGAGTCTGCGGCACCAGCAAATCAACTCCTGTTGTGTATAATCACAGTAGAAGTGGGCCGCCGCCATCGCACATGCACGCCGCCAGGCCCAGAAGTGTTGGATCACGTACTGGGTATGTGATCCGGCACAGCAGTGCCCCGTTGCCACCATATAAGTAAGTTATACATATGGCAAGTTGTTAAGGCCCTGGCTCCAAGGGTGTAGGAACCCACACAAATCTGGGGGGGCAGCATTTTTACTCGCCAGGTATATGCTTTTCCGTGCCCCCATCAATACAGAGTTCAGCGCGCGAGCCCCTTTCAATGCAGAGTGCCACAGCATTGTCCCCAATCACTGCAGAGCGCCACAGCATTGTCCTCAATCACTGCAGAGCGCCACAGCATTGTCCCCAATCACTGCAGAGCGCCACAGCATTGTCCCCAATCACTGCAGAGTGCCACAGCATTGTCCCCAATCACTGCAGAGCGCCACAGCATTGTCCCCAATCACTGCAGAGTGCCCACAGCATTGTACCCCAATGATTGCAGAGTGCCCACAGCATTGTACCCCAATGATTGCAGAGTGCCCACAGCATTGTACCCCAATGATTGCAGAGTGCCACATCATTGTACCCCAATGATTGCAGAGTGCCCACAGCATTGTACCCCAATGATTGTAGAGTGCCACAGCATTGTACCCCAATGATTGCAGAGTGCCACAGCATTGTACCCCAATGATTGCAGAGTGCCCACAGCATTGTACCCCAATGATTGCAGAGTGCCACATCATTGTACCCCAATGATTGCAGAGTGCCCACAGCATTGTACCCCAATGATTGCAGAGTGCCCACAGCATTGTACCCCAATGATTGCAGAGTGCCACAGTCAGCATTGTACCCCAATGATTGCAGAGTGCCACAGCATTGTCTCCCAATCAATGCAGAGACCAGCGTGCGGGCTCCCTTCAACCCAATGCACTTACCTGGCGGCGGCGGCTCGGGTATCGGCGGCGGCGGCAAGGTGAGCGGCTTCTCCCTCGTCCTCTCGGCCTCTCCTCTTCTCCGGCGGGAAGGTGAGCGGCGGTGAGCGGCGGTGATGGTGAGTGACTGACGCACGCACCGGCACCACCCCCATTGCGACGTCAGCGATCGGATGTCCTGGATGATGATTGGTCCAGGCTGGAGACTGGACCAATCACAGCCAGGACATCACAAAGGTGGGGGTGGCCAAGCGCCCTTTCCTGCACCCAGGTTACGCCCCCAGAAGGCAGCCAATCGGTGCCTTTCTGGGTCGTAAACCCCACTAAACTGGGGGGGATTTCACCATACCTGTCCCCCCCGCATTATTATATGTGTCCCCCCGGTTCCTACGCCCATGCCTGGCTCCCAGGTTTGGTGCAGACTTTTGAGTCAGTAGAGTAAGGAGAAGTACTCCGTCTGTTAGGGACCGCACCAGCAGCAGGAAAGGGTTCCTTACGAGGAGGGAAAGCTTAGGGTTGCGACTCCTTGGACCTCACCCTGCTTAGGCACAAGACAGCCAGGCCGCCTTTCTGGTCTGCTTTCTAACTTCTTGGGGGGTGGGCTTGCTGAATGAACACAGAGACCTGTGTTCATTACTGACAGAACAGCGGTCTGCCATGTTTACAACGGCACACCGCCATTCTGTCTCCATGGGGAGCGATTGCAGGTGCCCAGGGGCAGTCGCGGCCGCTGGACCCGCTGATTGGCTCCCCCTGTGGCCAATTGGCGCATGTCCACGCCCCTCCCCACAAGAGGTCCCGCGGAACGACGGGCAGTTTTTTCGTTTCGCGGGACAGAGCTGACTTGTCGCTGTATATGTACTGCTGGCAGTAATCCCGCCTACCTGCAATGGTGGAAAGGTGGGATTGCTATTCCATCATATCCTTTATATATTTATTTACCTTATGTTTTAGAATCTCTAGGGCACAATCAACATCTTACATCTGTTTAAATTGCAGGACCTTGTCTGCTAGGCCTCTGGCTGTCTGGGCTTGGTACATTATCCTCACTATTATTTTTCATAAAGATCTGCAGTTACAACAATGTATACCACTCCTATGGTTGGGTAGAATTCTTTGAGACCGTGTTTTTCTTGATACATGTCTTGCACCTTATGAATATTTGTAATTTTGATACTGGGTTAGGAATACATTGTTAACCTATATATGTTTTTTGCTTATATATTTATATCGTAAAAAAATTATACCTCCTACACCCCTGATGAAGGAGCTGCATAACCTCTGAAACGCGTTGGGTAGAGAACATCAGTTTCAAGTATCATTATATATTGGTGTAATTTCAGCTGTGTATTCCATGTATATTTTGCAAAGATTGTTTTTATTGATGTAGCACCCTCCTAATCAGGTGCTAGATAGCAGATATACTTTGGCTTTCTCTTCTTAACAGAAAAGCAGTGGGTAAAGCATTTGTTCTCTCTGCTTATGAGGGAGCTGGATCTGCTCGTTAGGCCTGCTCAGTGCGTCCAGTGTGTATTCATGTGGGCTGAGGGAGTGTCCCCATTGTATCCAGTGGAGAGGTACATTGGACAGTGGAGGAAACCCAGCCAATGATATACAGGCTTTTGTAACTGTCCCAGTGGGTTGACACAGACAAGTGGTGCATCATGGGATAGGGTATAAAAGCCTAGGGCACATGAGGCAGGGGGTCTTTGGCAGGGCCATCTTTAACACAGGGCAAAATGGGCAGCTTCCCTGGGCCCAGACATTGTTGTAGGGCCCAAAGCAGCTGCCCCTTGAGCCCGCATTGCCTTTAAATAGTTGATGAGTGGATTTGGGAGGACCCAAGAAAATATTTGCCCTGGGTCCAATCAATAATATAGACAGCCCTGGTCTTTGGACAGGAAGCCAGGTCCCAGAAGGAGGGTGATGACTGTCTCCTCTTCTGTAGCAGTGGATGATGGTCATAGGCAGTCGGCCTGGTGAACCAGAGTGTGGGGCTGAATCCAGAGGTCCAGGAGAAGCTGACTGGTGGAGTTTGGAGGCAACGGTGACTCCGGAAAAACAGTGTCTGAGAGTACAGAGGAACTTACCCGGGGTATGCCAGGAAGGGGACCACTCCAGAGGATGGAGTCAGTGGACGGGTGTCAGCACACAGAGAGTGAGAGAGAGATATAGAGAGTGCCAAGTTAGAACCTTGAAGAGAATATTCAAGCAGGAGCACTTAAAGCATCTTCACTTCAGTGACAAAGTGAAGCAGCGGCCTTGCCGCATTCTACAGTTAGTTGCCCTCAAGACAGTGAATAGTTCATAGTTGGAGTATCCCACTCACCCCTTCTCCTATCCAAGTTCTCAGTAAAAAACACAAAAACAGCATCCCCTGGATTGATTATTGACTGAGCCAAGGACTTTCATTGCTGGTTGCCTGCTGCCAGTTGCTAAGGGTAACCCAGGGGAAATCTAAAGGTGTAATTCTCAGCAGTCCTCTAGGGGGCAGTGCTACATTGATAAAACAGATTTTAAAAAATACATTTGTGATATTAGTTAAGTGCCTAAAAAGTCCCATAACGGGAATTTCCAATTCTATGTTCTAATTCAAGGATGTGGCACATTAAGGAGTCTAACCACCGATAACTCTTAGATCTCTCATCCTGTTGACATTTAACTGACTTTTCTGGCAGCCCCTTCATCCCATATAAGGCACGGCTACAGATTGAGTTGATATGTAAGTTACATTTGTGTTAGATAAGTGTTCATGTATGTGCCATTTATTTGGACACATGATTGCTAACTAATATAATTTTTTTTTATAGATGCATGGACTGCGCCTGCTCCTGAGGAAGTGATTTTTCACGAAACGCGTAGAGCATATTAGGACGCAGCCTTTTTGGTTTTATTACATGTTTGGATATTGCTTATATATTTATTTACGTCAAACATGAATATGTAGTATTACTACCTTTACCTACCATTTTACACTGTTTTTTTTAGGTGCTTCATAGCTTTATTGTATCACTTGGGCATATGGATCAATTTTATCATACATGTATATAATATTATTGATGAATTGCTTCTGCTATCATTTGTAGCAAAGATTAATCAATAAAATACTTATTTTTTTATTCGATATTTATACTTTTTTTTGCATACAGATGTATATATATGATGTTTATATGCAGTATACTTTGATTGGTCACACACCTCATACCAAAGGCGTGAAACCATGAAGCCCCCCCCCCCCCGGACCTCTTGCCGGGGCTCTTCCCTTCAAGCCTGGGGCTCTTCCCTTCAAGCCTGGGGCTCTTCCCCACTGATCCTGAGGCCCTTTACTCTCATTGTGGGGCCCTTTATTACAGTCCCACAGCGGAACCCTTTCTGCCATCTTGGGGTCTCCCCACGGTGGTGAAATGCCAGGACCCGGTCTCAAGTATGACCTTTGCGATCCTGGAAGTTCACCCACTGGTGTCAGTTGTTTTTATTTTTTGGTATTTTAATTGTATTATTTTTTATCACTTTATTTTATTTTTTTTTTACAATGTGACTGACTATGACTCTGTCCATTCAGAAAAGGAAGGAGCTGGTAAATTACATATTTACCGACCCCTTCCTGGTTCTCTATTGTGACACATCCCCTGCAGCAGCCGGCAGGAGAGGGGAGGGAGCACAGTTGGGGGACCAGGGGAGCACACAGGGGCCCAGAGACAGCAGAACACAAGTGAATTCGATAGGAGGGGCGGCGGGGGCAGCATACAGAGGAACCAATCTCCTGCAGCTACAGGAGGAAAAAGGAGGGAAATGATTTCTCTACATGCTGCCCCCGCTCCCCCCCCCTCCTATCCAGGTGTACAGGGGAGCTGCACAGGCCCCCTGGAGCATGGGGCCCGGTTGCAATTGCAACCCCTGTAGTTAAGCCCCTGAGTCCCAAACCTTCCTTTTTGTTCTTCTGGAGCTGCACAGGTCCCCTGGAGCATGGGGCTCGGTTGCAATTGCAACCCCCTGCAACCCCTGTAGTTAAGCCCCTGAGTCCCAAACCTTCCTTTTTGTTCTTCCAAATATAGGGATGGAGGCACATTAGCATATGTGCCTCATATAAAGTCCCAATCTCCTCTCTCTATGGACATTTATCTGATGTTAAGTTGTAAAAAAAAAAAGCCAAGCATGCCTGTAAACGTGTCGAAATGCGATCACCAGGTACAGCAAACATGCATCAGATGCCGCCTTGTTAGAAAGCTACTGATTGCCAATGATAATATCCGCCATTTGCATTGCATGACTTCAATACGTTAAAATACTTGATAATTATGGATGAAATCAAGAGGACACCTGCTTATCTTTAAACATCTCATTGCCTTTAATTAGTGATACGCTCCCCTTTAATTGCGTCTTATTTTCCTGTAATTGTAGGTGAGGAATCCATCGGCGTCACGTATTGAAGGATTCAGGTGAATCTCCCTCCATGCCTCCCTTCGTGCCTTCTTTCAGGAAACATGGCAGGGATCCCATTTATGGCCGCTGAGTAATTTAAAATGTTTAACGAATCCTAAATTACAGCTCTGATTGTGCGGCTCTGAGAACAATTTAAATGTCTTCTATTCATACATTGTTAGATAAAATACCAACACCTGTACTAAGAGCCGGTCATTTCCCTTACTCTGTTATTTTGTCTTTTTTTTTGTCAGAAAAAAAAAAAAAAAAATTGAACTCTGAGCTCATTCAATTTTCTTTTATGCTATTAAATTAACCAAAGAAAAAAAAAAAATATATATATATATATATATATATATATATATATATTTTTTTTTTTTATTACCGTATGTATATCATACAGTATATTTGTACTGTTGTGGTGCCATATTTGTTGTCACAATTGTCTACATACACTCACCGGCCACTTTATTAGGTACATAATGCTGCTGTTAGAAATCACAGAGCCCCCATAAAGCCTACCTGACAGGACCCTCCCCCCCCCCCCTCCGAATATATCAAGACAATATTTTCACAAAAAATATGCTAAAATTGTTATTAGCAGACACATTCATAACATAGAACCTGTGTGGATTAGCCCTTTTTATTTGTTGTTACATTTTACATTTAAAAAAATATATATAATTTTTTAAAAAAAATGTTAAGGGCGGAGCATGTCCAAAACAGTCCATGGCTGCCGACCCAAAAGAAGTTCAGCTGGAGTTTTCCCAGTGGTTGCATGTGGTGTGGTTCTGTAAGCAGAAAGGAAGGAGTCCAGCTGCTGGGGTGACAGGGACTGTTGTTTACTTGTAGCCACAGTAGCTTTGAAATAGCGTTTGAAGGTCTGTACAAAGCTTTCTGCTTGACCATTTGTAGCCGGGTGGTAAGGTGCGGTCAACTTGTGTTTGATGTTGTGGGCAGTCAGGAAACTCTGAAACTCCTGGCTTGTGAATTGTGCACCGTTGTCTGCGACTATTTATCTGGGGTATCCAAACGTAGCAGCGAGATGTAACAGTATGGAAATCGTCGCCTTAGTCGTCGACTGGGTAACAGGAATCACCTCAGGCCACTTTGAATGGGCATCAATAATGATCAAAAAGGTGTGTCCTCTGATCGGGCCTGCAAAGTCCAAGTGTAGGCAAAACCAGGGAACCGTGGGCCAAGTCCAGGGCTGGACGCACCCTCGAGGAGGGTCTCTTGCAGTTTGTGCACATCCAGCACACGCATTCACATATGTCGTGATATCTGGGTCTAGGTTCGGCCACCACACATAGCCTCGGGCCTTTTGTTTCATATGTGTGCCCCCGGGATGACCAGTATGTAGCAAGTCTAGAATGTGTCTCCGGAGGGTCTGTGGAACGATCACTCGGTCTCCCCATAAAACACAGTTGCCAGCCACAGTTAATTCCAGACGCCTACGGAAGTAAGGTTCATAATCCTGTGTGACAGTTGCAGGCCAACCGTACCGTACCCAGGAGAGTATTGTCTTAAGGAAGGTATCCTTGGCTGTATGGGCTGCTACCTCCCCAGAAGGCAAAAAGGACAGGCTGGTGTAACGACAACTCTTGACAGGTGGAGAAGAGTCTGTTAATGTCCTTGTCAGACGGGACATGGCGTCCGCATTAGCATTGGCATCATGGCTGCGATACTGGATTTTGTAGCTATATGCTCCCAAGAATAGGGCATAGCGTTGAAGATGGGCCACAGTCGTCTGGGAGATGCCTTTGTCGGGGCTAAAGATCTGAAGAAGTGGTTTATGATCAGTCAGTATGGTGAATTCCCTACCATACAGGTAAAGATGAAACTTCTTAATTGCCCATATGAGCGCCAGAGCCTCTTTGTCAATGTGAGAGTAATTGCTTTCTGCTTTTGTCAAGGACCTGGAAGCGAATGCCACAGGTTTCTCTGACCCATCTGGTAAAACATGAGATAGTACAGCCCCTAGACCATAGGGTGAGGCATCACAAGCCAAGGTGAGAGGCCTTTGGAGGTCATAGTGCACGAGCATGCGTGACGCCAACTTCAAAAGCACGTTGGCATGCAGCCGACCAGTTCCATCTGGAGTGTTTCTCCAAAAGCTTGTTCAACGGGAACAAAGTGTGTGCTAGATCTGGCAGGAATTTGTGGTAATAGTTCAGCAAGCCCAGGTATGATCGCAGCTGCTGGACGTTGGTTGGGGCTTTTACTAAAGCATCAACTTTGGCTTCCGTGGTGTGTATACCCTCTGCATCCAAAAGGTGGCCACAAAACTCCAATTTAGGTACCATGAATTGCCATTTCGCTAAGTTCACTTTTAGACCCTGCTCTTGCAGTCTCGCCAACACAAGCTCCACGTTCCGCTTGTATTCCTGGTCCGTCAGGCCCGTGATGAGCATGTCATCTAACAGGCACTGTGTGAAAGGAATGTCCGCCAAAATCTCATCCATTTTGCGTTGCCAAATGGCTGGGGCGGAGGCTACCCCAAACACCATCCGATTGTATTCATACAGTCCCTTGTGAGTGTTGATGGTTAGAAACTTGCAGGATGAAGGGTGGACCTCAAACTGTAAATAAGCTTGCCTGAGATCAAGCTTGGTGAACTTTTGACCTCCTGCAAGAGAGGCAAAAATGTCATCTACTCTGGGTAGGGGATACTGGTCTATCTCCAGTTGAGAATTTAGCGCCATGCGGAAGTCCCCATTCGCTTTCTTTACTGGTACAACTGGTGATGCCCACTCGCTATGCTCTACCTTTGAGATGACACCTTGTTCCTCCAGCCAGCTTAGTTCAGCTTCCAATCCTGCTCGGAGTGCGAAAGGTACCGTCCGAGCTTTGAAGAACCTAGGCTGGGCGTTGGGTTTCAGCCTGAGTCTCACACAGTCATGCTTTATTTTTCCCAAATGGTTATCAAAGACTTGAGGAAATCGCTGTTTCAGGGATTCCACCCATCCCTCTTTATCTCCTGATGTGATGGTCATGGTGTTGCAGGGGTTTATGGCGATGTCTGGCATGCCAAAGTGAGCAATCCAGTCTCTCCCAAAGAGAGGGGGTCCCCCATGTTCTACGATATATAATGGCATTCTCTTCATCTGACCCTTGTAGGATACCTGTACTTTCACATACCCCAGTGGGTGGAGTATCTGCTTTGAGTATGTCTGCAGTTTGATTGGTGTTGGACGGACAGTTGTTCGGATCAGAAGTTTTCTCCATTGTTTCGGGGTGATAACTGAAACTGCTGCTCCTGTGTCTACATCCATCTTGAGTTTCTTTCCTTCCACGGTTACCTCTACAGTCATTGCTGAGGGTGCTGAATGCATATGATGTATGGCCAATCTTTGGAGCACTTCCTCATCCTCTGATTCAGATGACGATGTATATCTTCCCACCATATATGCCTTTGTCCTGGGGTTCAGAGGTTGTTTATTTCGTACCTTCTTACTACGGCAGACTCGTTTCAGATGGCCTGCCTTTCCACAATTATGACAGAACTGATCCTTAAACCGGCAGACTTTGTGATCATGGTCTGTATTCCCACAACGGTAGCAAGCTGACTCCCGGCTTGGTGAGGGTCTATATTTACCGTTAGCTGCAGTTGTAAACACAGCAGACCGTCGTTCTCTCAGGAATCATCACAGAGCACATGTGACCCTCCTATTTAGGAACACAGGTCTCTGTATGGATTCCACAAGCCCATCCCCCATACAGTTAAGAAACACCCCTATGGCATACTCTTAACCCTTTGATCGCCCCTGAGTTAACCTCTTCCCTGCCAGTGTCATTAGTACAGTGACAGTGCGTATTTTTAGCACTGATTACTGTAGTAATGTCACTGGTACCCCCAAAAGTGTCAAAAACGTCAGTTAGGGGTCCGATCTGTCCGCCGCAATGTCGCAGTCCCGCTAAAAATCGCAGATCACCGCCATTACTAATAAACTTTCCCCTAGTTTGTAGATGCAATAACTTTTGCGCAAACCAATCATGATGCACTTATTGGGATTTTTTTTTTTTTTACAGTGAATATGTAGCAGAATACAAATTGGTCTAAAAGGATGAAAAAAATTAGATTTTTACATTTTTTGGGGGGAATGATATGGCAGAGAGTGAAAAATATAGTTTTTTTTTCAGAATTGTCGCTCTTTTTATGTTTATAGCGCAAAAAAATTAAAATCACAAACAAAATACCACCAAAAGAAAGCTCTATTTGTGGAAAAAAAAAAGAATATCAATTTTATTTGGGTACAGCGTCGCACGACCACGCAATTGTCCATTATAATAACGCAGTGCCGAATCGCAAAAAAATGGTCCGGTCATTAAAGCGGAGTTCCGGCCTCAAAATCGACTTTTGGTCATCCGCTTGCTGAGTGTCACCTGAAAAAGAAATGGATAATCGCGATTTTTTTTTTTTTGTTTACTTACCTTGATATTGAAGAAAATATACTCACCTTCCTTCCACTTCCTCCCTCTGCCGTCACTTCCTGTGTGCATTGATTCCTGGGAGCTGAGCGTCATATCTCCCAGGAGTCAATGCGCCTGCACCGGCCCCGCTCCTCACGTCCGGTGCAGGCGCGTAATTCCCTGCTAAACAGCTTCTGGGCATGCCCAGAAGCTGTGCAGGGATGACGCGCCTGCCCCGGAAGGGACGGTGGGGCCGGTGCAGGGCATTCTGGGACCGAAGAGGACACGGAAGAGGGCGCAGAAGAGGACGCGCTGGCTTCAGCTGCCCATACATGAGAAGGCAGCGCTAGAGAAGAAATTTTCAAGGTAAGTATTTCTTCTAAAAGGTAAGTGCAACCTGGGACAGTTCAGAGGCTATCCATTGTGGAATGTACTAGCCCTGACTGTCCCGGGGGGATTTTAATTAAAAAATCATGTCCGAGGCCGGGACTCCGCTTTAAGGGAGCAAATCCTTCTTGTCCAGAACTGGTTTATAACTGTTTTTAAGTACCGTATATACTTGAGTATAAGTCGACCCGAATATAAGCCGAGACCCCTAATTTTACCACAAAAAAGTGGGAAAACTTATAGACTCGAGTATAAGCCTAGGGTGGGAAATGCAGCAGCTAATGGAGCCAACTGGACCACCACGAGACACAAAACAGGGGCTGCGGGCATGGTACAGGAGATGGCGCAGGTCATAGTATAGGCATTGCACAGGTCATGGTAAGGGCATGGCACAGGTCATGGTACAGGCATGGCACAGGTCATGGTAGAAGAGATGGTATAGGCGTGGCACAGGTGATGGTATAGGCATAGCACAGGTCATGGTATAGGCATGGCACAGTAAGTACAGGCGTGGCACAGTATGTACAGGCATGGCACAGTATGTACAGGCATGGCACAGTAGGTATAGGCATGGCAAAGTATGTACAGGCATGGCACAGTATGTACAGGCAGGGCACAGTAGGTATAGGCATGGCACAGTAAGTACAGGCATGGCACAGTATGTACAGGCATGGCACAGTATGTACAGGCATGGCACAATAGGTATAGGCATGGCACAGTAAGTACAGGCATGGCACAGGAGATGCAGTGCTGCGGGCATGGTATAGGAGAATGTCCTGTACCATGCCCGCAGCACTGCATGAGGAAGTGCAGGGGCTGCAGAGGAGTCTCACTTACCTGTCGGTGAGGCGCCTTCGATTTAAAAATCACGCCGCCCGGCGCCAATACATCAACGCAAATGCGCCGCCGATGCTCGGGAAAGCACGAACAAGTTCGGCTATTCCCGGGCATGCGGCACATGCGCAGTGACACCTCGGCGCCGAGCGGTGCCATTTTTAAAAAGACAGTGAAGCCAGTGACTCGAGTATAAGCCGAGGGGGGCATTTTCAGCATGAAAAAACATGCTGAAAAACTCAGCTTATACTCGAGTATATACGGTATATATATTTTTTCCAAATAAAATGTGTATTGAACTTTTTATATATCTTTATGACCTTTTGTACTTCAATATGATTTGATTACCATCACTTGCCATTAAAGTCCTACTAGGGGGTCCCCATTCTTTTTTCCTCTTTCAAGGAATTGTCCATAAAGGTGGGTGAGGGGTGGTGACAAAGGGTGACTCAGGGGACGGGGGTTGTACCTGCACCTCTTTTTTTTATATTTGAAAAAAAATTTGAAAAGGTTTCAGCTTCCCTTACAGTGGTAAAGTCTTCCCGTAGAGTAATTGTGTACAACAACGCTCTATTGACAAAAGGCAGCCACGCACGGCTTGACAGTAAACCTTCATAAGAAATAAAGCAGATATTAGACGTTGTTAAAAAGTTCAAAGCCTCCGTTAAATACCCCGAGTGTTTCTAATCAATAGGTTGATGAAATTTTTATGGCATTCAGAGAGCTAAGAATGATTTCCTTCCAGGCTCTCTGAGACTTATTTTGCGAGCAGATATGAATAAAATTAAAACAAAATGGAATCTGCACCATTGGAGATAGAAATGCAAATGAGTTTTAATATTTTACGGAAAGCATTAGTTTGTGGTTACCTCTCATGACACCGTGATGTAAAATGGTTCTGTCGCTTCCAATTAATAGAAAAAATATATATACTAAAATGTATTTAAAAAAAAAAACAGTATTATAAACTAAAATGAGAACAATATCAAAATTAATTGAAGCATTTATTACCAAGGCAGATATAAATAATTAAATAAATAAATAAAGTCCTTAGTCATGGAAGAATGCAGAATAACATAAGAAGGCACATTTTCTGCAGGTTATTTTGGGTTATTCTTGCTAAAGGTATTGTGTTCAACCACTGAACTAAGTTGAATAATGACCATTGACCAATAAAGTTTTGATAATTGTGATGGACTCCGGACACCCCGACTGGGTATCTCCGCCAAGAACCTGCTTCCTAAGCTCTGGAACACGAGATCCGTGAATCTGGCTATAGTTACCCCAAGAACTCGACAGTACAAGTTTTGGAGTCAGCCACAAAATAAACTGTTTATTCACACACAGGCACAAAGAGATATACACTGTGGGACAATTCCCCCTCCCCCTTAGAAGCCAATCCACATACACATATACATCCCATAATAGGTTGATCTTAAGGCAGACAGAAACAATAGAATAATGGAATACAGGTACTTAACAATAACAAACCCCACCCCACCTCATTATCTAGCAAGGGTCTATGAGACACTCCTGCAATATTCTAGCAATCTGCAAAGTCAAACTGTCTATCTCTATATATCTCTTGAGGGACATTGTCCAGAAATATTATTATCCCAAGTAAAAGAGGCCCTTCACTGTTTCAACACAAACCACACATATAGAACCCAGGATAACCGGGGTAACACCAAATGCTGAGTCCAGTGTGGTTGTACAGCGAGTCTGATTAGTGCAGACCCGACTGGGGTTCTTGGTCACCCTGTGCCCCTAATAAACACAGGGTGACTTACACATAAGAGGGGCTGGGGAAGCTGGACAAAGAGTTTCCTGACCTCTCTAAAGTAATCTGGGTTCCACGAGCCCCCCAGCCAAAGTGACTCCTGTCACAATAATGAAAAAAGATACCTATTAAAATCACTGCAAGCCATAGAACGTGTGGAGCTCATCATGAATGTCTCACTACAGAAGAGATGCTAAGAAAGGTTTGGCTTCTGCATGGCTCACCATGGATGGTTCAGAATGGAAGGGATGCTTAGAAAGTTTTGGCTTCTGTGGAGCTCATCATAGAGGGCTTAGCATGGAAAGGATGCATTGGAATGTTTTAGCTCCTGTGGGGCTCATCATGGATGGCTCTGTATGAAAGGAATACTTAGAAAGGTTTTGGTCTTTATGAAGCTCATCATGGATGGTTTAGAATGGAAGGGATACTTAGAAAGTTTTGGCTTTTGTGGAGCTCATCATAGATGTCTCCGAATGGAAGGGATGCTTTTGTGGAGATTATCATGGATGGCTAGGCATGAAATGGATGCTTAGAAAGGTTTGTCTTCTGTGGAGCTCACCATAGATGGTTCAGTATGGAAGGGATATTTAGAAAGGTTTGGCTTCTGAGGAGCTCACCATGGATGGTTCAGCATTGAAGGGATGCTAATAAAGTTTTGTCTTCTGTGGAGCTCACCATGGATGGCTCGGTATAATAAGGGATACTTGGAAAAGTTTTGGCTTTTGTGGAGCACATCATGGATGGCTTTGTAGGGAAGATATGCTTAGAATGGTTTGGGTTTTGTGGAGCTCATCATTGATGGCTTGGTAGAGAAGGGATGTTTAGAAAGTTTTGGTTTCTGTGGAACTCATCATGGATGGATCAGCATAGAAGGGACACTTAGAAAAGCTTTGGCTATTGTGGAGCTCAACATGGATGGATCAGAATGGAAGGGATGCTTAGAAAGTGTTGGCTTAGCGGAGCTCATCATGGATGGCTAGGCATGGAAGGGATGCTTAGAAATTTTTTTTTTTCCAAAACTTAGAAAGTTTTGGCTTTAATGGAGCTCATCATGGATGGCTCGGTAAAAAAGGGATACTTTAGAAAGGTTTTGGCTTTTGTGGAGCTCATCATAGATGATTTAGAATGGAAGGGATACTTAGAAAGTTTTGGCTTTTGTGGAGCTCATCATAGATGTCTCAGAATGCAAGGGATGCTTAAAATGTTTTTGCTTTGTGGAAATTATCATGGATGGCTAGGCATGAAAGGGATGCTTAGAAAGGTTTGTCTTCTGTGGAGCTCACCATAGATGGCTCAGTATGGAAGGGATGCTTAGAAAGGTTTGGCTTCAGAGGAGCTCATCGTGGATGGTTCAGCATGGAAAGGATGCTTATAAAGTTTTGTCTTCCGTGGAGCTCACCATGGATGGCTCATACTTAGAAAGGTTTTGGCTTTTGTGGAGAACATCATGGATGGCTTTGTAGGGAAGATATGCTTAGAAAGTTTTGGCTTTTGTGGAGCTCATCATTGATGGCTTGGTAGAGAAGGGATGCTTAGAAAGTTTTGGTTTCTGTGGAACTCATCATGGATGGTTCAGCATGGAAGGGACACTTAGAAAAGCTTTGGCTACTGTGGAGCTCATCATGGATGTCTCAGAATGGAAGGGATGCTCAGAAAGTTTTGGCTTTAGTGGAGCTCATCATGGATGGCTAGGCATGGAAGGAATGCTTAGAAAATGTTGGCTTCAATGGAGCTCATCATAGATGGCTCAGTAAAAAAGGGATGCTTAGAAAAGGTTTGGCTTTTGTGGAGCTCATCGTGGGTGGCTAGGCATGGAAGGGATGCTTAGAAGGTTTTGGCTTCTGTGGAGCATATCATGTAGGGCTTAGCATGGAAGGGATATTTAGAAAGGTTTGGTTTCGTTGGGGCTCATCATAGATGGCTAGGCAAAAAAAGAATGCTTAGAAATGTTGGCTTCTGTGGAGCTCATCATAAATGGTTTGGCATGGAAGGGATGCTTGAAAAGTTTTGGCTTCTGTGGAGATCATCATGGATGGCTTGGTATGGAGGGTACTGTATGTTTAGGAAGTTTTGCCTTCTTTAAATCTCATCATGGATGGTTCAGAATTGAAGGGATGCATAGAAAATGTTTGCTTTTATGGAGCTCAATATAGATCGCTCGACATGGAAGGGATGCTTAGAAATGTTGGCCTCTGCAGAGCTCATGATGGGTGGCTCTGTATAAAAGGGATACTTAGAAAAGTCCTTATTAACTGAAGAATGCAGAATAATACAAGATGGAACATTCTCTGCAGGTTATTTGGGGTTATTTTTGATAAGGGTATTGAACAATGACCAAAAAACTTTTATAATGAAAAAATATACCTGTTAAAATGCAGTCCCTGCAAGCAATGAAACTCCTGTGGAGCTCATCATGGATGGTTCAGCATGGAAAGAATGATTAAAACGTTTTGGCTTCCGCAGAAATCATCATGGATGGCTCAGAATGGAAGGGATGCTTATGGCAGTTAGTGGAGCACCACCCTTCTTTGTGTACTTGGGACATCCCATGCCTGCTAACTGATTGGTCACTGGAGCTCCCCAGTCTTGTGGGCACAAAGGGCAAGAACCACATTCTCCTAGGGATTCCCCTAATAGTGGGAATTCCTAAAGTGTATGTCCAGCCAATTTCTATTTCATTCACCTTGGATAGAGAAGGCATGAATTAGAATCCCTGTTGGTGTTTACTGTTCTACTAAAGAGTACAGGGGTCAGTAGTAAGTGTGCCTACTGGAGTTTACTATTATGTTAGAGAGATTTTCCTATACATTATGTCCTGTTGACAACAGCTTCACCAGACAGGAACGGGCAATTTGCAACGGGAGCACAGACAAGATATACAAAGATGACTGGGGAACTCACTTCTTGGCCTTTTGGCTAGGATCAAGTGTAGTATCTGTTCCTATCAGTGTTCAGTAGGGTTGCTGTGCTGCTATCCTGGCCTTTTGGTAGGAATGACTGGCTGTACAGTGTCCCTGTGGTATGATGGGAGCTCTGAAGGCCAGTACCAGCTGGAACAGAAACTGGGGTGCCCACAGGATGTGGAGCATGGGAGTAATTCCCTGGAAAGGCTGGAGGGGCCCAGTGCCTCCTGATTTCAATGGGTCTACCTTGTCTGGCCATAGCACTAAAACTTTTTCTGCACTGCGGCTCTATGGGCTAGGCCTTTTGCCTAAGTCCAGGGAAATTTTTGTTACCAGTGCACTAACACGGGCACTATTTATTTAATTTATTTTTTATTCATGTTTGTCTTTGCATTTTTGTCTGTGTTTCTTTTTCTCACTAGGATGGGAGGTGTGGTCCTGAATTCTAGGGGGAGGATGTGTGGCCATTATGGCACTTTTCCACTGCAAGTACCGGCTCGGCTTTACTCGGCCCTGCTTGGCCCGGTTTGCTTTTCCACTGCTGGTACCGCATGGTACAGTGTTGGATGTTGGAACGGTTCGGTATGGTACGGTATGGTTTGCTTTTCCACTAAAGTAGTACTAAAGTTAAGTGGGTGGGATAACAACGGGGTGGGTGGGATTCTCTGACCAATCAGTGGCTAGTAGTGACTGCATGGAAAGGGTTGTGGGATATGGTAACGGGTATGGTACCTGTTGGAACCACAATCGAGTAGGTACTGTTTTTGAGAGCCGTACCGTTCGGTTCCATGCAGTGGAAAAGCGCCGACGTACCGTACCGAACCGTTCCTACACCATACCATGCGGTACCAGCAGTGGAAAAGCACAAAAGCGAGCCGAACCGTTCGGTTCCATTCAGTGGAAAAGCGCCAGATTCCTTAACTTGGGGGGTGGTCTCTTTTCGGGAGAGCCCCTCACCTAGTACTTATTGGTCGTCTTCGGGTGACCAAGAGGAGAGGGGTCTTCCAAGATTTTTGGCTAGGTAGACCAAGTTAAGCAATGCCCCTGGCACGAGCCTTGTGCCCTGGGATGTGCACCACTGCGGATTAAAAAGAAAAAGCTGCAAAATATTTCTATAGCACCCTCCTAGGTAGGTGCTAGTGAGAAAGTATAGTTTGAGCTCTGCTTACCAGAAGAGCTGCAGGTAAATTCATATTGTTCTCTGCCTACCAGATGGCATGATCTGTTAGTGAGGTCTGCTCGTTGTGCTCAGGATGCAACTCATGTTTTATACTGGTCCAATAGGGAGGCATGTTGGACAGTGGGGGGGAAACCTGACGAATGGGTGCATAGGCTTTTGATACAGTCCTGATGATTGGCAAAGGGAAAGTGCCTCGGGGCATGTTGGGATACTGTATAAAAGCCAGGAGCACATTTCCTCTAGGTTTTTTCGGCTGGATAGCAGAGTCCCAGAGGGAGGGGGCGGCTGCCTCCTCCTCTGTAGAGGTGCCATGCGGCCTCAGGGGGTCGTCCTGAGGGCCTGAAGAGTAGCAGTGAGGAGCTGAACCCAGAGGTCTAGGGAAGCTGACTGAGAGGGGAGACACTGGAGGATCTGTCTCTGTAGTACAGTGAGTACAGAATGTTGTATCAAGCTACCTGTCCCCAATGACAACGTTGTCAATTTTATGAAATAATTGGTGAAGGTGTGTTTTCACTTATTTTTATAGTGTTTGCATTTTTCTACAATAAAGTCATTTTTTAATATATGTCACTCTGTGATGAATCTCTTGAGATTTCTTCCTCTTTAATATTAGAATCTCGTATCAAGTGGCCTGACCTGAGGGGGGCCACCTATGCTCCTAGGAAAGTCAGTGGACGGGTGTCAATTGAAAGGGGATGCTAGTTACATAGTAGGTGAGGTTGAATAAATACAATAATCCATCCAGTTCAACCTGTGTAGGTGTGTGTGGCCGTAACCATCTCACATACCCCTGAATGTTCTGATCCTTGAGATGTACATCCAAGAGTCTTTTGAAAGCCACCATACTACCCGCAGTAACTACCTTATGTGGTAGAGAATTCCACAATCTTGTAGCCCTAACAGTAAAGAACCCCTTGCGTTGCCTGAGGTTAAAACACTTCTCCTCTAATCGCATTGTATGGCCCCCGAGTCCTCATGCAATCCTTGCGTCTGAATCGTTTTATTTCTATGCTGAGATCACCATTGAGGTATTTATAAATTGCTATCATGTCCCCCCTCAGGTGTCTCTTCTTCAGAGAGAATAAATCAAGGGATTGTAAGCGTTCTTCATAATCAAAGTTCTCATATCCCCTAATCAGTTTAGTTGCCCTTCTCTGGACTCTCTCCAGCTCCAACACATCCCTCCTGAGGACTGGCGACCAGAACTGGACAGAATACTCCAGATGTGGTCGGACCAGAGTTTTATAAAGTGGAAGGATTATAGTCTTATCTCTGGAATACATCGCTTTCTTTATGCATGCTAATATCCTGCTTGCTTTGGCAGCTGCCGCTTGACATTGCATGCTATTACTAAGTCTATCTTCTATTAAGACTCCCAGATCTTTCTCCATTTTTGATTCCCCCAAGGGTTCCCCTCCTAACGTGTATTGTGCTTTTATGTTTTTAGTCCCCAAGTCCAAAACCTTACACTTCTCCACATTAAACCTCATTTGCCATGTCGTTGCCCACTCCGTTATTTTGTCCAGGTCATTCTGTAGGATATCTGCTTCATGCTGTGCAGTTATTGCCCTGCCCAATTTTGTGTCATCTGCAAAAACTGATATCAAACTACTGATCCCGTCCTCAATGCTGTTTATGAATAAATTAAACAAGGTTGGACCCAGGACTGAGCCTTGGGGGACCCCGCTTACCACCTCAGACCAGTCTGAGTATGTGTTATTTATTACCACCCTTTGGACACGCCCTTTTAGCCAGTTCCGTATCAAAGAGCAAAGTGAGTGAGAGTGTCCTGAAAATAAGTTATCGTCCATCAGGTCGTCTTGTCAGAGAGTAAAGAGAGGAAGAGCCTTAACCCCATCTACACTTGTGGCAGTGTGGATTAACAGCTCTGGCTGTTCCTAATTGTTCAGAAAGTCCTAAAGACAAAAGTCCTCAACCAATGTGAATAGTTCAGTTGGAGTATCCCACTATTCCCTTCTCCTATCCCAATCACAAATAAACAACAAAAAAAACCAACACCCCTAGACTGTTCATTTGTGTGACGAGCCATTGGGAGCAAGGAGGGATCCAGGGACTTCATCTAAAGGTGATCGTGTGCTGGTAATCAGGGGAGCCCATCAAGACACTATTCAGCAGGCCCTGCGGGGAGAGTGCTACAATTTATTTTTGTTTTTCAGTTTTATACTGCTTTATTTTATTTTATTTTTTTTGCTTTACTTTAGAACCACTTTAAACAGGAAGAAACATTTTAATTTCTGTGTGTAGCACCATCCTAGGTAGGTGCTAGGTTGGTAAAAGCTTAGCAGCTTTATCTGCTTATCAGGGGAGCCTGATTGTTAGTTCTGCCTGTTGCATGTGTCCAGGGTGTTATTCATCTGGTCTGAGGGAGTGTCCCCACTGTATCCAATGGGAGAGCCTGTTGGATAGTGGAGGAAACCCAGCCAGTGACACACAGGCTTTTGTGGCTGTCCCAGTGGCTTGGCACAACGGTGGTGCATTCTGGGATAGGTCATAAAAGCTGGGGGCACATGTGACAGGGTGTCTTTGGGCGGGAAGCCAGGTCCCAGGAGAAGGGTGAAGGCTGTCTCTCCTCTTGTCAGCAAGGAAGGTGGTCACAGGCGGTCGGCCTAGTGGACCAAGTGTGTGATGCTGAGCCAGGAGGTCCAGGATACTGACGAGTGGAGCTGAAGGCAGAGCAACCCAGGGAAACACAGTGTCCGTGAGTACCGGGAAGCTTGCCAGGGGCCTGCCCAGGAAGGGGACCACTCCAGTGGAGAGTCAGGGGACAAGGGGCTAGCATGCAAGGGAAGTGAGAAAGGGGGTGCCAGGTTAGGACCCTGAAGAGGAATTCATTCAGGAACATATCTCTTTTTTTTTTTTTTTTTAAAAAAAGTTTTATTAAGAAAAACAACAAGGGACAATGACAAGCGATAACACTGTGGCAAAGTCAGCATGTACAAAGGCAGATAATATCACATATCCGAGAGCAACATAGACCGCACCCAGGTGCAGGAGTCCGAAATATGCAGCATATATACAAACATAGACAACTCAAGTATGACCTGGCAAAAAATACACGATCAACACTTAGGTACAGTACTGTGTTAGGGGGGGCCGATGTGGCTCGGGCACGAGTCCCAGCCACATGGGCCAAAACAAGTATGCAAAAGTATGCAATAGGGCTAAATGCTCTCAGATGGGATAGGTGGAGAGTACTAAGAAGAACAGCTGGGGGAAAAGGTATAAACTCCGACCCATTGACCTGGAGAGATATGGAAGGGGGCGGTCAGGAGGCAGTAAAGTGACAGTTTCGGAAAGTACACCCCCGGAATGGACACCCCCAAGGGGAACATGCTGCGTCCAGGACCGGGGGACCACTAATCACAAATGTGTCACGGAACCATGAACCAGACGTACAACAACAGATAAGTGAAAATAAGAAGGCTTTATTGAAAATCAAGCTGTAAAGCAAAAGTCCAAACGGATGGCGAAACCGAGGCAGAGTCCATGCGAAGCCAGAGGTCAGGAACCAGCAGGGTAGTCAGACGAAGCCAGGATCAGGAACCAGCAGGGTAGTCAGACGAAGCCAGGATCAGGAACCAGCAGGGTAGTCAGACGAAGCCAGGATCAGGGACCAGAAGCAGCAGCAGTCTTAGAAGCATGTGAACACAGGAGGACCAAGCAAGGAACTGAAGCCACAGACCTCCTATATATATGAGCTAGGCATCCAGCTCCTCCCAGTGGGAAGGAGGAGCCGCAGGGTGGGAGGCTACAAGAAACCCAGAAACCAAGATGGCCGCCAGCACATGTCAAACGAAGGAGAACAGCAAGAAGGTAAGACCATGACAGTACCTCCCCCTCAAGGGCCCCTCCTCCGCGGAGTAAAGAACGGTTTCTGAGGGAAGCGTGCGTGGAAGGCTCGGAGCAAGGCAGGAGCATGGACATCTGCGGAGGGAACCCAGGAACGCTCCTCTGGACCATAACCACGCCAATGAACCAGAAACTGCACCCGACCGCGGACCAGGCGTGAGTCCAGGATATTGCTCACCTCATACTCCTCACGATTGCCCACTTGGACCGGACGGGGCAGAGGAACCGAGGAAGTGAAACGATTACACACCAGTGGCTTCAACAGGGAGACATGAAACACGTTGGAGATCCGCATGCCAGGAGGAAGCGCAAGGGCATAGGCTACCGGGTTTACCCTGCGAAGCACTCGGAAGGGACCAACAAAGCGAGGCGTCAGCTTGGGAGTGGGCACTCGAAGGTTGAGGTTGCGGGTGGACAACCATACACGGTCTCCGGCCTGGTAGGAAGGAGCAGGCGCTCGTCTGCGATCAGCCTGGAGTCTCTGGCGCTGCGCAGAGACCTCAAGGGACTTCTGGATCTGTACCCAAGAAGCACGTAGGACGGAAAGGTGATCCTCCACAGCCGGAATATCCTGGGGAGAGAATACCTCCGGTAACACGGCAGGTTGGAACCCATAATTGGCCATGAAGGGAGACGTCCCAGAGGAAGAGTTCACCGCCGTGTTCCTGGCAAACTCAGCCCAAGGCAGGAGGTCAACCCAATTGTCTTGGTGATCGGAGACATAGCAACGAAGGAATTGCTCCAAGGCCTGATTGGATCGTTCTGCGGCCCCATTGGACTGAGGGTGGTAGGCCGAGGAGAAGGAGAGATGAATCCCCAACTGGGAGCAAAAGGCGCGCCAGAACCTGGACACAAACTGACTCCCCCGATCCGACACAATCTCCTTGGGCAAACCGTGCAACCGGAAGACCTCCCTGGCAAAAATCGTGGCCAACTCCTGTGCAGAGGGTAACTTCTTGAGAGGAACACAGTGGCACATTTTGGAAAATCGATCCACAATCATGAGAATGACCGTATGGCCTCGGGATGCAGGGAGGTCCACAATGAAATCCATCCCCAGGTGTGACCATGGGCGCTCCCCGGTGGCTATGGGTTGCAGAAGGCCCAACGGAAGGTGCCGAGGGGACTTACTCTGGGCACAAACGGAGCATGCCGCTACATATGCGGCGATGTCGGAACGTAGGGAAGGCCACCAGAACAGACGTGAAACAGCCCAGGACAGCTGATTCTTTCCAGGATGCCCCGCGGTCTTGGAGTTATGGTAGGTTCGCAACAACCGAGTGCGCAACTCTTCAGGCACAAAACATCTGCCGTTGGGTCTCTCAGAGGGAGCACCTGATTGAGCCGCCAAAATCTGCTCACCCAGGGGAGAGGTCAGGCTGGTGCGAATGGCGGCCAGGATCTGATTCGGAGGTATGACCGAAGTCGGAATCGACTCCTCCCTGGACAGGTCAGAGTACTGCCGTGATAAGGCATCCGCCTTGATGTTCTTGGAACCGGGTAGGTAGGAGACCACGTAATTAAAACGTGACAAGAACAGAGCCCATCTGGCCTGACGTGGTGTCAATCTCTTGGCCTCAGAAAGGTAGGTCAGATTCTTGTGGTCCGTCAGGATGAGGACCAGGACCACTGAACCCTCGAGCAAGTGCCTCCATTCTTTAAGGGCCTGCACGATGGCCAATAACTCCCTGTCACCAATCTGATAGTTGCACTCCGCGGAAGACAGTTTCCGGGAGTAAAACCCACAAGGAAGCAGAGGACCCTCTGGTGTTCTACGCTGAGACAGAAGGGCGCCTACTCCCGTCTCAGACGCGTCCACCTCGAGGACAAAGGGCAACCCAGGGTTGGGATGCGACAGAATCGGAGCCGACACAAAGGCGGACTTTAGAGCCTCAAGAGCTCGGATGGCCTCGAGCGGCCAGACCTGGGAATTACTGCCCTTCCTGGTCAGATCCGTGAGAGGCTTGGCTAGCATGGAAAAGTCCCTGATGAACTTCCGATAATAATTGGCGAAGCCCAAAAAGCGCTGCAGGGAGCGAAGACCACTGGGCTGGGGCCACTGTAAGACAGCCGAAACCTTCTCAGGATCCATGGAGAACCCCTCAGCGGAAATGATGTAACCTAAGAAGGTTACCTGGGATCGGTGAAATTCGCATTTCTCAAGCTTGCCGAACAGCTTGTTATCTCGTAACCGTTGCAACACTCGTCTGACATCCAGAATGTGGGTCTCCATGGATTCAGAATATACCAAGATGTCATCCAAATAGACCACCACACACTGCTGCAACAGGTCACGGAAAACATTGTTAATGAATTCCTGAAAGACTGCGGGCGCATTGCACAACCCAAAGGGCATAACCAAGGATTCATAATGACCGGTCCTGGTGTTAAACGCGGTCTTCCACTCATCGCCCGCCTTGATCCTTACGAGGTTATATGCCGCCCTCAGGTCGAGTTTGGTAAAGACCGTGGCCCCTTTAAGGCGATCGAACAGCTCGGAAATCAAGGGTATCGGGTAAGCGTTCTTGATCGTGATGCGATTGAGACCCCTGTAATCGATGCAAGGCCTCAACTCACCGCCCTTCTTTTTCACAAAGAAAAATCCAGCCCCTGCCGGGGACGAGGATTTGCGAATGTGTCCGCGTGAAAGCGCCTCCTTCACGTACTCCTCCATGGCCTCATTCTCCGCTACCGACAGTGGATAGACCTTGCCACGAGGAGGAACGGCACCAGGTTGTAACTCGATGGCACAATCGTATGGGCGGTGCGGAGGTAGGGCAACCGCGCGCACCTTATCGAATACATCCCGGTACTCCTCGTATTCAGGAGGCAACAGAGAGTCCGAGGAAGTACACAGCAACTTGACAGGCCCATGGATGCAACTAGCCCCACACTGCGGTGACCACGAGAGGATCTCGGCCGATCTCCAATCGAAAGTCGGATTATGCTTCTGGAGCCAGGGGTACCCCAAGACCACCGAGTAGTGTGGAGACGAAATAACCTGGAAGCAGACCGACTCTCTGTGAACGGCACCAATGGCTATCCCCACTGGAAGGGTCTCATGAGTCACGTGTGGCGGCAGAAGGGGTCTGCCGTCTATCGCCTCAAGAGCCAGTGGAGAACCTCGGGCCTGCAGAGGAATGGAATTGGCGGCAGCGAACACACTATCAATGAACAAACCACCAGCACCAGAGTCCACCAACGCCTGGGTCGTCACTGAGCCCCCGACCCAGGAGAGGACAACAGTGATCAGTGGTTTGTCAACACGGAAACCGGGGACGAGGAGACTCCACCCAAGATCTGCCCCCGACAGGATCTCAGGTGCGAGCGTTTCCCGGACGGTTCGGACATGCCAAACCGAAAATGCCCACCGAGACCACAGTACATGCATCGACCCTCGCGTCTTCAGAGTACCCTCTCCCCCTCGGACAGGCGAGCAAAGCCCAGCTGCATGGGTTCACCCCCAGCCAAGTCATCCCCAGGAGGCGTGGGAGGAGAGGGAGGCACGGGTGGGACAGCAAAGGTAGGCGCCAATCTGTTAGGAGGCCTCCGCAGACTCTCCTTAAAGGAAGGTCTCTCCCTGAGTCTGGTGTCAATCAAAATCAAGAAAGAAATAAGAGACTCGAGCTCCACTGGTAGGTCCTTAGCTGCAACCTCATCCTTCAAGGCATCCAAGAGACCATGAGAGAAAGCAGCAACCAGAGCCTCATTATTCCAGCCCACCTCTGCTGCCAGGGTACGAAACTCAATGGCGTATTCAGCTACGGATCGTGAACCCTGTCTGATGGACATAAGGAGCTTCGCAGCAGAGGCAGCACGAGCCGGCACATCGAATACCCTCCGAAGAGAAGCAACAAAACCGGAAAACTCGGCAACCACCGGATTGTTGTTCTCCCATAAAGGGCTGGCCCAGGCCAAGGCCTTGTCCGAGAGCAGCGAAATTAAGAAGCCCACCTTTGATCTCTCAGTAGGAAAGGCATGTGGCAGCAACTCGAAATAAATGCCCACCTGGTTAAGGAAACCTAGGCACTGAGTTGGCTCTCCCCCAAAGCGCTGTGGAAGGGGGGCAGAACCGGTCATACCCCGAAACACCGCAGGCGCAACAACAGGTGTCGGGGTAGACTCTGGCGCAACAACCGGAGCGGCAGTAGGAGCGGGCCCAGGAGCGACAACCGACCCATCGGCAACGGGAGCGAAATGAGCCGTGCGTTCAAGCAGGGTTTGCAACGCCACGGCGAACCGACCCAACAGGTGATCCTGCTGATCAAGTCTGGCAACCAGCGTGGGTAGCGAGGATGGCCCTGTACCGTCAGAATTCATGGCTTGGTCCTAATGTCACGGAACCATGAACCAGACGTACAACAACAGATAAGTGAAAATAAGAAGGCTTTATTGAAAATCAAGCTGTAAAGCAAAAGTCCAAACGGATGGCGAAACCGAGGCAGAGTCCATGCGAAGCCAGAGGTCAGGAACCAGCAGGGTAGTCAGACGAAGCCAGGATCAGGAACCAGCAGGGTAGTCAGACGAAGCCAGGATCAGGAACCAGCAGGGTAGTCAGACGAAGCCAGGATCAGGGACCAGAAGCAGCAGCAGTCTTAGAAGCATGTGAACACAGGAGGACCAAGCAAGGAACTGAAGCCACAGACCTCCTATATATATGAGCTAGGCATCCAGCTCCTCCCAGTGGGAAGGAGGAGCCGCAGGGTGGGAGGCTACAAGAAACCCAGAAACCAAGATGGCCGCCAGCACGTGTCAAACGAAGGAGAACAGCAAGAAGGTAAGACCATGACAAAATGTTAACGGACCGCTCCTCACTGGGCATGGGTACGGGAGGTACAGGGGAATAGGGGGGGGGGGCAGGAGAAAACCAAAGGGGGAGGCGGACGCTAGAAGCGTCTCGAGGCAGCGGGTTAGAAGAGCAGATGTAAAAAGGAGACAGGAGAGCGGGAAAGGCAGGATAAGTAGGAAGAGGGGGGTAGAAACCAGAGATAGGGAGGGAAGGAGAAGAGGAGTGTGGGTGCACTCCCCCAGATTTCGGCCGAAAGACAGGAATGGCAGAGTGGCATGTGACCAGACTAAGTATTCAGCAGACGACGATAGGAACATATCTCTTACTTCACTTCAGTGGCAAGGTGAAGCAGTGGCCTTGCCGCACACACTACAGTCAGTTGTCCTCAGAAATTGTGCATAAACAAATCCCCTGGACTGTTCATTGTCTGAGCCAAGTCTCAAAGTGACTGTTGCTATGGGTAACCCAGGGGAATCCAATCTCAGCAGCTCCCTAGGGGGCAGTGCTACATGTGGTTAAAAAAATGTAGCTTCAGGAGTTCCCAAGAGGCATAAAAATATTGTCAGACCCTTACTATAATGTAATATTTTCAGGATAGGATGGCATAAGTAAAAAGAAAAGCCAGCAGATGCAACATGTTTCTTGGAATTAAATTGTAAAATATCTCTGAATATTTTTTTCTTTTCAAACAAAAGGAAGACGTGCCGATTGTTGGTCAGTATTGTGCCGGTAAAAGAAGGGTTAAATTGTGTCGGTAATGAAGAGCACGGATCAGTAAGTAAAAGCATAAAGAACTTGGAGAACCGACGCAAACATCTAAAATAGCTTATTGGAATGTAAATGTAGAAATGAACGATAGATCATCCAGATGGCCGGAAGACATTCTACTAGATAATTATTAAAAGAAAAATGACAGAGAAATGAACAGTAGAATCACTCAAGGTCATGCATTTTTCATTAATGCCTATTACCATATCTCTATTCATCAGTGAGGGACAAATGTGCGAGATTTAATAAGGAAGCCGGAATCTGGGGCACGGCTCAGGCTGCTGACCACCTCCGAGGGCAGGGAATTACAGGTCCCATACACAGAACTTTTTGCTTTACTTTTATACTATTTGTTGGGGGGTCTAGTGCATAGTTCCCTAACAAAGAAGATCTAAGTCCTACCTGGATGACATTTAGATTTATTTGGATATCAGAAACAATGCCCATATTTTTATAAATAGATTACCACTGTAAGGAGAACTCTGAGAAGCAATCTGGTACCTCTTTGAAAGAGGCCTTATTATTTTTCTGGAATTTGGGTGTTGCTGATTTCCTTCTGCCTCTTTCATCCCCTTTCTGTCTATCTGCACTCCAGCATCATCTACACATCACTGCTCTGGACTGGCTTCCTGGTAGTGGCAACATCTGGACATGCCTAGGCATTGGGGGGCCGGCACAGCCCCTATAAGCCTGCACCAGATTCCAGATTTGCACATCTTAATGTGTGTTGTTGTAAGAAAGATCATTGGTATGGAATGGGCTGCCATCGCACCACCTGATTCTTATATGACCCACCGCCATTTATTCCAGCACAGCACAAATATTTCCTTTCCTTCTGTCTCTCCTCACTTCCTCTCTCTTTCTTATTTTCACTCTTCCCTCATCTCTTATCGTCCCTCCTCACTTTTCCTATCCATTACACTTATTCAGGTCTTCCTCAGCAGTGTATATGCCTTGTGCAAAATACTTCTTTCCTTCCTTTTCTTCCTTCTTCATTCCCTTCTTCCCTCCCATCTCTCTTCCTTTCTTTTCTCCTCATTATTCCCTTCCTTCCTTGCTTTCAGGTCTTCCCCAGTGGTGTACATGTCTGGTGTACAAAATCTATCTATCTATCTATCTATCTATCTATCTATCTATCTATCTATCTATCTATCTATCTATCTATCTATCTATCTATCTATCTATCTATCTATCTATCTATCTATCTATCTATCTATCTATCTATCTATCTATCTATCTATCTATCTATCTATCTATCTATCTATCTATCTATCTATCTATCTATCTATCTATCTATCTTTACCTCCTCTATATATTTCTGATCTCCTCACTTTACCCTTGCTTCCTTTTCTCTCTTCCTTTCTTCTGTCCTCCCTCCTTCCTTTCCTCTTTCTTTCTTTCTTTCTTTCTTTCTTTCTTTCTTTCTTTCTTTCTTTCCTCTCTCCTTTTTTCTTTCCCTCCCTCCGTCTTTTCTTCCTTCTTTTATTCTCTCTTCCTTCCTTCCTTCCCTCCCTCCCTCCCTCTCTTTCTTCCCGCTCTCTCTCTCTCTATATCCCTCTCTTCCTTCCTTCCTTCCCTCCCTCTCTCTCTCTTCCTTCCATCCCTCCCTCTCTCTCTTATGTCCTTCTCTCTCTCTTCCTTGTCCTCCCTCTCTTCCTACCCTCTTTCATCCCTTCCTTCTTTTCCCTTCCCTTCCTTTCCTTTCCTTTCATTTCCTCTATTCTCCTCTCCCTCTCTCCCTCCCTCCTTCTCTTCCTCTCTCCCTCCCTCTTTTCTTCATTCTCTCTTCCTTCCCTTTCTTCATTCCTTCTTTCTTTCTTCCTCCCTTCCCTCTCTCTATTTTCCTTCCCCCCTCTCTCTCTCTTACATCCTTCTCTCTCTTCCTTTTCACTCTCTCTCTTCCTACCCTCCTCCCTCCCTTTCATTTCCTTTCCTTTCCCTTCCTTTCTTCCCTTTCATTCCCTCCTTCCTTCCCCCTCTATCTCTTCCTCCCCTACCTTTGACTCTCTTCCTTCTTTCCCTATCCCTCTTCCTTCCCTCCCTCTCACTCTCCTATCCTTCTCTCCCTCTCTTCCTTCTTTCCCTCTCTCTCTCTCTTCCTTCCCTCCCTCTCTCTCTTCTATCCTTCTCTCTCTCTCTTCATTCTTTCCCTCTCTCTCTCTTCCTTCCCTCTCTCTCTTCTTTACCTCCCTCTCTCTCTTTCCCCTACCTCCCTCTCTCTCTCTCTCTTCCTTCCCCCTCTCTCTCTTCCTTGCCTCCATCTCTCTCTCTCTCTCCATTACCTCCCTCTCTTTCTTCCTTACCTCCCTCTCTCTTCCTTACCTCCCTCTCTTCCTTACTCCCTTCTCTCTCTCTCGCTCTCTTCCTACCCTCTCTCTCTTACTACCCTCCTTCCTCCCTTTCCTTTCCTTTCCTTTCCTTTCCTTTCCTTTCCTTTCCTTTCCTTTCCTTTCCTTTCCTTTCCTTTCCTTTCCTTTCCTTTCCTTTCCTTTCCTTTCCTTTCCTTTCCTTTCCTTTCCTTTCCTTCCTCTCTTCCTTCCCTACCCCTCTTCCTTCTTTCCCTATCCCTCTTCCTTCTCACTGTCTCTTTCTTCTCTCTCTCTCTCTTCCTTCCCTTTCTCTCTCTCTTCCTTCCCCCTCTCTCTCTCTCCCTTGCCCCCCCCCCCTCTCTCTCTCTCTCCCTTACCTCCCTCTCTCTCCCTTACCTCCCTCCCCTCTCTCTCTTCCTTACCTCCCTCTCTCTCTTTCCCTTACCCCCCTCTCTCTCTCTCTCTCTCTCTCCCTTACCTCCCTCTCTCTTCCTTACCTCCCTCTCTCTCTTTCCCGTACCCCTCTCTCTCTCTCCCTCTCTCTCTCCTTTACCTCCCTCTCTCTTCCTTACCTTCCTCTCTTCCTTCCTTTCTTCCTTCCCTCCCTCCCTTAATAAAGCACAGTATCCTCCATATATTACACTGTGTTTGTAGCAGTGAACTTTCCTTCTTATTTATGACTACCTGTGTGTTCTCTCAGCCCCGGTGTACAGGTAATAAACTGAACCATTGGAGTCCCTGCAGGATGAATGTATTCGTTGTGTCGATCATGCAGTAAACAGTCCGGTACTTCCAGTGACCGGTACATCATTAATAGCTCCAGTATAGAGCAGAGCCGGCATCAAGTGCTGAGCAGTCAATGGCGGAACACAAGGATTTCTGATCATTAGCCGAATCTCCTTTGGTCTCTGCTCAGAATGAAATACCTGGGGAATCTCCCAACATAAGAAATAATGAAAAATTGTCAGAGTAGAGGGGTTTACAGTGGCTGGTAATTTATTTCAGCATCACCAACAGTTTCACTTTATTGTACTGGGAAAAAAAAAGAGAGAGCTCCAGAAAAAGTTGAGCGTAGAGAGAGACGGCGCCTTCGTGGGACTGGTGGGAATGCTGGAAGAACTGGGTCAGACTGAATTTCTTCAAAAAGACAGAATTTTATTTATTCCATTTTAACAGAATTTTACTTACAGAGTTTTCAGAATAAGGGGTTTACTTTTCAGCTTTCCCAGTTAGGAGCTCCTAGGGGCGGGGCTTTGCAAGTGTGGGTGTGGTTCTTCACAATATGCTTATTCAGAGGCAAGGCTGGGGAGGGTAGGTGGACTTCAAAGACCTATTCTCACCAATCCCTGCTCCCCCACTTTCTTTATCAGAGCCTTTGCCCTGTTACTCTTTTGTTCATCCAGGAATGGGAGAGCATGTGACCTCCCCCATGTCAAAGTGCCCTGGCTTGAGTGGCCAATTTCTCAATTTATTCAATTTCAGCAGAATTTTACTTACAGAGTTTTCAGAATAACAGATTTACTTTTCAGCAGTCTTGGTTTGGAATTCCTAGGTAGTGGTTCTTCACAATATGTTTATTTAAGGACAAGGCTGGGGAGGGTAGGTGGACTTTAAAGACCTATCCTCACCAATCCTATCAGGTATCAAGTGCTGGAGGACAATGGAGATAGGGCTTCCCTTGCAGCTAAGTTCCAGACTCCCCTGGAGGTGAGGCAGGAGGAATCAGGCCCAAAGTAGCACAGGTTGTCTGCAGAGTTGCTTGCAGAAAAGAGCTTCAGGAACACCGCTGTTGTACTGCGGGTCTACTGCAGGCAGGTGGCACCTGTGCGATGTAGCCGGTAACTAGGGTTGCTGAGACAGAGGGGAGATGATTCAAGTCAAGGTTCGGTGCCAGGTGGGTAGCAGAGGAGACAAGGTCAAGTGGAAGCCCAAAGTCAGGACAGGTAGCAGGCAGAGGAGATCCGTTAAACAAGCCAAGGTCAAGGTCTGGGAGCAGCCATAGACAGATCGTAGTCCCCTTTACATCACAGCCCCCTTTTTAAAACAGTCCCACAGTGTCCTCAGTTCCACCCCCCTTCACATCACTGCCCCCCTTTACATTGCAGTGCCCCTTTACACAACACAGCACCCATTAACATAACACAACACCCCTAACATAACACAACACCCCTTAACACAACACAGTGCCCCTATAACAACACAGAGCCCCTTTTAATGCAAGCCTTCCCTGCCCAGTCCTATGCTACCTTTGGCAGGGCAAAGGAACTAATTATCCTGGGCTGTCCTCTCCCGGGCCTCCAGGCTGCCCACAAATGTTATCCTCGCAGCAGGCGGGGGTGGGAGGAGCTGCAGATCGGGACTGAGGGGCGGGAGCGGCCCAAGTGATTCTGTTGACAAGAAGGTGATTAACTGGCCTGTTAATTCGAAAAGACCCCCGCATTCTGTCCCCAATCTGCAGCAGGGTAATCACTCGTTTGTTAACATAATAACTCGGGCAGCTCCCGCCCCTCAGTCCCGATCTGCAGCTCCTCCCGCCCCCGCCCATTGTTAGAATGACATCGGTGGCTTGGTGGAAGGCCCAGGAGAGGACACCCAGCCATGGCATGGCTATGGTCCATCACTTGGTCTGGTTCCAGACCACAGTCCCCCATTTGGTGACCGCTGCTGTATAATATAAGACTGTATATCAACCACGTTTTCAGTAAAAATAAGTTGCTGGTTAAGTGAATTGTCTAGTCTGAATTAATTTAGTCACTTGGCGACTGTAGGCGGTCATATAATTTCCTGGCCTTTAAGTGGAGATATCTGAATAATGCCTCCTGTTTGGCTGCTCCTGTACGATCGGGGAAAAGGAGAATAAAGACGCCGGTGGCAGCAAATTTCCATAGAGCTGGCCGTGGACCAGATGGTTCCTGGCCATCTCTATGACCCTTGGAGGCAGGAAGCAACATCCCTCGGGAAGGGACAGAGAAAGATGCCAGGTGTCTTAGGCAGTGCGGGAACTATCAGGCCCTGGCTTTTCACCACTGTTTGAGGGGCCCCAAGATGCAAGAATGGAGCCTACCAGAGTACTGCCTGCATGATGATCCTCTTCAGCTGGAGCTGAACAGCCTTAACCCCGGGCAGGAAGTGATTCTCTGCACTGAGCTGGTAGGCAGCTTTTTCATTTCCCTGGGTTGGTATTAAGCAGGGAGCGGAGGAGAGCTGAACCTGAGCCAGAGCTCGGCACTGGAGGGAGGAATCTTTACTGGGGCAGAAGCGATGAGGCACCGGAATGGTCTTAGGAGGTTGGTGATGAAGGACATGCGGAGCTCTCTGACTGCTGCTTTTCCCTCCACCAGGAGCCGGTTGGAGCTGTGGTGAGCACTGTGGTCCAGGAGAGGAGCGTCCTGGGAGAAGGAATTCAGCAGGATCACTGTGAAGGAGGGCAGAGTGCGGGCCACTCTCTTCATACCGCCCAGTTAGTGTCCCCAGAACAGGGGATCGGGGTCCCTGGGTGTTACATGGAGCATCCCTGGTATGAAAGGGAATCGGGGTCACCAGGTGTGCCATGAGGAATCAGAGTCACCAGGTGTAACATGGAGGATAGGGGTCACCGGGTGTAACAGGAGTTCGGGGTCACCAGGTGTGCCATGAGGAATTGGGGTCCCTGGGTGTGCCATGGGGGATTGGGGTCCCCAAGTGTGACACAGAGGAACATCAGGGTCCCCAGGTGTGAGATGGAAAAACATCAGGGTCTGACATAGAGGAACATTGGGGTCACTAAGTATTACAGTATGACATGGAGGAACACGCGGGTCCCTGGGTGTGACATGAAGGAACATCAGGGTCAGTGGGTATGACAGCATGACATGGAGGAATATTGGGGTCCAAGGGTGTGACATAGAAAAACATCAAAGTCCCTGGGTGTGACACGGAGGGACATTAGGGTCCCCGAGTGTGACATGGAGGAATATGGGGGGGTCACTGGGTATGAAAGCATAACATAGAGGAACCATCGGATCAGGGTCACTGGGTATGACATAGAGGAGTTTTTAACCCCTTCCCTTTTTTTTTGGGGGGGGGGGCGCAAGTAGCTGGTCTTGCCTAGGGCGTAAAATAGTCTAGCACCGGCCCTGCTCGCCGGCAGATGTAAACACTGCTGTTTTGGTTTTTTGTTTGTTTTTGTTGAAAAGCCTTCAATCGATGTACTTATTTTTTTAAATCTCTGGCTTTCCAGCATAGAGGAGTGATGTGAAGACTTATAGACCCCAGATCTCTCCATAAAAAGGACCTGTCATGCCATATTCTTATTACAAGGGATGCTTACACTCCTTGTAATAGGAATAAAAGTGATCAAGGAAAAAAAAAAATGAAGGGAAAGTGTAAAAACAGAAATAAAATAAACAATAATAATAAAAAAAATAAAAATTGAAAGTACCCCCATCCCCTCACGCTCGCATGCAGAAGCGAGCGCATACGTAGGTCGAGCCTGCATATGTAAACGGCGTTCAAACCACACATGTGAGGTATCTCCAATCAATGCTAGAATGAGAACATTAATTCCAGTGCTAGACCTCCTCTGTAACCCTAAACTAATATATATATATATATATATATATATATATATATATATATATATATATATATATATATATATATATATATATATATATATATATATATACTGTATATATATATATATATATATATATATATATATATACTGTATATATATATATATATATATATATATATATATATATATATATATATATATATATATATATATATATATATATATATATATATATATATGTATATATGCTTGGATTCCTACCATTTTAGTCCCTATCACTGTAAATATTTTTTGGACCCACCTTTTGCACTATGGACACTTTATTTTTAATATTTATTGATTAGTTATTTATCCTAGGCACTTGAGATTATTTAATATTTTCTCATTTTTGTTTTATATTTTTCTTGTGCTGATATACATATATCTATGTGGACTATTATCATTTCTTTTTTGGGAATACGCACATTATATATGAATTTTGTACACTTAGCAGGATTCACATTCATCGTTGCACAATACTACATGCGCTTCATTTATGTAACACATTATTGTGATTTTTATGTGCTTATATCAAGATTATATATATATTTGTATACCTTTTTTCAGCACAATTTTAACCCCCTCCCCCTGGAATAGCACCTATCCACTTTTTTATCTACAAACCCGATTCCAAAAAAGTTGGGACACTGAACAAATTGTAAATAAAAACAGAATGCAATGATGTGGAAGTTTCAAATTTCAATATTTTATTCAGAATACAACATAGATGACATATCAAATGTTTAAACTGAGAAAATGTATCATTTTAAGGGAAAAATAAAATGATTTTAAATTTCATGGCATCAACACATCTCAAAAAAGTTGGGACAAGGCCATGTTTAGCACTGTGTGGCCTCCCCTCTTCTTTTTATAACAGTCTGCAAACGTCTGGGGACTGAGGAGAAGTTGCTGAAGTTTAGGAATAGGAATGTTGTCCCATTCTTGTCTAATACAGGCTTCTCGTTGCTCAACTGTCTTAGGTCTTCTTTGTCGTATCTTCCTCTTTATGATGCTCCAAATGTTTTCTATGGGTGAAAGGTCTGGACTGCAGGCTGGCCATTTCAGTACCCGGATCCTTCTTCCACGCAGCCATGATGTTGTAATTGATGCAGTATGTGGTCTGGCATTGTCATGTTGGAAAATGCAAGGTCTTCCCTGAAAGAGACGACGTCTGGATAGGAGCATATGTTGTTCTAGAACTTGGATATACCTTTCAGCATTGATGGTGCCTTTCCAGATGTGTAAGCTGCCCATGCCACACGCACTCATGCCACCCCATACCATCAGAGATGCCGGCTTCTGAACTGAGCCCTGATAACAACTTGGGTTGTCCTTGTCCTCTTTAGTCCGGATGACATGGCGTCCCGGTTTTCCAAATTTTGATTAGTCTGACCACAGAACAGTTTTCCACTTTGCCACAGACCATTATAAATGAGCCTTGGCCCAGAGAAAACGCCTGCGCTTCTGGATCATGTTTAGATTTGGCTTCTTTTTTGGCCTATAGAGTTTTAGCCGGCAACGGTGAATGGCACGGGGGATTGTGTTCACCAACAATGTTTTCTGGAAGTATTCCTGAGCCCATGTTGTGATTTCCATTACAGTAGCATTCCTGTATGTGATGCAGTGCCGTCTAAGGGCCCGAAGATCACCGCCATCCAGTATGGTTTTCTGGCCTTGACCCTTACACACAGAGATTGTTCCAGATTCTCTGAATCTTTGGATGATATTATGCACTGTAGATGATGAGAACTTCAAACTCTTTGCAATTTTTCTCTGAGAATCTCCTTTCTGATATTGCTCCACTATTTTTCGCCGCAGCATTGGGGGAATTGGTGATCCTCTGCCCATCCTGACTTCTGAGAGACACTGCCACTCTGAGAGGCTCTTTTTATACCCAATCATGTTGCCAATCGACCGAATAAGTTGAAAATTGGTCCTCCAGCTGTTCCTTATATGTACATTTAACTTTTCCGGCCTCTTATTGCTACCTGTCCCAACTTTTTTGGAATGTGGAGCTCTCATGAAATCCAAAATGAGCCAATATTTGGCATGAAATTTCAAAATGTCTAGGTTTCAACATTTGATATGTTATCTATATTATATTGTGAGATTTGTAAATTAGTCCATTCCTTTTTTACTCACAATTTGTACAGTGTCCCAACTTTTTTGGATTTGGGTTTGTATATCTAGTTATATGTGGGGACCCTATAAGGATTGGCTGCTGCTTATTAGGGTCATTTGGTCATTCACATCAGAGTCCCCCGAGTTTTCACCACCTCAATTTTGGTAGCGCATTAGTTTTCTACACTAATTTTATTAGGTAAATAATTTTATTTAAAAAAGCAAAAACAATAAGGGCAATAAAGAATTACACAATGCATGAATATAAATGCTACATAACATCCACAAAGGTCTGAATTCTATTGGTTCTCATAGTGAGAAAACCCGCGGACTGGCTCTTGCCGTGTCTAATCACAGCGGGGGCGCAGCTCCGGCGGCGCGCGTGCATGCGCCCCCTAGAGTCCTCAACCAAAATCATGTATATGTACGCGATTTTGCACTTAAAAAACAAAACTTGAACTTCCCCATGGGACTTTGGAGGCAGTAAACTACTGACACCAGTGGGTGAACTTCCAGGATCGCTAAGGTCACACTTGCGACCGGGCCCTGGCATTCCACCACCGTGGGGAGGCCCCAAGATGGCAGGAAGGGGGCCCACTGCAGAACTTGTGAAAGGGTCCAACTGCGGGGTCGTAATAAAGGGCCCCACAATGAGAGTAAAGGGCCCCAGGATCAGTGGGAAGAGCCCCAGGCTTGAAGGGAAGGTCCCCGGCCAGGGGTCCGGGGGGGCCCTTCATGGTTTCTTGCACGGGGGCCCTGAAGGTTCTAGTTACGCCTCTGGTACGTGGGGAGGTCCTTAAGTGGCTAATGAATGAAGGTTTATATGAGATTTAATTGGTTTACATATCCTAAAACTGGCAGAGAATGTAGAACTTTTATAAATGAGGTCAGTTCCTTTTTTTTCAGTCTTTCCTTCCTTATTAATCCCTTAGTGCCTGGTAAGAAGGAATGGCTGTCTATATAAGAGGACAGTAAATGAATGCCCTGGTCGCACCGGGGGCCCGGCACACGGACCGTCTTGTAGTCACAGTCAAGAAAAAAAAAAAAAAAATAGAACTCCTTGAATAAGCAACCGGCAGCCTCAGCTGTCTCCCCGCTCACATAATTAGGCTGCAGCAGCTCACAGCTTTGCTTTCATAGCGTCCCCAGGTAAGTCTGACAAACTGTCACATTCCCAGCGGTGCTCAGGAGAAGTTAAGGACACTCTGTGAAGGCTCTGCACCCCCCCCCCCCCTTTCACGGCGTTGGTTGGAGGTTCTGGATGGCGCCACATCGAGAGTGAAAGGCCTGTCAGGGTTTGTTATGCAAAACATCACTACCCAATTCTCTTTATGTTCTCCATTGTCAGAGGTCGCGAGCGGCATACCTGCCAATACTCGGGATGGCATACGTACCAGTGGGAGATGTTTAATGGCGGTAATTAAGGGATGGCCTCATAACTCAAAGTTCAGCTATGTGCAGGGGCTGACTGGCAAACTTCAACCCAGGGGGCAAGTACAAACCAGAGACCCATGGTGCTCGACTCGGCCCCCCTCCCACTCTCCCTCTTCCCATCCTCCTCCTGACCCCCATTCCAGGCTGAAGCTCCGCTCCAGGTACTCCCTACTCACAGGCCGAAACTTGGTTCCCAACCTGGCCAGCAGGGGGCGGGTTGGGGAGAGCTGGGACAGCTCGGTCGGGTCTCCAGTGGGGCATGGAACCGGCCTCTGCTCAGACACAGTTTACACCATCGGGGGAGGTGGGACAGCTCAGTTGGGGCTGGCTAGGAGGGGAGAGTCTCCAGTGGGGCATTAAACTGGCCTCTGCTCAGACACAGTTTACACCATCCATGCTGGGGGGGGGGAGCCTTCCCTCTGTCCTTGTCTTCAACCAGTGGCGGCTGCTGCTCCATGCGCCGGTATAGGGGGGGAGGGCTTCTGACAGACCACACCATACCCCCCCTGGACCACACCAGCCCGCACACCATAAACCCCCCCCCCGGTCTCCAGCTCACTCACCCTGGGTATTTGGAGGGCAGGCTGGCAGCAGCGGCGGTGGCTTCCCCCTCAGTCTTCTGCGTCTCCTCCCTCCTCCTCCTTCTTGGCCAATGGCCATGCCTTCTCCTTTCAGTCAATGTGGAAATGGACCTCAGGATCCACTTCCTGATTGGCCAGGAGGAGGATCCGTGTGACAATAGCGAATATTTATTTGCTATTGTTAAACAACCGAGTGGGCTCAGGGCGCAGTGCTCTGCGCCCTGACCCCACGCTTGTTTGAAGCCTAATAGAGCCTCTGGCTCCAATCACGTGCTTCAAAAAAAAAAAAAAAAAAACCCATTGGAATCCATGCGTCCGGCGCCCTGCATGTAGATTAGGGGGCCGGATGTATGGATAGGGGGTGTGGTGCCCCTGCGCCCCCAATGGACGGGCCGCCACTGTCTTCAACCCACACTCAGTAGTTCAGCGGTGGGGACTTTTTACTTCCCTTTACCAGGAATCCTTTAGGCATGTCTGTGACAGAAGCAGTGCAGCCTTTTTACAGGGCATCAGAGTGGCCCAGGGGGCACTTGCCGCCCTGGCCCAGTCCTCCCCTGCCTATGTGTGCCTTCAAAGGTCCCGAAATAAAAGATCTGATGCAACTTTTCAGTTCAACTTTTCCTTTCTGACTTTTGGTGCTGGTTATTGACTTATGAGTCAGGAAATCCTTTGCGCGCCCTCACTAAAAATGGCGGAATTGTGTTACTGAGCATCTGAATTCTGGAAGTTGAAGTGGCTAAAAAAAAAAAAAAAAAGTGCAAGCAGGAAGGCTTTTTATTGCAGAATAGAGACATACTATTGGAGGAATGAGGAATTCATTAACCACTTCCCCTCCCTTTATGACCAGGCCATTTTTTTGCGATGCGGCACTTTGCCACTTTAACCACTTTCCGACCACCCGCCATTGATATATACTGCGGCAGACTGGCTCGGCTGCGCGAATCGATGTACCCACATGGCGCTCCTTGGGAGCGAGCATGGGGGGGGCGCATGCATGCTGTCAGAAGGCGCGCGCACACGGTGATTGGCGAGAGAGGAAGCTGATCTGCGGGGCCGGCGGCCGCGATCTCTCCCTGGAAAGGCAGAACAGCGGTCTGCCATTATAAACATGGCAGACCGTTATTCTGTCAGTTATCATCACAGAGCTCCTCCTATTTAGAAACACAGGTTCCTGTGTTGATCCAATAAGCCCATCCCCCACACAGTTAGAAAGCACCCCCTAGGCTCACTTATAACCCTTTAATCGCCCCTGGTGTTCACCCCTTCCCTACCAGTGTCATTAGTACAGTGACAGTGCATATTTTTAGCACTGATTACTGTAGTAATATCACTGGTCCCCTCAAAAGTGTCAAAAATGTCAGTTAGGGGGTCCATCTGTCTGCCGCAATGTCGCAATCCCGCTAAAAAATCGCAGATCGCCGCCATTACTAGTAAAAAAAAATAAATAAAATAAAATAAAAAATACAATAAAAATTACATAAATCTTTCCTGTGGTTAGAAGAAGCGATAACTTTTGCACAAACCAATCAAAATACACTTATTGGGATTTTTTTTTTTTTACCAAAAATATGTAGCAGAAAACAAATTGGCCCAAAATATAAAAAAATTTTGATTTTTACATTTTTTTTTTTGGGAATGTTATATAGCAGAATGTGAAAAATATTGTTTTTTTTTTTTCAGAATTGTCGCTCTTTTTTTACATAAATCTTTCCCGTAGTTAGTAAACGCGATAACTTTTGCGCAAACCAATCAAAATACGCTTATTGGGATTTTTTCTTTTTACCAAAAATATGTAGCAGAAAACAAAAATAGATTTAGAATTTTTTTTTTTTTTTTGGGAATGTTATATAGCAGAATGTGAAAAATATTGTTTTTTTTTTTTATTTTTTCAGAATTGTCACTCTTTTTTTGTTTATAGCACAAAAAATAAAAAATCGCACAGGTGATCAAATACCGCCAAAATAGATTTTTTTGGGGTACAACATCACACGACCGCGCAGCCCCAGGGCTAACGTTGGCAATGATTAGCTCCGTGTGGAGTTTTATTTTAAAGTTTAATTTTTTATTTTTTGGGTTGGGGGGTTCAAGTAGCTGGTCTTGCTTGGAGCGCAAAATAGTTAAGCTCCGGCCCTGGCTGCAGCCATAACTCCGATATTTCAAGTCAAAATCATGACGTATTTTCCCAGTTAGGCAGTCGGCAAGTGGTTAACCACTTGCTGACCGCCAGCAGTACATAAACTGCGGCAAGTCCGCTCTGATTGGGGGAGCCAATCAGCGGGTTCGGCAGACGCGATGTCCGATGGCCACCTGCGATCGCTCCCCACAGAGACGGAACAATGTAAACAAAGGCAGGCCTGCCGAACACAGGGATCTGCTATTTAGGAACACAGATCTCTATGTTCATCTAGTGAGTCCATTCCTGACACAGTTAGAAAGCACCCCTTAGGAGCACACTTAACCCTTTGATCGCCCCTTATGTTAACCCTTTCCCTGCCAGTGTCATTAGTACAGTGACAGTGCATATTTATAGCACTGATTACATACCTGCCAACTGTCCCGTTTTTCCCGGGACAATCCCGGCAAATAGGAGCCTGTCCCGGGTGATTTACATTGTCCCTGTTAATCAGGGACAATGTAAATCATTTAAAAAAATTTTTGTGCCACACAGTGTCGCTCTCACCCCAGCTAGGTGTTGTAGTTCTGGCAGCAGGTTGTCTCTCTCTCTGTGCCCGCTCACTCTTCCCGCCTGTCGCAAATTTAACGTGTCACCGGAGGCAGGGTGTCAGCATGGTGCACTTTCCAAAATCCGCCAGCAGGGGGAGGCAGAGCACCTTCCGACAAGCTGGAGGCCTCACACTACAAAATCTCAGATCGACGCCATTACTAGTAAAAAATAAATAAATAAATAAAAATGCCATAAATCTATCCCATAGTTTGTAGACGCGATAACTTTTGCGCAAACCAATTAATATACGTTTATTGGGATTTGTTTTGTTTTTTTTACCAAAAATATGTAGCAGAATACAAATTGGCCTAAAATGATATAAAAAATTTGATTTATTATTATTTTTTTTTATTATTATTATTATTATTCTTGGATGTGTTTTATGGCAGAAAGTAAAAAATATTGTTTTTTTTTTCAAATTTGTTTGATGAAAAAATTTGATTTTTTAATTTTTTTTTTATTGGGAATGTTATATAGCAAAAAAAGTAAAACATTTTTTTTTTTTTTTCTGAATTTTCACTCTTTTTTTTGTTTATAGTGCAAAAAATAAAAATTGCACAGGTGATCAAATACCAGCAAAACAAAGCTCTATTTGTGGGGAAAAAAAGGACATCACTTTGGGTACAGCGTCGCACAACCGCGCAATTGTCAGTTAAAGTAACGCAGTGCCGAATCGCAAAAAAACGGCCTGGTCATTAAGGGGGAAAAAACCTTTCCGGTCCAGAAGTGGTTAAGGCAATTTCTTGGGACCTCCCTGGTCATCAGAACTTGTGTCCCCGTTGTTAGGTTTTCCCCTTTTCTGGGGACAACCCAAAATTTGGGGTTTTCTTTTAGTTTCACTTTCAATGATAATGGTAAACAGGACAAATAGAGAAGGAGACTCTCCTTAACTGCTTGCCGACTGCTCACAGTATATTTACTGCGGCAGTCAGCCCCGGCCAGGCAGAGTGACGTAGGTCTACGTCGCTAGCCTGTCACCGGGTTTTGAGCCAATTGCGGGCGAGCGCTCGTCCGCCTCGGCTTGTTCACAGAGGAGTCCGGGCGTGTGACCGGCGGACCCGATGTCTGCCGGTCACTCGGCGATCGTCGGTAGAGAGGGAGAAAGGCAGGCGGCTTATGAAAACAAGCCGCCTGTCATTCTCCCCTGTGTAAAAATGGAGATCATACGGTTCTACTATGTAGGACCGTTGATCTCTGTTTTTACAATAGGAGACCTGTCCCATCACAGTTAGAAAGCACGCCCCTAGGACACACTTAACCCCTCCCTCTCCAATACAGTTAACCCTTTCCCTGCCAGTGTCATTTTTACAGTAACAGTGCATATGTATAGCACTGATTACTGCAGTAATGTCACTGGTAACCCCAAAAGTGTAAAAAATGTCAGTCAAAGGTCCGATCTGTCCGCCGCAATGTCGCAGTACCGCAAAAAAAAAAATCTCAGATCGCCGCCATTACTCGTTAAAAAAAAAAACACCAAAAATGACAAAAATCTTTCCCTTTGTTAGTAAACGCGATAACTTTTGCGCAAACCAATCAAAATATGCTTTTTGCGATTTTTTTTACCAAACATATGTAGCAGAAAACAATTTGGTTGAAAATTGAAAAAAAATTCGATTTTTAAATTTTTTTTGGGGTGAATTTCATATGAAAAAAATATGAAAAATATTGTTATTTTTGCTAAATTTACGCTCTTTTTTTGTTTATAGCGCAAAAAGTAAAAATCGCACAGGTGATCAAATACCACCAAAAGAAAGCTCTGTTTGTGGGAAAAAAAGGACGTGAAATTCGTTTAGGTACAGCGTCGCACGACCGCACAATTGTCCGTTAAAGTCATGCAGTAAAAAATTGCAAAAAACCCCCTGGTCAGGAAGGGGGTAAAATCTTCCGGGGCTTAAGTGGTTAACAGGGGTACAGCCAGCAATAAAAACCTGAGGGGGGTTCTAATCCATCTCCACTCCATCCAACACAAAAAAAGTTTTGCCTAGAGAGCAGTGCCAGGACAAGGGGTGGTTGTCCTGGGTACAATGGTTTATTGCAGGGATGGGGGAGCACCTTGACTCTAACCCTAAGGGAAGGGGTGGGGGGTGCAGTTTGGCATCCTTGTCCTGGGCGCTGGATGACCTTGTCCCGGCACTGGGTTCCAGTACCATAAATTGCAATTGCTAAATCCACTACTTTCAGCCATTGTCGCTGTCGGCCTCTCGTAGACTTTGCAGGCTGCCGGCAGTGCTTCGCCCCCACGGAACCTGATGCATCGGGTTGGGCCATAGAAGGATATGGCTTTAAAGATGGCATGGAGCCCACCTTCACAAATCTCATCTCACAAATTTTAACTTTCCTTTATTTTTTATTTTTGCCATCGAGTTATTATTATTTTTTAGTTGCACTCACCAGACGCGGCTCTCGCTAGTTACCAAGGTCCTCCAGCAGCTGCGTCCCTCATCTGCTCAGCTGCTGAACCTTATTGTCATGAAGTACATTGAAGTGATTAAGGAAGCAGGCGATACGTCCGCTGTAGACTCTTTACCGTGTCTATGAGCAAAATATCCTATATACAATAGTGCAGGCTCTCAAAGGTTCTTTTTTTTTAAATATTTTTCATATTTTTATTTTTTTTTAAGGAGTTCAGGATGAATCGAAATGACATCATTAGCCCGGAAATGGAGCTTAGCTTCATTAGAAGCAATCTAGGCATTCATCTGGTGAAGCTAATTGATACCATTAAAAAAAACTCAACAAATTCCCAGTTTTGCCAGTTAAATCGCACCTGGGGTCCCTCAGCAAGTCAGATCCGGCAGAAGGAAGAAGTCTCAGAAAGAAAGTGTTTAGAAGAAGAGAAACATAGAACATATATGTAGTACGGGGTTTACCTTCTATAGAGCTTATGTGAAGGATACATACAGCTTAGAGTCCATGCACACGCATGCGCACATGATTGTTAACACAACGCGTTGCTGTGCAGTAAAGTGCGCTGCGCTAGGGCAGCCCATTCATTTTAAATGAGATAGCAGAAACATGAGCTTGTACTATAGATTTATTTTTTTAAAGCAGGACGGCAAAATAGTATAGATAGCCCAAATCTGGGCACTGCGCTCCAACTGGAGTGCATTGTACTGGACTGCCTAAGTTTATTGGGATGGAGGGTTCTGTAACATGCGCTCTGTGTAATGCTTTTCTGTGTGTGTGGGCCGAGGTATGAAGAGTTCTCAAAAAATAGATGGCTCCTGAATGTTGTTTTATAATATCCCTTTCCCTCCCCAGTGGGAAATGAATAAGGCATGATTCAACCCAACAGGGCAAACAAAAAAAACCCTTCCTGATCCCCCAGGGGGCAATTGTATCCTTTGTTATTTACAGGATCTTCCTGATTGGACTACATGTCTTATGCTAAATAAATCCTCTCCTTCTCCTTTCCTCTCCTCTTCCCCTATGCTCCTCAAGTCTTTGCCCTCTCCTCTTCCTCTCCTTCTCTGCTCCTCTCCTCCGTTTCCTCTCCTCTTCCTCTCTGCTCCTCTCCCCCTCCCCAACCTTTTCCTACACTTCTTCTCCTCTCCTCCTCACCCTCTCCCCTCCCTTGCCTCTCCTCTAATTCTCCTCTCCCTCTCCTCTTCCTTTCCTCTCCTCTCCTCTCCCTCTCTTTCTTTACTGTTCTCCCTCTCCTCTCTCTCACCTTTCCCTCTCCTTTCCTCCTCTCTCTTTCCTCTCCTCTCCCTCTTCTTTCCTCCTCTATTTTTCCTCTCCTCTCCCTTTCCTATCCTTCTCCTCTCGTCCTCCCCCTCTCCTCTCCCTTGCCTCTCCTCTCACTCTCCTCTCCCTCTCTTTCTCCTTTCCTCTCCTCTCCTCTCCCTCTATGCTCCTCTCCCTTTCCTCTCCTCTCCCGCTCCCTTTCATATCCTTCTCCTCTCCTCCTCACCCTATCCTCTCCCTTGCCTCCCCTCTCCTCTCACTCTCCTCTCCCTTTCCTCTTCTCTCCCTCTCCTTCTCCACGTCTCTCCCTCTCCTCATCTTCCCCTCCTTTCCTCCTCTCCCTTTCCTATCCTTCTTCTGTCCTTCTCACCCCCTCCTCTCCCTTTCCTCTCCTCTCATCTCCTTTCCTACTCTCCCTCTCCTCTTAAGCCTCTCTTTTCTCTCCTCTCCCTCTCCTCTTCCTTTCCTCTCCTCTCCTCTCCCTCTCTTTCTTTACTGTTCTCCCTCTCCTCTCTCTCACCTTTCCCTCTCCTTTCCTCCTCTCCCTTTCCTCTCCTCTCCCTCTTCTTTCCTCCTCTATTTTTCCTCTCCTCTCCCTTTCCTATCCTTCTCCTCTCATCCTCCCCCTCTCCTCTCCCTTGCCTCTCCTCCCACTCTCCTCTCCCTCTCTTCCTCCTTTCCTCTCCTCTCCTCTCCCTCTATGCTCCTCTCCCTTTCCTCTCCTCTCCCGCTCCCTTTCATATCCTTCTCCTCTCCTCCTCACCCTATCCTCTCCCTTGCCTCCCCCTTTCCTCTTCTCTCCCTCTCCTTCTCCACGTCTCTACCTCTCCTCATCTTCCCCTCCTTTCCTCCTCTCCCTTTCCTATCCTTCTTCTGTCCTTCTCACCCTCTCCTCTCCCTTTCCTCTCCTCTCATCTCCTTTCCTACTCTCCCTCTCCTCTTAAGCCTCTCTTTTCTCTCCTCTACCTCTCCTCTCCTCTGCTCTACCTCTCCTCTCCATTTCCTCATCTTCCTCTCCCTTTCCTTCTACCTCTCCTCCTCTCCCTCTCCTCCTCCGCCTTTCCTCTCCTCCTCTCCCTCTCCTCCTCCGCCTTTCCTCTCCTCCTCTCCCCATCCTTCTCTCTCTCTATTCTCTTTCCTCTCCTTTTCCTCTCCTCATCCCTTTCCTCTCCCTCTCTGCTCCTCTCCCCTCCCTTTCCTCCCACTCTCCTTTCCTCCCCTCTCCCTCTTCTCTCCCCCTCTCTCTCTAATTCCCTTTCCTCTCATCTTCCTCTCCACTTCTCCCTCTTCATCCCCTCCTCTGCCTCATCCTCTCCTTCTCTCCTCTCCTCCTTCTCTTCCTCTTCCTCCTCTTCTCCTCCACCTTCCCTTCCCTTCCCTCTTACATCTCAGGGTCTCACCATCATACAAATCTGAGCTGTATTGCCCGGCTCTCCATCTATCAGATATGATGAAGCAGACAGGAATGGGCACACATCTGCAGGGGGCACAGCTGTGCCACTCACACATTTTTATCTGATTCCCGAGTCTGTGACTCCAGCAAGCGCTCCTCGTCCTCTCCTCTCCTCATCCTCTCCTCTCCTCTCCTCTCCTCGTCCTCTCCTCTCCTCTCCTCGTCTTCTCCTCTCCTCGTCCTCTCCTCTCCTGGGGCCGCATTGCTTGCAGTGTATTTCCTACATTACAAATGCTTCTCCCTTCCCACTCTGGATGCCAGCGCTTGGCACTCACCATGCAGCTGGCAGCGGCTTTGCATGTACACATGGAGGAGGATGAGGAGGAATATCTGATGGGGATTAAAAGACGGCATTGTCTGCAAGGGAGAAGTTATATTAAAGGAGAACTCTGGGCAACTAAAATAAAAGGATAAAGCAATTTAACAAAAAATAAATAAAAATAAAAAAATCCAGCATGTACCCCCCCCCCCCCCCGCATGTAAAACCGCTGGCAACAAAAGTGAGTACACCCCTAAGTGACAATGTCAAAATCGGGCCCAAAGTGTCAATATTTTGTGTGACCACCATTATTTTCCAGCACTGCCTTAACCCTCTTGGGCATGGAGTTCAACAGAGCTTCACAGGTTGTCACTGGAGTCCTCTTCCCCTCCTCCATGATGACATCACAGAGCTGGTGGATGTTAGAGACCTTGCGCTCCTCCGCCTTCTGTTTGAGGATGCCCCACAGATGCTCAATAGGGTTTAGGTCTGGAGACATGCTTGGCCAGTCCATCACCTTTATCCTCAGCTTCTTTAGCAAGGCAGCGGTCATCTTGGAGGTGTTTGGGGTCGTTATGTTGGAATACTGCCCTGCGGCCCAGTCTCTGAAGGGAGGGGATCATGCTCTGCTTCAGTATGTCACAGTACATGTTGGCATTCATGGTTTCCTCAATGAACTGTAGCTCCCCAGTGCCGGCAGCACTCATGCAGCCCCAGACCATGACACTCCCACCACCATGCTTGACTGTAGACAAGATACACTTGTCTTTGTACTCCTCACCTGGTTGACGCTACACACACTTGACACCATCTGAACCAAATATGTTTACTTTGGTCTCATCAGACCACAGGACATTGTCCCAGTAATTGCGGCATATGGTCTGAGCACTGACAGGTTGACCCCCCACCCCTTCAACCTCTGCAGCAATGCTGGCAGCACTCATACGTCTATTTCCCAAAGACAACCTCTGGATATGAAGCTGAGCACGTGCACTCAACTTCTTTGGTCGACCATGGTGAGGCCTGTTCTGAGTGGAACCTGTCCTGTTATACTGCTGTATGGTCTTGGCCACCGTGCTGCAGCTCAGTTTCAGGGTCTTGGCAATCTTCTTATAGCCTAGGCCATCTTTATGTAGAGCAACAATTCTTTTTTTCAGATCCTCAGAAAGTGCTTTGCCATGAGGTGCCATGTTGAATTTCCAGTGACCAGTATGAGAGAGTGAGAGCGATAACACCAAATTTATCACACCCGCTCCCCATTCACACCGGAGACCTTGTAACACTAACGAGTCACATGACACCGGGGAGGGAAAATGGCTAATTGGGCCCAGTTTGGACATTGTCACTTAGGGGTGTACTCACTTTTGTTGCCAGCGGTTTAGACATTAATGACTGTGTGTTGAGTTATTTTGAGGGGACAGAAAATTTACACTGTTATACAAGCTGTACACTCACTACTTTACATTGTAGCAAAGTCTCATTTCTTCAGTGTTGTCACATGTAAAGATATAATGTAATATTTCCATAAATGTGAGGGGTGTACTTACTTTGTTGAGATACTGTAGCTGCCAAGTGTCCCTCTTGTTACAGGACTTCGCAAATTGTTTTCTGTCTCATATGTCCATCATAATGTCCCACCAAAAGTTTTATTCATGTAGGAATGATACGAGGGACTGATGCAGCTGGGTGTTCTATCCTTCCTCCCATTTTTCCTGCTTATTCTTCAGTTATCTCAGGATCCTCGTGGGCAGTCCTCATCACCTGCTGGAACCTCCCATAAGCAAGGCTAGATTAACATAGGGGCTATTGGAGCTGCAGCTCTAGCCCCCTTCCTTGAGATAGGTCCAGCTCAGTGATGTGAGTGCTGCCCAGCCCTGCTCTGTGGCATTACACAGCCTGTACTGCAAAGGTGAGCAGATGGATGAAGGGGGGGGGGGGGGGGGTGTCCAGAGGTAAACAGAAAAGGGATCACATTTTGGAGGGCAAACATGACCAAAGAGGGGGTATGCAGGGGGGGGGAGGGCTGGGCTGCAAAGATTAACAAAGGCGTGTGGAGTTAAGCAGAGATGAGGGGGTTTGGGGTGCATGGGATAGTTTGGGGTGCAGAGGTTAGCAGGGGGATTTAGATTGCACAGGTGTACCGAGAGGGGGTGAAAAAAGATGCAGGGATTAGCAGGGAGGCAGGGAAGGGTTGTCATAGTAAATTCCCCAGTTACATGGTTTGCAAGTGTAAGGCTCCATTCACATAATGCAGATGTGACAGAGCATGCACATTCCTATGCATCGCATGCAGGGCAACCCCTCCCACATTTACCACATTGTGGCTCCACCCACATATTGCCATGGTGTGCTATGCATTATTACCCTACTCTCTTGCTCACCCCCCCATCCTTCTCTATTTCTCTCACCCACCCATCCCTCTCTCTTACTCCTCCCCCATCCCTCTCTCTTACTCTCAGCCCCCATCCCTCTCTCTTACTCTCAGCCCCCATCCCTCTCTCTCCCCCCATCCCTCTCTCTTACTCTCAGCCCCCATCCCTCTCTCTTACTCTCAGCCCCCATCCCTCTCTCTCCCCCCATCCCTCTCTCTTACTCTCAGCCCCCATCCCTCTCTCTTACTCTCAGCCCCCATCCCTCTCTCTCCCCCCATCCCTCTCTCTTACTCTCAGCCCCCATCCCTCTCTCTCCCCCCATCCCTCTCTCTTACTCTCAGCCCCCATCCCTCTCTCTCCCCCCCATCCCTCTCTCTTACTCTCAGCCCCCATCCCTCTCTCTTACTCTCAGTCCCCATCCCTCTCTCTCTCACTCCTCTCTCTCTCACCCCCCATCCCTCTCTCTCTCACTCCTCTCTCTCTCACCCCCCATCCCTCTCTCTCTCACTCCTCTCTCACTCACTCCCCATCCCTCTCTCTCTCACTCCTCTCTCGCTCACTCCCCATCCCTCTCTCTCTCACTCCTCTCTCGCTCACCCCCCATCCCTCTCTCTCTCACTCCTCTCTCGCTCACTCCCCATCCCTCTCTCTCTCACTCCTCTCTCACTCACTCCCCATCCCTCTCTCTCTCACTCCTCTCTCGCTCACTCCCCATCCCTCTCTCTCTCACTCCTCTCTCGCTCACCCCCCATCCCTCTCTCTCTCACTCCTCTCTCGCTCACCCCCCATCCCTCTCTCTCTCACTCCTCTCTCACTCACTCACCCCCCATCCCTCTCTCTCTCACTCCTCTCTCGCTCACCCTCATCCTTCTCTCTCTCACTCCTCTCTCGCTCACCCCCCATCCCTCTCTCTCTCACTCCTCTCTCGCTCACTCCCCATCCCTCTCTCTCTCACTCCTCTCTCACTCACTCCCCATCCCTCTCTCTCTCACTCCTCTCTCACTCACTCCCCATCCCTTTCTCTCTCTCCTCTCTCGCTCACCCCCCCATCCCTCTCTCTCTCACTC
>NC_138779.1:6260582-6508082 GCF_965119305.1 Pelophylax lessonae
TTCCGGATGAAACTGTTTCTGTCATCTTCACTGACAGATTTCTCATAAATGCCACACAGTTTGTCTCTCATCTCATATACACATTCTTCAACTGCATTTTTGGCATAATTTTGCTCCTTCTCGTTTCTGTCATCTTCATTGACAGCTTTCTCATAAATGTCAGACAGCTTGTCCCTCATAACCGTCTGTCCAATCCACCATGGAGGACCGTGATCCATAGGCAACTCAATTGGGCTAGTCTTAATGTCTTCAACATTCTTAAGACGCCTCTCTCTGCAATCCATAAATGTTTTCCACAAAACTTTGAGAACCTTTGCTTCACTAAGCTTTGTTCCAAGTAGGGACTCTTGACATCCCTCTGTGACTTGAGTTGCCTCTCCATACAGCTGTACACAATCATTGACTTTTTGTTGTAAAAGGGAATGATCTTCCTTCTTGAGCTTTGCTTGCTCTAAGATGCTGTGCAGAGGATTTTCCAATTGAGACAACAGGCTGTCACACATTTCTTCAAAGTGACCCCTGTTCCTTTTCCCAGAGATATCAATATCATTCAAACATTTCATATTCATAGGCAGATCTGAAGCATTTGCACTCATCAACTTCTTAAACTTTTCGCCCTCCTGAGCGAGTCGCAGTAAAGGCCTACTATTTGATTTGATATTCAGTTTATATTTCTTGCCAAACTCTTCACAGAAGTAGCCAACCAGAACATCATCAACTTTCCTTCCACCAACATAGGGGTTAAAGGCAACAACACAGTTGAACCCAGCGATCTGGGTGGTATCCATTATAGACCTCCTCTCTGCATCAGTGAAGAAGCATGGAACTGCAACACATTCTTTTACAGGTTTCTTCAATGCACTTTCTGCTGAACTATTTGACCGCTCAAGGTCACCTAGTTCCTTTTCTCTATCTGAATTCCACATGGAATGTATCTCAAGATCACGATCAAACTTCTGCCACCCGTCTTTCACCAGTTCCATTTTGGAAACACTCCCTGAAAGGCACTTATTCATTTGCTTCACGTTTTCACCAACAGCCTTAGTTTTCTCCACTAGGTGGCGTTTGCTTTTTTCTCCCAGATTTATATCACTTGCTTTAGTTTTCTCCGCTTTAGTTTTCTCCACTAGGTTTTCAGCCTGAACTGAGAAATCATCACATTTCTTACACAACTCTTTTGTTTGCTGAAGCTCTAATGATACATTTTCCAATGCTTGAAGTTTTTGAAGGAACGGTTTATTCCAAAGGGGTGATTCAAGCCACGTGTCATCACATTTCTGAGGCTCACTCAGGACAGACCCCAAAACACTGATCCTTTTAAAAACTGCATCAGGCACACTATCCCCTCTTTGGGACAGATCCTCTGTTGCCTGGAATTCCTCTTCCAGTTCCTGCAACGGAATCTTCATCTCTTCTACTTGCTGTTCTAAGGCTCGCTTAGACTTTTCTAGCTCCTGAACGCTTTTCACAACATCATCCTTGGAGCTGACCAATTCTTCCATTTCTGTACGCAGCTGTTTAACACTTTCTAGTTCAGCCTTACACTCTAGAGCTTCCTCCAAAGAGCGAGCCAAGAACAGGGCTTTGCTCTCGTTATCACGCACCTCCGTTTCTGCACGTGCGCGTTCTTCTGCATATTTTGCAGACACAGTCTTCTCTTCACCAAGCATCTGATCAAACTTCTTTTTCACATCTTCAACACACTGTAATGAACCAACGCTTTCTTCCATGCGTTTTTTCATATCCGCTATCTGAGCTTGCAATGTTGCGACTTGCTCTGATAGGTTTTTCTTTGCTTCCGCCTCCTCTTTTAATTGTTCCAGGAAGCCATTTTTCTCATCTTCCATTTGTTTGAGCTTTGTGCTAAAACTCAGCCTTTGACACCTCTCTTCCTGTAAGAGTTCCTGCGTGTCTTGCAGCTGCGATTCCAAGATAGAAAAATCTTCCGCAATTTCTCTAGATTTGCTGTCTGCTTGAGAAAGCTGATTTGTAACATTGTCCAACTCAACCTGCAGTCGGTTTGCCTTCTCTAACAGCTTAGCACACAATCGGTCACCTTCTGACACCTTGACTTGCGATTCCAGAAGCCGTGCCTCTACTTTTTCCCTCTTATGTTCACAATCTCCTTTTCCCTGCATAAGAGCCTTCACCTCATTGGCTAGTTTCTGGGAATGAGACTGTAATTCTGCCACACAGGCTTCTTTCTCCTTTAACTGCTGCTGGAAACGTTGGGCTTCACCTTTCCAACTTTCACAGTCTGCACGTAATTCATCTACCACATTGCTCAAAGTGGTGAGCTCATACACAGTACTCAGTAATTTAGCCTCTCTTTCACTTTTCTCGTTGTCGCTGAGAGACAATGTCGTTTTCAGAGCGACATTCTGTTCCTGCGACTCCTGCAGGTCTATTTTTGTAACTTCCAAACACTGAAGACTTTTTTCCAGCTGATTACGCAACTCCAACATTTCACACATACTTTGCTTCTGCAAAGTCTGAATTTCAATTTCCTTTTCCATGAGGATGGTATCTTTCTCCTTTATAGTGTCTTGACATTTTTGCAACTCGACCAAAAGAAGAGCAGTGGATTCTTCCCACTGTAACACATGAGACTTGAGTAGTTCATTCATTTCCTGCAAGTTTCTATGCTCCATTTTAAGCAATTCCAAGGCTTGTTCCTTTTCTTCCATTTTCCGTTGCAAGGCATCCAACTCAGCCCTGCACACATACTCGGTTTCCTCCAAACCGATGGCCTCCATTGGCTGCTGGCGTCTCTGTTTCCAGCCTGCCATGCTCTCTTGATGAGCCTTTTGTTGAGCTGCAAAGCTCCGTTGTTTCAGCATCTCCCCCATTTTGGGTTTACTTTTCATCTGAGCACACTGCGTCTCCATAGCAGTTTCATCAGTGTTGCTAGGGACAACAACCTTCCTCTTTAGTAGACTCTCTTTAGGCATGGATGGGGCTGGTTCAGACGGCAACATCCCCTCCATCCATAGAATCCGGTCTCTCATTTCATCTATCTTTGCATTCTTCAGGCGTTTTGAACGCCCCATCTTCAATAACTCCACAAACAAATTTTTCACAGTCCAGCAAAAAATTTTCAGACCACTGTCTCTTTAACACATGTAGTTTTTCTCTCTCTTGCAAGATCTCTTTTCCTGCACACACAGTTTGTGCAGTCACTTGCACCAGACACAACAAAGTTCATCAAATAATTTTGAGACCGCTGTCTCTTTAAAACACTTTTTTTTTTTTTTTTGTCAGGATCTTCTCTCCTGCACACATAGATTGTGCAATCTCATGCACCAGATAAAGTTCAACAAACATATGCACTTCCTTGCAGGGATCTCTGCTTATGCCCACTGCATACCTCCACCATATGTAATGGATTAGCTCGGTGGTAGGCGTATGGGTGACCCCTTTGGGGGTGCGTTTTCACAGAGAGATAGCCGAGCAGAGGTTGAAAACAAGACTGATTTATTCATGCAATTTACTTCACATAATTGCAAGCGTCAAAACAGCCAAAATAAAATAAAAGACAAAATAAATCCTCGCCTCTGTGGGCGGCTACCTTCTCACGCTGGAACCTACCTAAGAAGTCTTCCCAACCTACTGTTGGGCCGACACTGCTGATCCTACAGCAGACACTCAAATGTCCATTTGTTTGCTTTTCACACAGTACAAACATTGTCCATTGAACATGTCCCTTTGTTTTCTTTCACACAGCACATGTTCATTTATAACAGGATCCTTTACTCTTCAGATTCTTCACATTGAACACAGTTCATTTAACAGGTCCCTTTACTCTTCACACTCTTCACATGGAACACTTTGTCTTCTCACCTTTGAGACGTCTTCACTCGTGGTTACCCTCCTTAGCTTCACATCGCTGTAGGGGGTCTTCTCCCATGCTCACCAGCTTGTCGGGAGGCACACATCCGACTGTCCCCCTCTCCCAGCCCACACGGCGACAGGAGGCAGCAGTCCTTCTCCCATGCCCACACGGCGTCGGGAGGTACACGTATGTCTGCCTTCCTCTCCCAGCCCACACGGCGACAGGAGGCAGCACTCAATAGATTTTCTCTGGACAAATTATAGAGGCCTTGATCTCCTCATTCTGAACAGCTGAATGGTTTTCAACTTCCTGCTGGCTCTTTTTGCAGCCAACACCCTATAGTATCAGTGAACTTTTCAAAGCAGGTGGGAATGTGTCTCCTCTCAGTGACTACATTCCCAGATTTACCTGACTTCCTGTCACAATATATATATATATATATATATATATATATATATATATATAGATATACGTATATATATATATATATACATACATAAAAAGTACAGTAAAACTGCAGGAAAAGGCACTGGGGGGGCAAACTAATGTAATTTTTTGTTTATTTTGAATTGTATCAGTGTGTTTGGTGTGTTTTACATTTGAATTTGAATTTGCCGCCGGTTCCACCCCACTGCGAACGTCACGTCAGAGGAGACGGAAACGGAGAGGATCGGGAAGAAGAACCGCCGCTAGACACGGCCGGGACGCATCGCTGGATCCCGGGGACAAGGTAAGTAACCCTGCTTTCAGGATCCAGCGATGCTTCTGGCGGTACCCCGAGTGTGGCTCAGGGTTACTGCTTTTGGCTCTGAAATTTAACCCAGAGCCACACTTAGGGAATACCGCTAAGAAGGTTAAACAACAGCACGCTGCCCACGCAGGGGCGATTCCAAGGCAGGAAAAAACCCCACATAGCAGTGATCTGGGGCATCAAATGCAAGCAAAGGTCAACAGCCATAAAAGGGGTGAATGAGGGCACCAGAACTAGCTGCAGGCAACAACAGCAAATAGCACATTCCAACCAGGGGTAGGGGGCACAATAAGCAGTTAGGCACATAGCGCAGCAGACGAGTCCGCCAGCCATCTCGCCCATACCCTGTCATGTTTCTTGGGACAACCTCTATGACTGTAAGTATCGCGATATATTGGTATCACCGAGTCCACCAGCCCCCACCACCGCAAAACCGCGCCAGAGAGGGCAGCCCTGCCTTACTTGTAGCCACTTGATAAATAGAAGGGGAAAGCCCATCCTTCTGAGGATCTCCCACAGGAAGGGCCACTGCACCGAGTCAAACGCCTTCTCAATGTCGAGAGAGGTGACGACTCTGGTTCCTGAGTTATCATGTTGTGCCTGTAGGTTAGTGTATAATCGGCGGAGGTTAATGTCCGTGGATCTGCAGGCCATGAAGCCGGTCTGATCCTGATCTATGACAGAGGGAAGCAACGGCTGCAGTATGGAGGCAAGAAGTTTGGTAAGGATTTTTAAGGTCATTGTTAAGCAGTGCAATAGGCCTATAAGAGGCACACAGTTTGGGGTCTTTAGGAGATTTGTGGATCAAGATGATGTGCGCCTGCACAATCGAGGGGGGGAGATTACCATCCTCGAGGCAACTATTGAACAACGAGGCAAGTAGAGGGCCCAGTAGGCCCGAGTGGGCCTTATAAAATTCAATAGGCAGCCCATCAGGGCCAGGGGCCTTGCCCTTGGGAATGGCATGGATCACAGTCTGCACCTCCTCCACAATGATCGGTTGGACCAGACTCGCCCTCTCCTGATCAGACAACTGGCCCAGGGCTATGGGGTCTAGGAGGGGGTACAGGTCCTCCGGACGTAGGCCTGGAGGTGGAGTAGTGGTATAGAGGTGAGAGTAAAAGGCACGAAATTCAGATAGGATCACCTCTGGAGAGGTGATGGCTTCCCCTGTGGGAGAGCTCAGGAACCAAAGTCAGGGGAGTATCATGTTGGGACAGAATCGCCAGAAGCCTACCATTCCGGTCACTCTACTCATAAAAACGTTGTTTTGACTGATACATAGACAACCTTGTGGTTTCAGAGAGGTGAAGGTGGAGATCCCGTTTGGAAGCCTGAAGCCCCTCAAAATTGGAGGCCGTGGGGTCCTACCCATATCGTGCAGAGGCCTCCGCGACCGCCTCTTCCAGTGCAGTAACAGAGGATGACTGCTGCAGTCTAACAGCCTTAATGGCTGAAATGTAGTGGCCTCTTGTGAATGCTTTGAATGCGTCCCACACCATACCGGGAGAAGACGTGCCTCTATTTGTATCCCAGTACTCCCGCAGTGCCGGCAGGGTCTGTTCTGAAACATCCGGCTGGTCAATCCACTGCGCATCCAGGCGCCACATGGATCCGCTGACCAGCAGTGGACTATGGTCAGACAGATTGCTGGGCAAATACTCAACCTCCTCCACATCAGACAAAAGAGTCGGGTTAGCAAAGGCGTAGTCTATTCTGGAGGACATTTTGTAGGTGGAAGAAAAACAAGAATAAACCCTCTGCTGGAGGTACTTCCACCGCCAAACCTCTTGGACTCTGGCCGCCTCCGCCCAGTGAAGAAATTCACCCGAAAAAGCCTTGGGGGGGGGGGGGCTTGGGCCTGTCCAGGTCAGGGGGAGAGAATGGCATTGAAGTCCCCCAGCAGAAGCATCTTAGTGGGACCATAGGCAGAGATCTTCTCCAGGATGGCATAGAGAACCTCAGACTTGAAAGGAGGGGGGACATAAATGCCCACCATCACATACCTCTGGTGCCACATGGAAAGTACCAGAATGATGTATCTGCCCAGGGGGTCGGTATGGACCGCTTCCATCACCCCTGGCAGGGACTTATGCATTAAAATCGATACCCCTCTAGCATACGTGGAGTAAGAAGCGTGAAAAGCCTTTTGAATCCATGGTTTCTTCAGGGTTTGCAACTTGCTGCCCACCAGGTGCGTCTCCTGCAGGACCATGATGGAGGGACTGTAGGACTTAACGTACTGGAACAATAGTGCTCATTTAAATTTAGAGTTCAGGCCGCGCACATTCCAGGAGAGCAGAACACCCCAAGCCAACAGGGCTCACCCCACCATTACCTGGGGTCCCCCAAAAACGCATGGGGAGGCCAGGGAACGGTCTGTACCCAAAACAGGGGGAAAAAAGAAGCACTAGCGTCGCAGCTTATTGGCCCGCCGCCGTCGCTACTAGAGTCTAGTGGCAACTGCCACAGTCCTAAATCTGGGGGGGGGACCAGCAAAGCAGTCCTAGAGCAACTCCAATTAGTGACAAGGGGACAGCAATATTACTCAGGGAGCAGCTCCAGCATGGTGGGCATCCAGTGTAACAGGCTGAAACAAAGTTTGGCACACGGCAGGGGGGAGAAGAAGGGAGGAAAGGCAGGGTAGGCAAAGAGGACATCAGGCCAGCAATGGGAGAAAGGAGGGGAGCAAGGCGTGGGGCAAGGGCCCCCCAGTACATGGAGAAGGCACTCCGGTACAAGCATGGGGAAGAGAAGGGCATGTGGTTGGGGCAGAGATGGCGTAAGCAAAGTACGAAAAGGGTCACATTAGGAGAAACAAGGGGGGAAGGGGGACCATGCGGTAATCAAGGTGTCGGTGAAAGCAGACAGGGGGAACATCCAACCCGGAGCAGGTAGTTAGCGAACATCCAGCCAGGAGGCCACCGCCTCTGGAGTGTCAAAGAAGTGGGTACGGTCACCGTCGATCACCCGGAGCTTGCTGGGGTAGAGGAGACTGAATTTTATGCCCTTTTCTCTCAGCCGCTTCCTGATATCGGTGAAAAAGGCGACGTTTGCGCTGCACCTCCGGCGAGTAGTCCGGGAACAACATGATTTTGGCATTTTCAAAATGGAGATCTTGCTTGGCTCTAGCCGTGGCTAGCAGGCGGTCCCGGTCCCGATAATTAAGGAGCTTGAGGAGGAACGGCCGGGGCGGCGCCTCCGGGATTTGGGGGGCCGGAGGGACCCTATGCGCCCTCCCCACCACGAAGGTAGGAGGCATTGCGGGGAGATCCAGCAGGGAGGTCAGAGAGGTCTCGGCAAATTCCGCCGGTTTGGAGCCCTCTGCCCGTTCCAGCAGCCCCAGGATCCGGATATTGTTGAGTTGGAGGCGATTCTCTGTATAGACAGCCCGGTCCTGGAGCGCCTGGACCTGCAGCTGAAGTGCATGCTGCTCCCTGGAGTCAGCCCACGTGGAATCCTCCAGGTGAGAGATGCGATCCTTTGCCGCCGACATCCTAGAGCAGAATTTATCGAGGTCATGCCGGATAAGGCTGATGTCAGTGGCCAAAAAGTCAATCTTGACCGTGAGGATATCCCTACATGCCTTGATGGCCTCCAGGATATCAGATAGGGATGGATCCGATGAGCCACCCCGGCCCTGGTCAGTTTGGGTGCCGGCGGACATGCTGGAAAAGGAAGGCCTTGTGTCCAAGATAGCCACCGCGGGACCCGGAGGGCGGCAAGAACTCCCGGAGGTTTTAGCAGATCGCAGCTTCCCCGGTGACACCGGAGAAGCCCGCGGGGTGCCACTTGCCTTCTTGGGACCCAGGGTGAGTAGTTAGGGGTGCAGAGAGAGAGGATGGATGCCGATGGAGGTGTAAGGATAAGATTAGGATCGGAGCTCGAGCCCAGTGTGTCCGCTCAGCTTCACATCCCGGCCATGTCCCCCCTGCTACATATTTTTGGTAAAGAAAATATCAATAAGCGTATTTTGATTGGTTTGCGCAAAAGTTATCGCGTCTACAAACTAGGGGAAAGATTTATGTCATTTTTATTGTTTTTTTTTTTTTACTAGTAATGGCGGCGATCTTCAATTTTTAGCGAGACTGCAGCATTGCAGCGGACAGATCGGACCCCTAACTGACATTTTTGACACTTTTGGGGGGACCAGTGACATCACTACAGTAATCAGTGCTAAAATTATGCACTGTCACTGTAATAATGACACTGGCAGGGAAGGGGTTAACACAGTAAGTGATCAAGGGGTTAAATGTGTATCTAGGTGTGTGTTTCTAACTGTATGGGAGCGAGGCTTGTGAAATGACCATAGAGACCTGTGTTCCTATATAGAAGGCGCTCTGTGATCATTCCAGGGAGAAGAACGGTCAGCTGTGTTTACAACATCCGACTGACGTTCTCTCTCAGCGGGGAGCGATCGCGGGTGTCAGGCAGCAACCAGTGCCGCCTGCCCCGTGCATTGAAGTCCTCTGTGCCGAGTGGGTGCTCGCCCCCTAGCTGCAGGCACGTGACTAACGTATACCTATGGCGGTTTGGGCAGGAGGGCCAGCCTGTCACAGTATAACTGCGGCGGGCGGTCCTTAAGTGGTTAAACGTTAAAAAGTTCCATTGGACTTTCGGCCCCATTCCCACTTTGCGTAACAGGAACTCGCACTCCTGTTCACGATTTTTGTGTGGGTGATTTTCACGGGATTCCGCGCGTCGCGCATAGGGCAGCCCAATTTCCTTAATGGGCTGCCTAATGCACGCTTGTTGCCCAAAAGACGCTCCTGCTCCTTTTTGGGTGACCAGCTTCACGTGCCTTTGGCCGCGTGATTCCTGTCGCGCATCAATTGTGGCAAAAGCGCACCGTATTTGTTGTGCTATTTAGAACGAAAGGCATCTAAGTGCACGTCGCATGTTTTGCAGCAATTGCCAAGTGATTTGGATTCCGCCCTTGATTCCAAATCGCCAAGTGTGAATGGGGCCTTAAGAACAAGCATACAAAAGAGAAGAATGTCATCTCAACAGACGCTTTTCACAGTTTGTAGTAGTCCGGCCAATCATGCTGTTGAAGTAAAAAAATAATAATGTAATAAAAAAAAAAAGTATTTAATAGTATCAAATCTTGTCCTAAGAAAAAAACAGCTTCCATTGTTCATTCAACCCACGACGATTGCGCAAATCATTAAACACAACGGGGAAACGTATTTCTGCCGATACGCTGGACGTGGTTTTGCTTCACGGATTCGGTGTCAGAGATCACGCAACGCTTGAACGTGACTTTGGAGATGAACTCTCAGAACAAATTGTACATCTCCTGCTGTAAATGATGAATATAGAGGACCTTGTACGAAATAAACACCTGGATAATAGTGGAATGGAATGTCGGGAGAATAAAAGGACGCCTCTTCTACCGCAGGACTCTCAACCGCATTGAGTCTTTGCATGGACACGCGGCTTCGGCAACACAATTATCTGACCTTTAAAAGCACCGAGACTTCATAAATGCTGTTATGCATAAATAATACAATATCTCACAAAAGTAAGTACACCCCTCACACTTTTGTAAATATTTTATTCTATCTTTTCATGTGACAACACTGAAGAAATGACACTTTGCTACAATGTAAAGTAGTGAGTGTACAGCTTGTATAACAGTGTAAATTTCCTGTCCCCTCAAAATAACTCAACATGCAGCCATTAATGCCAAACCGATGGCAGCAAAAGTGAGTACACCCCTAAGTGAAAATGTCCAAATTGGACCCAAAGTGTCAATATTTTGTGTGGCCACCATTATTTTCCAGCACTGCCTTAACCCTCTTGGGCATGGAGTTCACCAGAGCTTCACAGGTTGCCACTGGAATCCTCTTCCCCTCCTCCATGATGACATCACAGAGCTGGTGGATGTTAGAGACCTTGCGCTCCTCCACCTTCCATTTGAGCATGCCCCACAGATGTTCAATAGGGTTTAGGTCTGGAGACATGCTTGGCCAGTCCATCACCTTTACCCTCAGCCTCTTTAGCAAGTCAGTGTTAGTCTCGGAGGTGTGTTTGGGGTGGTTATCATGTTGGAATACTGCCCTGTGGCCCAGTCTCTGAAGGGAGGGGATCATGCTCTGCTTCAGTATGTGACAGTACATGTTGGCATTCATGGTTCCCTCAATGAACTGTAGCTCCCCAGTGCCGCCAGCACTCAGCCCCAGACCATGACACTCCCACCACCATGCCTGACTGTAGGAAGACACACTTGTCTTTGTACTCCTCACCTGGTTGCCACCACACACGCTTGACACCATCTGAACCAAATACGTTTATCTTGGTATCATCAGAGCACAGGAGATGGTTCCAGTAATCCATGTCCTTAGTCTGCTTGTCTTCAGCAAACTGTTTGTGGGCTTTCTTGTGCATCATCTTCCTTCTGGGACAACAGCCATGCAGACCAATTTGATGCAGTGTGCGGCGTATGGTCTGAGCACTGAGAGGCTGACCCCCCCCCCCCCCACCCCTTCAACCTCTGCAGCAATGCTGGCAGCTCTCATACATCTATTTCCCAAAGACAACCTCTGGATATGATGCTGAGCACGTGCACTCAACTTCCTTGATTGACCATGGAGAGGCCTGTTCTGAGTGGAACCTGTCCTGGTAAACTGCTGTATGGTCTTGGCCACCATGCTGCAGCTCAGTTTCTGGGTCTTGGCAATCTTCTCATAGCCTAGGCCATCTCTATGTAGAGCAACAATTCTTTTTTTCAGATCCTCAGAGAGTTCTTTACCATGAGGTGCCATGTTGAACCACCAGTGACCAGTATGAGAGAGTGAGAGCGATAACACCAAAAATAACACACCTGCTCCCCATTCACACCTGAGACCTTGTAACACTAACGAGTCACATGAGACCAGGGAGGGGGAATGGCTAATTGGGCCCAATTTGGACATTGTCACTTAGGGGTGTACTCACTTTTGTTGCCAGCGGTTTAGACATTAATGGCTGTGTGTTGAGTGATTTTGAGGGGACAGCAAATTTACACTGTTATACAAGCTGTACACTCACTACTTTACATTGTAGCAAAGTGTCATTTCTTCAGTGTTGTCACATGAAAAGATAGAATAAAATATTTACAAAAATGTGAGGGGTGTACTCACTTTTGTGAGATACTGTATACCCCCTTGCTACCCAGGTAAATTTTCAGCTTTCACACTTTGAATGACAATTGCGTGTGTAGCACCCTCCTAGATCGGTGCTAGGAAAAGCATTTGTTTGCTCCATCTGCTTATCAGGGGAGCTTGATCTATTAGTTAGGCCTGTTACATGTGTCCAGGTGTGAGTCACTTGGTCTGAGGGAGTGTCCGAACTGTATCCAATAGGGGAGCCTGTTGGACAGTGGAGGAAACATAGCCAGTGACACACGGGCTTTTGTGGCAGTCCCAGTGGGAGGGCACCACCACAGTGCATCCTAGGATTGACCATAAAAACTGAGGGCACATGTGACAGGGTGTCTTTGGCGGGAAGCAGAGTCCCAGTAGGAGGGTGACGGCTGGCCCTCCTTCTGCATGCTGAGGAAAATGGTCATAGGCAGTCGGCTTGGTGAGCCAGGTGTGGAGCTGAGACATAAAGGTCCTGGAGAAGCTGACAGTGGAGTTGCAGGGAGAGCTACCTGGGAAAAACAGTGTCCATGAGTACCAGGGGGCTTGCCAAGGGGTCTGCCCAGGAAGGGGGACCACTCCAGTGAGGTCTGTGGACAGAAGGTCAGTGCTCACAGTCAGTGAGTAAAGGGGGTGCCAAGTAGAACCCTGAAGAGTAATCTACCAAGTAGTTTGCCTTTCAAATACTTCACTTCAGTGGCAAGGTGAAGTAGCAGCTATTCAACTTAGCTAGAAGTCCTCAAGTTTTTGCATAGTTTACCAAGTTGGAGTATCCCACTCATCCCTTCTCCCGTCCTATCATAAAATAAAAAAAAAACAACAAAAACCAAATCCCCTGGACTGTTTACTGACTGAGCCAAGAACCTAGAGTACTACAGATTTACAAGTCGTTGCTATGGGTAACCCAGGGGAACCCGCTTTAACCACTTGCCGACCGCCGCAAGTAGATATACTGCGGCAGTCAGCCCCTCACAGGCAAAGTGACGTATATAAACGTCACTAGCCTGTGAGGCTCTGGGGAGCTAGCGCGCGCCGCCGGAGGTGCGCTCCCGTGCGGTCACGGACCCCCCCGCGCGTGTGACCGGCGGACCCGATGTCCGCCGGTCACTCTACGATCGTCGGGGGAGAGGGAGAAAGGCAGGCGGCTGATGTAAACAAGCCGCCTGTCATTCTCCCCTGTGTAGAAACACTGATCATACGGTTCTACTATGTAGGACCGTTGATCATTGTTCCTACACCTCAAGCCACAGCCAATCACAGCTAGAATCACGCCCCTAGGGACACACACAGCCCCTCCCTCTCAACTAAAGTTAACCCCTTCACTACCAGTGTCATTTTACAGTAACAGTGAATATGTATAGCACTGATTACTGTAGAAATGTCACTGGTAACCCCAAAAGTGTCAAAAATGTCAGTCAAGGGTCCGATCTGTCCGCCCCAATGTCGCAGTACCGCAAAAAAAATTGCAGATCGCCGCCATTACGCGTTAAAAAAAAAACAACAACAAAAATGACAAAAATCTTTCCCTTAGTTAGTAAACGCGATAACTTTTGCGCAAACCAATCAAAATACGCTTTTTGCGATTTTTTTTTACCAAACATATGTAGCATAAAACAAATTGGCCGAAAATGTTAAAACATTTTGATTTTTGCATTTTTTTGGGGGGAATTTCAAATAAAAAAATGTGAAAAATATTGTTATTTTTGCAAAATTGTCGCTCTTTTTTTGTTTATAGCGCATGATCAAAAAATCGCACAGGTGATCAAATACCACCAAAAGAAAGCTCTGTTTGTGGGAAAAAAGGGACATCACATTTGTTTAGGTACAGCGTCGCACGACCGCGCAATTGTCCGTTAAAGTCACGCAGTGCCGAATCGCAAAATACCCCCTGGTCAGGAAGGGGGTAAAATTTTCCGGGGCTTAAGTAGTTAAGCAGCTCCCAAGGGAGTAGTGCTACACGTGGACATGCTATCATTTTTATCACTTTTTCAATCAAATAGAGCTTTCTTTTGGTGGTATTTAATCACTGCTGTTTTTTTTTTTTTTTTGCTAAACAAGCAAAAAAAGACGAGGTTTGAAAAAAAAAAAAATACTTTTCATAGTTTGTTATAAAATTTTCCAAACAGATAATTGTTTACTTCATTGATGTGCACTGATGGGCACTGGTAGGCTGCACTGATGGGCACTGATAGGCTGCACTGATGGGCACTGGTAGGCTGCACTGGTAGGCTGCACTGATGAGCACTGGTAGGCTGCACTGATGAGCACTGGTAGGCTGCTCTGATGAGCACTGGTAGGCTGCACTGATGGGCACTGGTAGGCTGCACTGATGGGCACTGGTAGGCTGCACTGATGAGCACTGGTAGGCTCCACTGATGAGCACTGGTAGGCTGCACTGATGGACACTGGTAGGCTGCACTGATGGGCACTGGTAGGCTGCAGTGATGGGCACTGGTAGGCTGCACTGATGGACACTGGTAGGCTGCACTGATGGGCACTGGTAGGCTGCACTGATGGACACTGGTAGGCTGCACTGATGGACACTGGTAGGCTGCACTGATGGGCACTGGTAGGCTTCACTGATGAGCACTGGTAGGCTGCACTGATGGGCACTGGTAGGCTGCACTGATGGGCACTGGTAGGCTGCACTGATGACCACTGGTAGGCTGCACTGATGGGCACTTGTAGGTTGAATGCAAGTAAAAAGATGTGACGGCACTCCAGTAGATGAAGGATAAAATGTATCTCTTTATTGCTAATATAAATCGGACATAACACGACGCAACATATATAATAAAATATTCACAAAAATGTGAGGGGGTGTACTGACTTTTGTGAGATACTGTATGTGCCCAGTAAGTGGTTAATACCTGAGTGTCCGCCTGCTGCTCAGCCTTTGTGCTCTGTGCGATCGGAATGACATTTCTTCTTAGACTTCAATCTCAGCTCAGAATCTGAATGGATGGAATCATCTTCTTAAATAAAGAATTAAAACATAATCGGTGATTTACAGAGTATCCCTTGTCTGTAGGGCAATGAAGAATGACATTTCCGACAATTTTCACGCTCAAACTATTAAACAGAGGTAATGATTACTACGGCGGACCTAATGAGATGTGACAGCCAATCCCTACAGTCGTCAGGAAGAAGAGGAAGTATCGGGAGGAAGGTCCACTTTAGAGGAATTAGCTACGCCAAGCGTGATGATCGGAAGCAGAAGACGTCAGCCGCTTCGCGTCCTCATCAGAGGAGGAAAAGAAAAAATCAAACTGACCTCTCATCAATTGTCCTGAAAATAAACATTCTTGAAGGAGCGAGGAGACGGAATCAACACACGCAGGCGTAGCGGTGGTTAGACCTCGTGCTGTGTTCTGTCACATCACATCTGACAAGACAAGTCCGCTGACGATTGTGTGCTTTGTCCTTTTTAATGTAACCTTCGTGCGAAGAAAGTCCTGGAAGAGGATCCATTGTGCTGCTGAAGTTTCTCTTTGTGTGCAATTTTTTTATTGGCATGTAGCCCTACCCCCGAGGGGGCCGCTGGTATTAACAGTTCTTTCCCTGAAAGTACAGAGTAGGGATAGACCGATATGTTTTTTTCAGGGCCGATACCGATATATTGGTCACAACGTATCGGTATCGGCCGATATTTTGTACATCCTATGTCAGGTCTTCTCCTCCTCCAATCATTAGGTGGTGATGCTCATAAAGGGTAAAATGATGTCACATAGCAAAATTCCTTTACAAATGTTATTGAATAAACATAAACACTTGAAATACCACTCACATATATACAAAAGATATCAGCAATTCCACATTAGCAGATCTGCTGGCAGATCGGTATCTCTCACCCATTTGCCGTAAGTGATACCCGGGTGATACCGCTCCGTCCGGCACCCATTCGATACCGCTCCGTCTCTCACCCACTCCGTCTCCCACCCACCCAATACCAATCCGTCTCTCACCCACTCCGTCTCTCACCCACTGAGTCTCTAACCCACTCCGTCTCCCATCCACCCGATACCGCTCCGTCTCTCACCCACTCCATCTCCCACCCAACCAATACCGATCCGTCTCTCCCCCACTCCGTCTCTCACCCACTGAATCTCTCATCCACTCCGTCTCTCACCCACTCCATCTCTCACCCACTCCATCTCCCACCCACCCGATACCGATCCGTCTCTCACCCACTCCGTCTCTCACCCACTGAATCTCTCATCCACTCCATCTCTCACCCACCCGATACCGATCCGTCTCTCACCCACTGAATCTCTCATCCACTCCGTCTCTTACCCACTCCATCTCTCATCCACTCCATCTCCCACCCACCCGATACCGATCCGTCTCTCACCCACTCCATCTCCCACCCACCCGATACCAATCCGTCTCTCACTCACTCCGTCTCTCACCCACTCCATCTCCCACCCACCTGATACCAATCCGTCTCTCATCCACTGAGTCTCTCACCCTCTCCGTCTCTCACCCATTCCATCTCCCACCCATCCGATACCAATCCGTCTCTCACCCAATCTGTCTCTCACCCACACCGTCTCTCACCCGCTCCGTCTCTCACCCGCTCCATCTCTCACCGGCTCCGTCTTTCACCCGCTCCGTCTCCCACCCACCCGATACCGATCCGTCTCTCACCCACTCTGTCTTCCATCCACCCAATACCGCTCTGTCTCTCACCCACTTGCTGCAAGTGATACCCGGGTAATACCGCTCCGTCTCTCACCCGCTCCATCTCCCACCCACCCGATACCAATCCGTCTCTCACCCACTCCGTCTCTCACCCATTGAATCTCTCACCCACTCCGTCTCTCACCCACTTCATCTCCCACCCACCCGATACTGATCCGTCTCTCACCCACTCTGTCTCCCATCCACCCAATACCGCTCCATCTCTCACCCACTTGCCCTAAGTGATACCCGGGTGATACCGCTCCATCCGGCATCCACTCAATACCGCTCCGTCTCTCACCCGCTCCATCTCCCACCCACCCGATACCAATCCGTCTCTCACCCACTCCGTCTCTCACCCAATGAGTCTCTCACCCACTCCATCTCTCACTCGCTCCGTCTCTCACCCGCTCAGTCTCTCACCCGCTCCATCTCCCACCCACCCGATACCGATCCGTCTCTCACCCACTCTGTCTCCCATCCACCCAATACCGCTCCGTCTCTTACCCACTTCCTGTAAGTGATACCAGGGTGATACCGCTCCATCCGGCATCCACTCAATACCGCTCCGTCTCTCACCCACTCCATCTCCCACCCAACCAATACCAATCCGTCTCTCACCCACTCCGTCTCTCACCCACTGAGTCTCTAACCCACTCCGTCTCCCATCCACCCGATACCGCTCCGTCTCTCACCCACTCCATCTCCCACCCAACCAATACCAATCCGTCTCTCACCCACTCCGTCTCTCACCCACTGAGTCTCTAACCCACTCCGTCTCCCATCCACCCGATACCGCTCCGTCTCTCACCCACTCCATCTCCCACCCAACCAATACCGATCCGTCTCTCCCCCACTCCGTCTCTCACCCACTGAATCTCTCATCCACTCCGTCTCTTACCCACTCCATCTCTCATCCACTCCATCTCCCACCCACCCGATACCGATCCGTCTCTCACCCACTCCATCTCCCACCCACCCGATACCAATCCGTCTCTCACCCACTCCGTCTCTCACCCACTCCGTCTCCCACCCACCTGATACCAATCCGTCTCTCATCCACTGAGTCTCTCACCCTCTCCGTCTCTCACCCATTCCATCTCCCACCCATCCGATACCAATCCGTCTCTCACCCAATCTGTCTCTCACCCACACGTCTCTCACCCGCTCCGTCTCTCACCCGCTCCATCTCTCACCGGCTCCGTCTTTCACCCGCTCCGTCTCCCACCCACCCGATACCGATCCGTCTCTCACCCACTCTGTCTTCCATCCACCCAATACCGCTCTGTCTCTCACCCACTTGCTGCAAGTGATACCCGGGTAATACCGCTCCTTCTCTCACCCGCTCCATCTCCCACCCACCCGATACCAATCCGTCTCTCACCCACTCCGTCTCTCACCCATTGAATCTCTCACCCACTCCGTCTCTCACCCACTTCATCTCCCACCCACCCGATACTGATCCCTCTCTCACCCACTCTGTCTCCCATCCACCCAATACCGCTCCATCTCTCACCCACTTGCCCTAAGTGATACCCGGGTGATACCGCTCCATCCGGCATCCACTCAATACCGCTCCGTCTCTCACCCGCTCCATCTCCCACCCACCCGATACCAATCCGTCTCTCACCCACTGAGTCTCTCACCCACTCCATCTCTCACTCGCTCCGTCTCTCACCCGCTCAGTCTCTCACCCGCTCCATCTCCCACCCACCCGATACCGATCCGTCTCTCACCCACTCTGTCTCCCATCCACCCAATACCGCTCCGTCTCTTACCCACTTCCTGTAAGTGATACCAGGGTGATACCGCTCCATCCGGCATCCACTCAATACCGCTCCGTCTCTCACCCGCTCCATCTCCTACCCACCCGATACCAATCCGTCTCTCACCCACTCCGTCTCTCACCCACTGAGTCTCTCACCCACTTGCCGTACGTGATACCCGGGTGATACCGCTCCGTCCGGCATCCATTCAATACCGCTCCATCTCCCACTCACCTGATACCACTCCGTCTCTCACCCGCTTGCCGTATGTGATACCGCTCCGTCCGGCATCCACTCAATACCATTCCGTCTCTCACCCACTCCGTCTCTCACCCGCTCTGTTTCCCACCCACCTGATACCGCTACGTCTCCCACCCACCCGATGCCGCTCCGTCTCTCACCCACTTGCCGTAAGTGACACCCGGGTGATACCGCCGGGGCGTGACCATGTGACCTCCGAGATCGTATGCCAGATGGAGCGGTATCACCCGGATGTCACTTACGGCAAGTGGGTGAGAGACAGAGTGGTATCAAGTGGGTGGGAGATGGAGCAGGTGAGAGACGGAGCGGTATTGAGGGATGCCGAATGGAGCAGTATCACCTAAAGGATTCATGGTGAAGAGAAGAAAAAAGTCACCACTGGTGACCCACTGGATGAAGACAAGAACAGAACGCAAATTCCCCCCCCCCTACCCAGCAGGGATGGTGTAAACTGTGTCCAAGCAGAGGCCGGTTCCATACCCCACTGGAGACTCTCCTCCCCCGGGATCGGGGAAAATGTGACAGTAATAGGAGTGACAGGTACTCTTTATGGAGGGATCGGTTGGGAGGGGGGGAATGTGACAGTAATAGGCAGTGACAGGTACTCTTTATGGAGGGATCGGGGGGGGGGGGGATGTGACAGTAATAGGAGTGACAGGTACTCTTTTTGGAGGGATCGGGAGGAGTGTGACAGTAATAGGCAGTGACAGGTACTCTTTATGGAGGGATCGGGGGGAATGTGACAGTAATAGGCAGTGACAGGTACTTTTTTTTGGAGGGATCGGGGGTCTAAAAGACACTAAACCCCTCCACTGCGCTTCAATGTATTCAAAATGCCGAAAATAGCATTTTTGAATACTGACAGTTTTTTTAATTCTGCGCCGTTAGCCACCGATTAAACCGGAAGTGGCGTCAGAACGCCGCTTCCGGGTTACTACATCGGAGACCCGATCAAAGCCAAATCCAGCTTTGTTCGGGACTCCAACCAGCCGGCAGAGCCTCTATACTGCTATAGCTACTGGTCTGAGAACCTGACCCCTGACCATCACACCTTCCTTCCTCATTTATTTCTTCTCTAATCAAGATAAATGAGTATATTATTACCAGGCATCATGCACGTACCTAAAAACAACCTAGTTGGAGCTTTGAGTTGAAGCTGTTTTTTAACTCTTTCTTGGCACCATTGACTACCTTGGCCATAAATCCCCGTATATTCTTGCTAACATCTCAGCTTACCTAAATCAGCCAACCCTAACAGAATTTCAATGCAGACATACAGCTTGGCACATATATTCACAAATTGTCTGCTACTGATTAAAAGAACATCTCCATTCCTTGCACCTTCCAACTGGACATTTCGAGACAGCGTTTCTTGGCAAAGGCCCAATTAAAGAGGTTACAACTTACATGCCGTTTCTTCAGAGCCCTGTGCCATGACCGGCGGCTCTCCTGCTCATGACCTGGTACTAATACGCCCCTTCGGGGGCTCTGGTGAATAGCGGTTAGTGCTTAGACCCCCGCACCTCGGATGAGCCCACGTCTTCTACCAGGGTGACCCGCTTGTGTACTTATCCTGCTGGACGGTGGGAACCTCTCTACTGCTATAGCTACTGGTCTGAGAACCTGACCCATGACCGTGCCACCATCCTTCCTCATTCCTTTCTTCTCTAATCAAGATCAATGAGTATATTATTACCAGGCATCATGCACGTACCTAAAAACAACCTAGTTGGGGCTTTGAGTTGAAGCCATTTTTTAACTCTTTCTTGGCCCCATTGACTACCTTGGCCATAAATCCTCTTATATTCTTGCCGACATCTCAGCTTACCTAAATCAGCCAACGCTAACAGAATTTCAATGCAGACATACAGCTTGGCACATATATTCACAAATTGTCTGCTACTGATTAAAAGAACATCTCCATTCATTGCACCCTCCAATTGGGCATTTCGAAACAGCGTTTCTTGGCTAAGGCCCAATTAAAGAAGTTGTATACCGCCCTGTGGTGGTTGCGCCTATAGGTAAGCCTATAGCAAGGCTTACATATAGGTACGGTAAAGACCTCCTAAACTTGATCTCCTAAACTTGAACCCTTTAGGAGATATTTGCATGCAACCGATGACGTCATCGGCACATGCCCTCTGAAGGAACGGCCACCCGTGCCATTTCTTCAGAGCCTTGTGCCATATCCGGCGGCTCCCGCGCCCACGACCTGGTACTAACACGCACCTTCAGGAGCTCTGGTGAATAGCGGTTAGTGCTTAGACCCCCGCACCTTCGGATGAGCCCACATCTTCTGCCAGGGTGACCCGCTTGTGTACTTATCCTGCTGGATGGTGGGAGCCTCTCTACTGCTATAGCTACTGGTCTGAGAAGCTGACCCATGACCGTGCCACCATCCTTCCTCATTCCTTTCTTCTCTAATCAAGATCAATGAGTATATTATTACCAGGCATCATGCACGTATCTAAAAACAACCTAGTTGGGGCTTTGAGTTGAAGCCGTTTTTTAACTCTTTCTTGGCACCATTGACTACCTTAATCCCGATTTATTCTGGCCAACATCTCAGCTTACCTAAATCAGCCAACCCTAACAGAATTCCAATGCAGACATACAGTTTGGCACATATATTCGCAAATTGTCTGCTACTGATTAAAAGAACATCTCCATTCATTGAACCCTCCAATTGGGCATTTTGAGACAGCGTTTCTTGGCAAAGGCCCAATTAAAACTTGGAAGGCCACTCGGCACAATGTGCCCATGTCCGTCTTTTGTGGGGGAATTTTTAGTCTGATTCGACTCCTTTGTGGATCTAGCACGTCTTAATCATAATACGAGCCCGTGCTCTGGAAAGAAATACTACTATTTATCACACGGCAGAAGATGTTCCAGCTGAAGATTTCAGTAATTCCGTTAGTCGAAGTTGGCACAATCCTTTTCATGGAAGACAAATGTTTGTTTGGTCAAAAATCAATGTCAGTAAGATGCAGCTTGGCAGCTTGTCCAAAACATTTTACAGGAGAAGAATATATGAATTCACAGTCCTGTAAGCATTTAACTCTTCAGATGGTCACAGAAGAATACATTTGTTCTGTTAACGGAGCCGAGTCAAGAGGTTTAGATACAGAAACCTGGTTTGGTGGACATGGAAATCAGAAGAGTATTGAGAATAGAAAAAAAATCAGCAATGGGTGAAAAGTGTCTCCATCCACCTCAACTTCCAGAAGATTTTACCCCCTTCCTGACCAGGCCATTTTTTTGCAATTCGCCACTGCGTTACTGTAACAGACATTTGGGTGGTCGGGTGACGCTGTACCCAAATAAAGTTGTTGTCCTTTTTGACACCAACAATGGAACACTATTCCTCTCCCTGACACCAACAATGGAACACTACTCCTCCCACTGACACCAACAATGGGACATAATTCCTGACACTGACACCAACAATGGGGCATAATTCCTGCCACTGACACCAACAATGGGGCATAATTCCTGCCACTGACACCAACAATGGGGCACTATTCCTCTCACTGACACCAACAGTGGGGCATAATTCCTGCCACTGACACCACTAATGGGACACTATTCCTCTCACTGACACCACTAATGGGACACTATTCCTGCCACTGACACCAACAATAGGGCATAATTCTTGCCGCTGACACCATCAATGGGGCACTATTCCTCTCACTGACACCACTAATGGGGCACTATTCCTGCTACTGACACCAACAATGGGACATAATTCCTGCCACTGACACCAACAATGGGGCATAATTCTTGCCACTGACACCAACAATGGGGCATAATTCCTGCCACTGACACCAACAATGGGGCATAATTCCTGCCACTGACACCAATGGGGCATAATTCTTACCACTGACACCATCAATGGGGCACTATTCCTCTCACTGACACCAACAATGGGGCACTATTCCTCTCACTGACACCACTAATGGGGCACCATTCCTGCCACTGACACCAACAATTAGACATAATTCTTGCCACTGACACCAACAATGGGGCATAATTCTTGCCAATGACACCATCAATGGGACACTATTTCTCTCACTGACACCAAAAATGGGGCATAATTCCTGCCACTGACACCACTAATGGGACATAATTCCTGACACTGACACCAACAATGGGGCATAATTTCAGCCACTGACACCAACAATGGGGCATAATTTCTGCCACTGACACCAACAATGGGGCACTATTCCTCCTTATTTCTTTTTTTATACTATTAATGTCTTCCATCAGCGACTTATAGTGGAACTGCCATAGTGCAGCGGAAAATCTGACACTAACTGACGCTGGGGGGGGGGACTGACTAACTGACACTGACATCACCAGTGACACTAATACAGCAATCAAGCAATCAGTGCTAAAAATATACACCGTCACTGTACTAATGACACTGGCTGGGAACGGGTTAAAATCTAGGGCGATCAAGGGGTTAAATGTGTGGCTATCTATGTGTAGTGTGTGATGTGTGCTGTGTCACTAAGCAATGTGCCGGTTTATATTCCCTGCTTTGCAGGGAGAAAATAAAATAAAACGGCATATCAGTGTTGTACGAAGAGAACCCTGTGTTGTTTGCCTGCACAGAGCTCTCTTCTGAACCCGATCAATGGGTGGCGGCCATAAATCATTGGCCCGGGACCTGTTGATTGACTTGTGCTGCAGCAAATGGCAACACAGTCTTCCGTGTCCATGCAAAGCTACGACGTACGGTACGGGTACGTGATTGTGCCGGTACAAACCGACCTGACGCAGTAAATGTATCCGGTAGCGCCTGGCCCGAGGTAAGTGACTTGCCGTAAGTAACTGAAAGGGGTTTAACCAGTGGCGGCCGGCCCGTCCATTAGAGGCACAGGGGCGCCGCCGCCCCCCCCATCCATGTGTCCGGCCCCCTAATCTACAGGCAGGGCGCCGGACGCATGGATTCCAATGGGGTTCTTTTTTTTTGAAGCACGTGATTAGAGCCAGAGGCTCTAATAGGCTTGAAAAAAGGGTGGGCTTGGGGGGGGGGGGGCAGAGCACTGCGCCCTGAGCCCACCCCGTTGTGTGACAATAGCGAATGAATATTTGCTATTGCCACATTGATTCTCCTCCCGGCCAATCAGGAAGCGGGTCCTGAGACCTGTTTCCCAATTGGCCAAAGGATTAGGCATCCTATTGGCGGAGGAGGAGAGGGGACTGAGGGGGAAGCCATCGCCGCCTGTCAATCCGTAGGAACAAGGTAAGTGAACTGGCACCGGGGGGGGGGGGGGTATGGTGTGGACTGGACTCTGGAGTGATGGGGGGGGGTCCATGGCCAGGTCTGTCTGCCACCCCCCCACGACTGATGGAGCCCTAGCTCCCCCCTATCCATGGGTCCGGCCCCCTAATCTACATGCAGGGTGCCAGACGCATGGATTCCAAAGGCTCTAATAGGCTTGAAAAAAGGGTGGGCTTGGGGGGGGGGGCAGAGCACTGCGCCCTGAGCCCACCCAGTTGTGTGACAATAGCGAATGAATGTTTGCTATTGCCACACGGATTCTCCTCCCAGCCAATCAGGAAACGGGCCCTGAAACCTGTTTCCCAATTGGCCAAAGGAGAAGGCATCCTATTGGTGGAGGAGGAGAGGGGACATGGAGGAGACTGAGGGGGAAGCCATCGCCGCCTGTCAATCCGTAGGAACGAGGTAAGTGAACTGGCACCGGGGGGGGGGGATATGGTGCGGACTGTACTCTGGAGTGATGGGGGGGGGGGGGGTCCGTGGCCAGGTCCGTCTTCCACCCCCCCGACTGATGGAGCACTAGCAATTTCTATTTTGCTTACGGCGGCAAAAATCCTAGCATCGGCCCTGGTGGCGGGTCAGCAAGCAGTCATGCATGTGTGCAAAAAAAGCCATAAAAAGGCTCTGTAAGCGAAAGGTTAACCATTATCCAATCTTTTATCTGTTCCTCTTCGTTTTGCTCGTCTTACTGCTACCCCCTCTATGGCATTAGTAATATTTTACGCCCAGTAAATGGACGGCGTTATGAGGTTTTTAGGCGGGCAGAGCGATCAGACACACACGCCGCTCGGCGCGTCTGACTGAGCGAATGATTTGAAATTGACCATAAGTTCCCTGTAAACCTGATAAGGAAGAAAATCCGAGGCTTGCACAGTATCAGGAAGTAGAAAAGTGAATCATCCAAAACTAAGCTCCTTCTCCGGAGTAAAAGCTCTCCAGCTCAAAGGGGAAAAAAAAAATCTATTATGTACATAAAACGAAAATCACACCACTTACACGGGGAAAAAAGTAAAAAAGAAAAAAGTATAAAAAAAAGAAAAAAGAAAAGTGTAAATGTTTGTTTGTTTCTGGGGTGCCCAGGGCTTGGGTAACCCTGCTTTACCCCCGGGAACCGTCCAATCCTTTATACAGAGCTGGAAACATGGAATAGAAAGAAAAAATAACTTGTTGGAGATAAGAAGAGTTGTCCACTTTTGATAAGGTCCAGATTTGTACGCAATTTTTAACCACATAATATATTATTTCTGTTGTTGAATGATAATACAGTCAGAATTATAGCTTCCCTCAAAGGGCCGCTTGCATCTATAAGACTCTATAAATGTATCTATCCTTTATCATATTAAATAATTGCCTCTGTATCCGATTGTTACAGGTTTTATGTTCAGGGGAGCGCTATGTACAGAGTGCAGAGTTCAGGGGTGCACTACGTATAGAGTGCAGAGTTTTGGAGTGCGCTATGTACAGAGTGCAGAGTTCAGGGGTGCACTACGTATAGAGTGCAGAGTTTTGGAGTGCGCTATGTACAGAGTGCAGAGTTCAGGGGTGCACTACGTATAGAGTGCAGAGTTTTGGAGTGCGCTATGTACAGAGTGCAGAGTTCAGGGGTGCACTACGTATAGAGTGCAGAGTTTTGGAGTGCGCTTTGCACAGAGGGCAGAGTTCAGGTGTGCACTTTGCACAGAGGGCAGAGTTCAGGGGAGCACTAAGCACAAAGTGCAGAGTTCAGGGGTGCGCTACATACAGAGTGCAGAGTTTAGGTGTGCGCTTTGCACAGAGTGCAGAGTTTAGATGTGAGCTTTGCACAGAGTGCAGAGTTCAGGGGTGCACTATGTACAGAGTGCAGAGTTTTGGAGTGCGCTACGTACAGAGTGCAGAGCTCAGGGGTGCGCTATGTACAGAGTGCAGAGTTTAGGAGTGCGCTATGTACAGAGTGCAGAGTTCGGGTGTGCGCTTTGCACAGAGTGCAGAATTCAGGTGTGCGCTTTGCACAGAGGGCAGAGTTCAGGTGTGCACTTTGCACAGAGGGCAGCGTTCAGGGGTGTACTACTCACAGAGTTCAGAGGTGCGCTATGCACAGACTGCAGATTTCAGGGGAACAGAGTTCAGGGATGCACTACATACAAAGTACAGAGTTCAGGGGTGCACTATGCAAAGAGTGCAGAGTTCAGGGGTGGGCTCTGCACAGTGTGCAGAGTTCAGTGGTGCACTAAGGACAAAGTGCAGAGTTCAGGTGTGCGCTATGCACAGAGTGCAGAGTTCAGGGGTGCAGTATGCACAGAGATCAGGCGTGCGCTATGCACAGGCTGCATAATTGAGGGATGCACAAAGTGCAGAGTTCAGGGATGCACTACATACAGAGTACAGAGTTCAGGGGTGCACTACGTAAAGCGTGCAGAGTTCAGGGGTGTGCTATGCACAGAGTGCAGAGTTCAAGGGGTGCGCTATGTATAGAGTGCAGGGTTCAGGAGTGCTTTATGTACAGACTTCAGGGTTTAGAAGTGTGCTATGTACAGAGTTCAGGGGTGCACTATGCACAGTGACAGTGAACAACCCACCCCCCACCCCACCACAAAGCCTTTGCATCTTTACTCCCTCCTACCTGGCCCGGCTCCAGTACCTCCCTGGGTTGGTGGCTCTAGTACTCATGTATTGTACTCATTGGTTCTAGCACCTCTCTCTGTAGGTGACTCTGCCTCACCTTGCAGGGAGATCTTTCAGTCTGTCTGCTTCAGGAGATGTGTCATCTCCCCCCCCCAGCGCACGTACCCGGCTGTGAGTGCCTGCAGGGATCTGTTGGATCTGGGAGACGCTGAGAGCAAAGCTGTCCTTGTAAGCATGAAAGTTACAGCAGAGGGGGAGAGCTGGAGGTGGCAGAATGGAGTTCGGCCATGTTCTGGCTGCAAAACTGGGTGCGAAGGTCACAGGACGATGCCTGGCGAGCCGCATTCCGCCTGCGGGCCTTGTATTTGACATACGTGCCTTACCCATTAATAAAGAAACAATATAGTCTATGTATGTAAATACCCTTGGAAACAGGGCTGCTGATAGAATTTGTGGGGCCCCATACAGACTACCTGGCAGGGCCCCCCCCCCCCAAGATAATAATAAAGCTATATTTTGAAACAAACACAACATAACTCACAGAATTCTTGCTAAATCTAAAAGATGAAACTGAGTTGATAAATAATTTGTGTGGGGGGAGGGGGGGGGGGTATTGGAGGTCATGCACATGGGTGCTGTGTTCTGTACAGTGAGAATCAGGGGTTCATTTATGTGGCTTGAAACCCCCTGGATCTGTATGAACACAGCTGCAGATCCTAATCTGACAGGTGTGGGGGTGCAGACAGGGCCGCTTGTAGTGGGCCCGAGCACACAGGGGGGCCCACACAGAGAGGGGGATTAGTGATGGACAACAAATACAGAAATCTTCCTCCAGCACCTGAATCTGATCTGTCCCTCTCCCTGCTATCAGCTTTTATCTGCTGAGAAAGAGACAGTCGTCCCTCACTAATCCCCCTCCCTGTGTGGGCCCCTCTCACAGCACAGGCTCTAATGTTATCTCTGCTCAGGAGTTTATTTGTAACTTTGTTTCTCTCTCTCTGGGGGAATGAGCCTCTAATTATATTTTTCTAACCTAAAAAAACAGATCTCTCTAGCGGTGTGATGTCACTACTAAGAGGGATCCATCTTCATCTGGTCTTCTCTCTGGTTTCTTGGGCTCCAGTCGTTTGGCCAAACTGCGATGATGTAACTCACACGCATGCGTGCGGGAGTCATGGTCACAGCACAGCTCTCTCAGGTATGCCATCCATTGAGAGCGCAGTGCACATGCATTGGTGCTATCACCGGCTGCTACGTATAGGAGATAATCACTGTACCTACATGTGACCCCTATTATAGGCTTACCTGTAGATACAAGATAAGAAATGGAGTTTCCTCCTGCCAGATCAGTTAGTAAATGGGTAAATAGAAGGAGGTGATACATGGATGCAGAGGGAACTGACAGTGAAGGGAGAAGAAGCAAAGTTGCATAGATCAGAAAGCAGTCTGGGGGAGAGGAGGGGGAAGCCCAGCTACATAAAGCACACTGAACTGCACTGGGACAAGATAACAGACAGCTATGGAACCGATGTAACAGTAAATTCTTCCCCCCATGGGAAAGCAGCTGACCAGCTGTGACTGTGTCAGGAAGAGAGAGCAATGGGGGGGAGAGATGAAAAAAATATACAGACTGGGACAAGGAGTATAGGAAGAACTGCAGGGAGAGAAACAAAGTTACAGAGATAACAAACTCAGGAGCAGAGCTAACATTAGAGCAAGCGCTGGGAGGGGAGCTCCACACAGGGAGGGGGATTAGTGAGGGAAAACTGTCTCTTTCTCAGCAGATAAAAGCTGGTAGCAGGGAGAGGGGGAGTGATCAGCTTTCAGCTGCTGGAGGAAGATTTCTGTAAATGTTGTTCTTCACTAATCCCCCTCCCTGTGTGGTCCCCTCTGTGTGCTTGTGGCCCTACAAGAGGACTGGTGGTCCCCCTCTATCAGAGGCCCTGCTTGGAAAAGGGGGTGAAGCAGAGGCGTAACTAGAACCTTCAGGGCCCCGGTGCAAGAAACCATATAGGGCCCCCCAGACCCCTGGCAATCTGGGGCTCTTCCCACTGATCCTGGGGCCCTTTACTCTCATTGCAGGGCCCTTTATTATGATACCCCAGCCAGACCCTTTCACAAGTTCTGCAGTGGGGCCCCCTTCCTGCCATCTTGGGGCCTCCACACGGTGGTGGAAAGAAACCCCTTTGAAACCCCTTTTTATTTAATGGGTGCCTCTGTTGACTACACATTAGCTCCATTTTGGGGCCTCATCTCCTTTACCATTGTGAACTGGATCTGATCGCAACTGTAACGGTCAGGCTTGGAGACCAGTAGCTATAGCAGTAGAGAGGCTCTCACTGCCCAGCAGGATAGGTACACAAGTAGGTCACCCTAGTGGATAACGCTGGCTCACCTGAGTTTTGGGGTCTAAGCAATAACTGGTATTCACCAGAGCGCCTGATGGTGGAGATGGGGTTTGCTGCGTGTTAGTATGAGGTTGAGGTCCTCAGGATCACCCCACCAGTAGGTGACCAACCAGGGGTCCAGTAGCAGATATAGCAGGTAGGGATCAAGATGAAGCGTAGTCAGTAAACAAGCCAAAAATGGGAAAAGTGGTTGCAGGTGGGGATGAAGCAGAAGCATAGTCAGTAAACAAGCCAAAGGTGGGTAACAAGTGGTTGCAAGTTGGAAACAAGCGGGAGCATATTTAAGGAACAAGCCAAAAGTTTGGGGAAATGTGGTAGTGGCGATAAGGGCAGCTGTAGATACGCAAAAGAGCATGCTATCAGCTGGAGAGAGCACAATAATCTGGCAAACAAGAAGTGCCAAGGCATGGATTAAATAGGAAGTTCATGGGAGGAGCAAGGAGATCAAGGTTTACCAGAAACAAGGTACAAGGCAAGATTACTCAAGGGATCAGAGGGGATGCTGTCCAGCATCTCAGGTGGCTCAGTAACAAATGGTATGAAGTCATAGGTTCAGATCCTGGTTCTGACAGCCGCCTAGCACAGTGCGGGAATGTCCTCTGTGCAGGATACTGAAGTTCCTCCACCCCAAACTGGTCACATCAAGTGTGGCCGCCCACACTTTGTGTGGAGACAGTCATTTACTCCACATGTGCTTAACCGTAGGACAGGTATCCAGCAAGTTCATGAATGTAAGTTTACTGTAAACTTACTACACTTTTCCCTCTACTTTCTATACATGTACAGCTGAATTATACTCTTAAAAAGATCTCACAGCTCGTTTTCCCTCTTCTTCTCCTTGTCTCTGCTCTTCTGAAGCATCATTGACTTATGAAGACCCTTGATGATTAAGACACTAGATGGAGAAACATATGTTGACTCCCCACTACAATATTGAGTTCATGTGTTTCCAGTGAAGTGCCCTGGTAATGTCGCATACATTGATACTTGTAGGAGAAAATTATTTTCTGTTCCAGCATGACTGTGCTCCTGTGTACAAAGCCAGCTCCATAAAGACATGGTTTGACCAGCTTGGTGTGGAGGAACTCAAGTGTCCTGCACAGAGGTCTGACCTCAACCTTACTAAACACCTTTGGGATGAATTGGAATGCCAATTGTGAGCCAAGTCTTCTCATCCAACATTAGTACCTGACCTCGCAGATGTTCATTTGGATGACAGGGGGTCCAGCCCTCCCCTGCACTTCCACCCTTGTGGTAACAGTCTTGGAAAGGTCATTTTCATTTCCAGCATGACTGTGCACAAAACCAGCTCCATAAATACATGGTTTGACTAGAGTGTCCAGCAAAGAGCCCTGACCTCAACCCTACTAAACACCTTTGGGATTAATTGATTATGCTGATTGAACACGATGCCCCCATCCAACATAAATACCTGCCCTCACATACAATCTCCTTGTAGAATAGTAACACATTTGCCTAAAGGCTCCAAAACGAAAAGCCTTCTCAGAAGAGTAGAGGCTGTTATAGCCACAAAGAAGTGCCAACTCCATAACAGTGCAGATGGTTTTGGAATGGAAGGTCCAACAAACTCGTACAGGTGTGATGGTCAGGTCTCCACAAACACATTGGCAAATATACTTCTATGAAAAAATGATGCTAGCAGAGAGGTGGTGGGTTGAGTGACAAAGTTTGGGGGCTACAGGCTTCAGTGTTGGAAATCGGGAAATCGAGTTTTAATAGTCAAAGTCATTTCTTTGTAAACATCAAAATAAGCCGATATAAGGTGACCCATGTGTAACATAACACGAGCAAGTGATGTGGCTAATCTAACAACATCTGGGATAATTGGACACTGTCTGTTTACCACTTCCGTTCCTGAGACTAAACAACGCTTAAATCTACTCTAAAATCATGTCATGTTTGGCAAATGGTAATTAACGTCAAACTCCAGCTATTTCTTTTCAACTTTTAGATTGACTTGTGAAAGGTTAGAATCTCTGTCAGGTGTGTACTGCAGGTATACAGTGCCCTGCAAAAGTATTCGGCCCCCTTGAACTTTGCGACCTTTTGTCACATTTCAGGCTTCAAACATAAAGATATAAAACTGTAATTTTTTGTGAAGAATCAACAACAAGTGGGACACAATCATGAAGTGGAACGAAATTTATTGGATATTTCAAACTTTGTTAACAAATAAAAAACTGAAAAATTAGGCGTGCAAAATTATTCAGCCCCTTTACTTTCAGTGCAGCAAACTCTCTCCAGAAGTTCAGTGAGGATCTCTGAATGATTCAATGTTGACCTAAATGACTAATGATGATAAATAGAATCCCCCTGTGTGTAATCAAGTCTCCCTATAAATGCACCTGCACTGTGATAGTCTCAGAGGTCTGTTTAAAGCGCAGAGAGCATCATGAAGAACAAGGAACACACCAGGCAGGTCCGAGATACTGTTGTGGAGAAGTTTAAAGCCGGATTTGGATACAAAAAGATTTCCCAAGCTTTAAACATCCCAAGGAGCGCTGTGCAAGCGATAATATTGAAATGGAAGGAGTATCAGACCACTGCAAATCTACGAAGACCTGGCCGTCCCTCTAAACTTTCAGCTCATACAAGGAGAAGACTGATCAGAGATGCAGCCAAGAGGCCCATGATCACTCTGGATGAACTGCAGAGATCTACAGCTGAGGTGGGAGACTCTGTCCATAGGACAACAATCAGTCGTATACTGCACAAATCTGCCCTTTATGGAAGAGTGGCAAGAAGAAAGCCATTTCTTAAAGATATCCATAAAACGTGTTGTTTAAAGTTTGCCACAAGCCACCTGGGAGACACCAAACATGTGGAAGAAGGGGCTCTGCTCAGATGAAACCAAAATCAAAGTTTTTGGCAACAATGCAAAACGTTATGTTTGGCGTAAAAGCAAAACAGCTCATCCCCCTGAACACACCATCCCCACTGTCAAACATGGTGGTGGCAGCATCATGGTTTGGGCCTGCTTTTCTTCAGCAGGGACAGGGAAGATGGTTAAAATTGATGGGAAGATGGATGGAGCCAAATACAGGACCATTCTGGAAGAAAACCTGATGGAGTCTGCAAAAGACCTGAGACTGGGACGGAGATTTGTCTTCCAACAAGACAATGATCCAAAACATAAAGCAAAATCTACAATGGAATGGTTCACAAATAAACATATCCAGCTGTTAGAATGGCCAAGTCAAAATCCAGACCTGAATCCAATTGAGAATCTGTGGAAAGAACTGATAACTGCTGTTCACAAACGCTCTCCATCCAACCTCACTGAGCTCAAGCTGTTTTGCAAGGAGGAATGGGTAAATATTTCAGTCTCTCGATGTGCAAAACTGATAGAGAAATACCCCAAGCGACTTACAGCTGTAATCGCAGCAAAAGGGGGCTGAATAATTTTTCACGCCCAATTTTTCAGTTTTTTATTTGTTAAAAAAGTTTGAAATATCCAATACATTTAGTTTCACTTCATGATTGTGTCCCACTTGTTGTTGATTCTTCACAAAAATTGCAGTTTTATATCTTTATGTTTGAAGCCTGAAATGTGGCAAAAGGTCGCAAAGTTCAAGGGGGGCGAATACTTTCGCAAGGCACTGTAGAAAGCCCAATGAGAGCGCCAGACTAATAAACTAAAATTGGCCGTGCATGGAGCAAACTTTGGCCAGTTCCTGATGAGATGGACAAAATTTGAGTTGTTGCCACCCTCCTGCCCAACATCTTTCAATCTGAAAATCAGAGGACCTGAGCGGAATATTGTCAGCCCAACAGTGACTGCATCCAATCAGAGTTTGTTTGACAGTTAGGAATGGAGGCTGTCAAAATATCATATCCCGCAGAAGACTTGTCCATCTATGCTTTTTAGCATGGATGGAGAAATCAAGTGACATTTTCCAGTGCATGGCCAACCTAAGAGTCAAGAAAATCTTTTATAGTTGGTATGGCAATACAGCTTTTCCCAAAACACTTTCCCCAAAACTATGGAACTTTCCTGAAATATTTTCCAAATCCAGCTCACCATTTCTTTGGTATCTTCATATATTAGGTATCTACACAGTTTAGGTCTACATAGCCCCTCTTACACGTCTGGAGTTCCAAGGTGGATCACACCTAACCAAAAAACATGAAAAAAATTGTCATTGGACTACAACAGACAACTTCAACTCTTCTGGGTCTATAGGAATGTTTGACCATTCTTCCAGAAGCGCATTTGGGAGGTCAGGCACTGATGTGGACAAGAAAGCCTGGCTCACATTCTCCACTCCAATTCTGTTGGGTTGAGGTCACAACTCTCTGCAGGCCAGTCAAGTTCCTCCACCCCAAACTCGCTCTTCCATGTCTTTATGGACCTTGCTTGTGCACTGGTCCAAATCATTTGGTGGATGGGGGATTATGGTGTGGGGCAGTTTTTCAGGGCTTGGGCTTGGCCCCTTAGTTCCAGTGAAGGCAGTGCTTTAAGTGGCCCAAAAGAGGTGTCGGTACTCTATTGTAGCCTATACATTTTTTTGCCCCCCCACCCCACATCAGGGTCCCACAGAGCAACCCCCCCCCCTTGCCTGGGCTTGGACTCCGGAGCAGGGGGACTCACTGGTGGTGACTGGTCTGGCTCTGGAGTGTGAAACATTCTTGGGGGGGGGGGGGGCAATTGAGGGCGCAGATGTCCAAAATGAGTGTACTGGTACGCTAAGGTGCACGGAGAGGTGGCGGTATGCTCAAGAGCCATATTTGGAAGTGGCGGTACTGAGTACCAGTGCGTACCGGCCCACTTAAAGCACTGAGTGAAGGGAACTCTTAAGGCATCAGCATAACAAGATATTTGGACAATTTCATGTTCCCAACTTTGTGGGGACAGTTTGGGAATGGCTCATTCCTGTTCCAGCATGACTGCGCACCAGTGCACAAGGCAAGGTCCATAAAGAAATGGATGAGCGAGTTTAGGGTGGGGGGAACTTGACTGGCCTGCACAGAGTTCTGACCTTGACCTGATAGACCAACTTTGGCATGAATAAGAGCAGAGACTGCGAGCCAGGCCTTCTCGTCCAACATAAGTGTTGAAACTGTTATAGCTGCAAAGGGTGGGCCAACTCAATATTGAACCCTACGGACTAAGACTGGGATGCCATTAAAGTTCATGTGTGTGTAAAGGCAGGCGTCCCAATACTTATGGTAATTTAGTGTATGTATGAATATATATATATATATATATATATATATATATATATATATATATATATATATATATATATATATATATATATATACAGTATATTGCTGTTAATATAGAGACTTTAGCAACTGATTGTTTGATGGAGAACCTAATTATCCTTCCAAAACTAGAAAGAAAACATGTTTTGCTCTATTTTACAGCAATTCCTGATATATTTCAGTATCGCTGGGTCTAAGTTAAGTCCCTTTTGCCTGAACTTTTTTTTTCTTTTATATTTTTTTCATACCTTCGTCTACAGTTTCTCATTGACCTTGTCTCACGTGAAGGTTCCCACCTGCAGTCTGTCATCTGAAATATTGTGCTGCCTTAGAAGGGCTTCAATCAGAAGCAATTGCAATTAATAAAATGTCTGAGCAAAGGTCAGCGAGGTGCGCGTCGTGAAGCTCATAATAACCGCTCCAAACAGAAGAGCAATGATAGAGGGGCACCAAGGCCATTTTACTTTTACGCTTTTTGCAGGAAAAGAAAAAAAATTACCAGTCCTGAATTGCATGATTAACGCACAATGATTAACAATCATGAGTCTGAGGTGTAAAAGAATAAAAGGTTCAATAAGTAAGACACTTCAGATATGGATGTTGATGTACCTGCGCTGGGTTCATGCACTATGTTCTAAATATTGTTTTCACTGAGTGCCGACTTGCACTGAATGCCAATGTGTCTCATTCATCAAAGCCTCTACTGTAGGAATTCTCTCTTATGGATTCAAGCCTGCACTGGAAAATGGAAAAAAAAATTAAACTTTGAGCTACACAGACATATTTTCTTTCACATTTCACTAAATGAGATCTAATGTCTAGAACAGCCATTCTCAGCCAGGGGTCCACTTGACATTGCCAGGGGTTCTTTGAGCTGTGGCTAATTGACTTTCCATTTGATGGTGCCTGCAAAGTTCCAGAGCCAACACCACTTGGCAGAGCCAGAGCCAGAGACAGGAGCATGACACCAACTTTTTTTTTTTTTTTTTACAAACAAGGTTGCTCTTTATTGAAAAAAAAACACACGACAATATCCAACATACATTACATGTGTAGCTGCTGTACATCATCAGACCACAGGGGAAAAAACAGATGTGCCGAAGGCAACAAAACCTATACAGTGGGGGATCCAACAGTAAGAACACGGTAAAAGGCATGGTGGGGCTAGATGCAAGTCCACTAAAAAAGAACAAAAAAGAAAGGAAAAACAAATGGAACACAGACAGATAGCATCAAACAGAACAGAGGATCAACCCGTGCCATCTATCCAAGGCTGCCAAACCTTCTCGTATTTATGGGGACAATTCCTATTAATGTAGGTGAGCTTATACATTGGGAGAGCCCCATGCACCAGGGCCTCCCACGCAGCCAGCGTGGGAGGGGAGGGGGAGACCCACCGAAGGACAATCTCCTTCTTAGCATAATACAGCAATAGAGAAATCAGTAAACGGGAATACTTATTGCGCCTAACCTGATCGGGGATGCCCAAGAGCGCCAGCTCCGGGGCGCACGTGACCGAGAGGTGAAGACGGGTGTTCATGACCTCGAATACCGCCCCCCAGAACTCCGCCACCCGTGGGCATGCCCAGAACATGTGGAAGTACGAACCCTCTGCAGTAGACACCAACTTTTTTTAATAGTTGTCTGTAAGGAGCATTCTTCTCAATGGCCACCAATGTAAGGAGCATTCTTCCCCCTGACCACCAATGTAAAGAGCATTCTTCCTACTGACCACCAATGTAAGGAGCATTCTTCCCCCTGACCACCAATGTAAAGAGCATTCTTCCTACTGACCACCAATGTAAGAAGCATTCTTCTGACTGACCACCAATGTACGGAGCATTCTTCCCACTGACCACCAATGTAAGGAGAATTCTTATCACTGATCACCAATGTAAGGAGCATTCTTCCCACTGACCACCAATGTAAGGAGCATTCTTCTCACTGACCACCAATGTAAGGAACATTCTTCTCACTGACCACCAATGTAAGGAGCATTCTTCCTACTGACCACCAATGTAAGGGACATTCTTCTCACTGATCACCAATGTAAGGAGCATTCTTCCCACTGATCACCAATGTAAGGAGCATTCTTCCCACTGATCACCAATGTAAGGAACATTCTTCCCTCTGGCCCCCAATGTAAGAAGCCTTCTTCCTAATGATCACCAATGTAAGGGACATTCTTCCCAATTTTGTTTATTAAAAGTCTTGCAATCAATAAGCATAAAATCAATATACATAAATAAATATATACATATTTACATGAAAAGGGGGGAAAAAAAAAATACATAGCAAATTCTGCTCTCAAATAAAGACTGCCTTTACAGCAAAAACAAAACTCACATCATGAAACACATCATTACCGGGAAAAATAATCTTAATAAGACTCACACCACCACACCAGACATCAAACCTGCGAGGTCAAGAAACAAAACCACTCCCATTATGCATGCAGCCCTTCTTCAAAAATGAAGATATTAACTAACAAAAGCTAAGGGCGTGAAAGAAATAGCATAGGAAAAAAGCTTTTCACCCAGAGATGGACAGTTCACCAAAAGCAGGTCTGATATTCCTCCACGCCCTTATCCAGACCGCTCGAGGCTCCCTGCCCTTCTCAAGACCCCGAATCTTCCCAACCTCACCCAGAATATCGTACACCACCACCTCGACAGGGAGGACTTTCTTCCGCAGGGTAATCTGGCACCGTGCATTCCACGTGAAGTAACGGACAACTATACTAACTAGAAAAAGTGTATCCAAATCAAAATCCCAGCGAGTCGGGAATGCCCCGTACACCCACTCCGCATAACTCATGCGATAGAGAAAGGGGATGCCTAGAGCCCTCCCCACCCTTTTATACACCTCTATGTTAAAGGGACACTGGAGCAAAAAGTGGTCCATAGACTCCACTTTACCAACACACTCCGCTCTAGGACAATCCCGATCATCCACAGGGCGATGCTTCAGGTTCCCTCTCACATAGAGCCTTCCATGGAAAGCGAGCCAGGCTTGATCCCTAAACTTCAAAGGGATTCTTCCTAAGTTAATTAAACGCAACCCCTCCCTCATTACGGGGCCTGGGCAATCCCTTAAGGTCAGCGACACACTGAAAGCAGAGCCCAAAATCCTCTTCTCCAGAAGCTTTCTGGGGAGGGACTTGATATCCCCCACTGTCACCTGCCACTGCCTAAGTATTTTCAGACACGGGGCAACATAAGCCGGAAGCTTGCCATGTCGGACTCTCAGACTTTTCACTGGCCCGCCATCTTCCCAGCATCGCAGAAAAGGCCTAAACCAAGATTGAAAAATACCCACCCATCCCGGCGGGGTCTCTGCTAACATATTACCAAGATTATACTTTAAAAAAAGCAGAGAAAAGAAAACTATAGGGTTGACCATTCCTAGACCACCCTCCCGCCTGGACAGGTAAGTTACATTGCGTTTAATCAGGTTCAGCCTATTTCCCCATAACAGTTGGAAAAAGCAGCTGTACACCCTTGCATAGAGAGATTCCGGCAAGATACAGACAAAGCTGACATATAAAAAGATTGGGATCAGGTAAGTTTTAATCAAGTCAACCCTTTCCCTCAAGGAAAGTTTCCATTTCTTCCAGCTTGCCACCTTGGCTTTGGCATTCAACAACCTGCTTTCCCAATTTCGATGACCATAGTCACCAGGACCAAATTTGATGCCCAACACTTTAATTTCCTGCTGGGGCTCTGGGAAGGCATCCGGAAGTTCGAAGCTTTCACCCTCCTCACCCATCCAGAAAACTTCACTCTTTTCATGATTGATTTTAGAGCCAGAAGCCTCAGTGTACTGCTCTATCACAGAGACCACCTCCTGCGCCTCCTCCATCCCAGAGATAATAACAGACACATCATCGGCATAGGCCACGACCTTCAAAGGCGGCACACCAGCAATGCCCAAAGGCACCCCACACAACGATCCACTCTCTAACCTTCTTATGAAGGGATCGATTGCGAATACATATAGCAGGGGGCTCAAAGGACACCCCTGGCGCACCCCAGAGCCAACCTCAAAAGGCCGTCCAACCCAACCATTAACAAGTGGGAAGCTCTCAGCCCCTTTATATAATGTTTTCAGCCAATCAATAAACCTCCCCTGCAGGCCGTATCTACCAAGTAGCAAATACAGGTACTCATGATTGACTCGATCAAAAGCCTTCGCCTGATCCAATGCCAGCAAGTATTTTCTCCATCCAGCAGCCCTGCATCGCTCCAAAGCCTCCCGGACAGCTAAAATTGCTGAAAAGGTACTTCTGCCCTGGACCGAGCAGTGCTGATGATTGGACAACAAATCGCCTGCTACTGACGACAAGCGCCAAAAAAGAATCTTCGCCAAGATCTTTCTATCAACATTGAGAAGACTGATGGGGCGCCAGTTCTCAATTATTGAGGGGTCTTTACCTTTTGACAGAAGAATCACAGCGGATTGCCTCATGGAGGGAGGGAGAGAACCCTCATCTAAACAGCTGTTATAAACCTCCGTTAAAAAGGGAGCCAGAATGGACTTAAAACACTTGTAAAATTCAGCTGTCAACCCATCTGGCCCAGGCGACTTTTTGGTAGCCAGCTTCTCTATAGCACGAACTACCTCATCCGCTGAAATTGGTTCTGTCAAATCCATCAAAGGCAATGTATCATTTCCCAATCCTGGAGTAGAATCCAGAAAGCTTTCCATCCTGTCCCGACTAAGGTCCTTTCTTCCCAGAAGGTCTGCGTAATATGACCTGAAGATCTCCAGGATCCCTGATCTGGACTTCACCAGGGAACCCGTACTATCCCTCAGACCTATGACCGTCTTAACTGCTATGCCTTGCTTACAGTTCTGGTAAGGATCAGGCGAGTGATATTTCCCATAATCTCTCTCCAGAACCAAGGAGGCATGCCGGTCGTATTGACACTTCCTAAGAAGAAGCTTTACCTCCGAGATCTCCCCTGGATCTCCTCCATACGAGACAAGACGATCAAGCTTCCTCCGCAAATGCTGGTAGGCAATATACATACCAAGCTGCTTCTTCTTACTTATGGCCTTGAAAAGTCCAATCGCCCTTTGTTTCACAAGCTCCCACCACTCTGACTTACTGCTGCAAAAGTCCAGAATAGAAACCTGTGCCTGAAAAAAATCCTCAAAGGATTGTCTTACCTCTACATCTTCCAGGAGAGCCGAATTCAGTTTCCAGGTACCCCTTCCCCTGGGTGGAGTGTCCGAGGCATTCAGAGTCACAGACAGCATACAGTGGTCAGAGAACTCCACCGCCCTCAACTCAGGAGCCGAGAAAGCAGAGTTCTCCTTTAAAAAAAACCTATCTATCCTACTCTGACTATTCCCTCTCTGAAACGTGAATCCCGTGCTGCCAGGGCAGTGCTTAATGTGCACATCTACCAGGCCTGCTTGTCTAACCATATCTCTAAGAAAAACGCTATCATAACCCAGCCTGTCTATGGAGACCCTCCTGTCTTCAGGCCTAATTATGGTGTTAAAGTCACCTCCAAAGACAACCTGCTGGGATGTAAAAAGGAAGGGCTTGATCTTTGTGAAGAGGCATTTCCTGTCCCATTTTGACTGCGGTCCATAGATATTGATCAGGCGCAAGTCCTGCCCCCTAACAGAGACGTCTAAGACCATGCATCTCCCCATTTCTACCTCAATTATCCGCCGGCACGTTACCATATCGGTTTTAAAAAGAACCGCAACTCCGCTGCAAGGCTCAGCCGCAAGAGACCAAAAGGAGGGACCGCATCTCCACTCCCTTTTTGCTAGATGGACATCGGCCAAAGTATTGAGCCAGGTCTCTTGCAAAAATAAAATCTCAGCATCAAACTCACTGAGCAAAAATAAGGCAATATCACGAGCTCTTGCAGATTTCACGCTGGCGACATTAATGGTCGCCACCTTTATCAGAGCGGGCACTGCCATCAGGATGATTGGGGTAGTCGTTTCTTAACCTCCACCACACTCTCATCACCCGAAACAGCTCTCTTTACACTATGTGACTCCCCCTCATCCATAGATGATAAAGTAGATAAATCGGATACTAACTCCTCCCCTGATAAAACCGAAAATGTGTTGCCAAGAGGAACCCCTCCTGGCTCTAACTGTAAGGAAGAAGTGACCGCTTTACTGGTCTTCCTCTTCTTCTTTTTCTTCCTCTTTGTCCTCTCCCACCCCTCATCATCCGAATCCTCCACAACAGAGGGTGAGACATGGGACATGGACACCCCTCCCTCAACCCCATCGACCCCACCACCATCCAGCACCCCTGCACCCTCTTGGCCGCGTTTGCGGTGTCGAGAGACAGGGACTGGAGGTGGAGTAGGCCGAGGGGGAAGATCCACTATACCCGCCCCCCCAGCAGCTTCCGCTAGTCTGGAGGATCTACGCACAGTAGATGTAGGAACAACAGGAGGGACAGACTCAGGGACCACATCACTAGGGGAAACAGAATCTGACACAACAGACACAGACTCAGGGACCACATCACTAGGGGAAACAGAATCTGACACAACAGACACAGGAGGGGCAACAACAATTTCCTCTCTAACTTCAGCTGCTTCATCTTCTTTATCAAGCCTCTGCAGCTCAGTCTCCAATCCTGGCAAGTTATGCAGTGCCTCTGGGCACTGGCTATATGGATGACCCAGCTGCTGGCACAAATTGCACCGAATCTGGGTGCATTCTCTGGCCAAATGGCCTAAATCCTGGCACAGTGAGCACTTCTTGTGGGTGCAGGACGATGCAAAGTGGCCTTTATCACCACATTTATTACACACCTTAGGCTGACCTTGGTAGAAAATGGTCAGCCTATCCCTACCCAGAAAGGCTGAGCAGGGAAGGTGCTGAACTACATCGCCCAGCACCCCCAATTTTAGTGACACTGTCCAGGCCCCTGTCCATATCCCATGCTCATCAAGGACCTTCCGCAGTGGAGTGAGGACCTCGCCATATCGGCGTAGCCATACTAATAAATCAGCCTCTGGTATGGATTCGTTACGCACCAGAATGGTCACCGACTTTATCAAAGGCTGCCTTGAAATTACCTTTGGCACCAAACCTCTCCACTGCTGAAGGCCCTTGCACCTCCTAAATCTCTCCCAGAAGAGATCCAAACTTTCAGGTTTTACAAACGATAAATCAAATTCATAACTCCCCACCGGGCAAATTAAAGCAAAAATATCACAGGCTTTAAACCCCATTTCCAAAATCAACTCAGCCACCCTCCCCCTTACCATTGGGGTTCCTTCCCCCTCCCACCTCAACTGTACCACATTCCTCCTCCTATACCCACTAACCTGCCCCCCAAAAAACCTCCCTGAATTGTGATTAACAGAATCCCCACCACCCACCCTGGTGCGACTCCCCAAAGCTGAAGCATAGCTTCCAACATTCCTCCCAGCAGAAAATCCATCAGTTTTTTTTAAATTATCTGACACACACTTAGCAGATAACGATTGCACAGATTCGGGATTGATCTGTGCAATCAAATCTTTCCTCTGCTGAGCAGGGGGAGAAATAACATTTTCATTTTTCCCAGCATTACTAATCCCTTCACCACCACCCACCACATTCATTGCTTTAACATTAATGTCATTTTTTATACTTGCTGGGATATTTATTATTCCTGTTGTCTTCACAGCAGAATCCATAGCTGCTGCTGCACTGGTAAGAGTTTCAGCGATCATCTTCTCTTCCACTGGGACAGAGTTTTCAGTTGTAGAAATAGAATCCTGTTTTAACATAGCAGCAGGTAAAGCATTGCAGGATATTTCCATTCCACTTGCAACACCATGTTGATCCCCTCCCCCACCAGCAAACAGCTGGTCAATCAACCCTGGAACACTGGGAAACTCAGCTGAAGCAAACTCTTTGGAGTTTGCAGCCATTTTGCTTGTAGAGGGACTACTGGTCTCAGCAGGAGCAGAAAAATCTATGCCTGGGGTGTTAGATGCAGGTCCATCCACCTTTCTTTCACAATCTGGTGATTCTGTCAGGGATTTACCCGGCATGTCTGCACCGGATTTCTCCTCAGCAATAACTGCAATATGCAGTTCCTTCTCACCTGGGACACCATCCACTACAGCAGGTGGGGCAGACATGCTGGAAGGCAACATGGTGTACTGGGATTTCTCCACCAGTACTAGCTTTGCTGGCCTGTATCTCCTCTGCCCATCTTCAGGGATTTCTGATGGATCATCAGAAAAGACAAACTTGTCTGCTTTCAGGGGTGACTCCATCTCCTGGATAAATGTCAGGGATCCATGTCCACTCTCAACCCCCTGGCTGGTTGCCGCTGGTGATTCCCAGTTCTGGCATGGGGGGAGAGGTGCAGAGGCAGATTGAGCCGGGTCATCCATTAACTGAGGCTGCTGATCCACAGAACTTGCTGATGCTTGGCTGGTAAATCTCCTCTCATTGTCAAATTTTTCTTTAAATGCTCCACTTCCGTCTTTCAGCCTTTCCAATAATAAAGTTTGTTTCTTCACCTTTTCCTCCAATTCCTGTAACTCAGGCTTCATGGCTGTGCGATTTTTACTCCAGGCCTGGAAATACTTAGTTTTGAAGGATTTGTGTTCAGCCTTCAAACCTTTAAGTTTTTCTTCCGCTCTCCCAATCGCCCTAAAACGATTGATAACCTTCTGGCTGAAGACATCCGCATTCTCACCGGGGCCTGGACCCACAGACAGGTCCTCCACCTCCTCCTCACTAGGCCCCGTGTCATCAGGGGGATCCCTCCCAGGGCCTCCCCCAGGATCAGGCATTGTTCCTGGGCCAAGCTAGCAAGCAAGGCCCAGGCTTGAAAAGGGCTGGATCTCACAGAGAGCTCCTTGGGTGTGTCCTCCTCCTTCTTCCCACTGACCACCAATGTAAGGAGCATTCTTCCCACGTATCACCAATGTAAGGGACATTCTTCCCAATTTTGTTTATTAAAAGTCTTGCAATCAATAAGCATAAAATCAATATACATAAATAAATATATACATATTTACATGAAAAGGGGAAAAAAAAAATACATAGCAAATTCTGCTCTCAAATAAAGACTGCCTTTACAGCAAAAACAAAACTCACATCATGAAACACATCAGTACCGGGAAAAATAATCTTAATAACACTCACACCACCACACCAGACATCAAACCTGCGAGGTCAAGAAACAAAACCACCCCCATTATGCATGCAGCCCTTCTTCAAAAATGAAGATATTAACCAACAAAAGCTAAGGGCGTGAAAGAAATAGCATAGGAAAAAAGCTTTTTACCCAGAGATGGACAGTTCACCAAAAGCAGGTCTGATATTCCTCCACGCCTTTATCCAGACCGCTCGAGGCTCCCTGCCCTTCTCAAGACCCCGAATCTTCCCAACCTCACCAAGAATATCGTACACCACCACCTCGACAGGGAGGACTTTCTTCCGCAGGGTAATCTGGCACCGTGCATTCCACGTGAAGTAACGGACAACTATACTAACTAGAAAAAGTGTATCCAAATCAAAATCCCAGTGAGTCGGGAATGCCCCGTACACCCACTCCGCATAACTCATGCGATAGAGAAAGGGGATGCCTAGAGCCCTCCCCACCCTTTTATACACCTCTATGTTAAAGGGACACTGGAGCAAAAAGTGGTCCATAGACTCCACTTTACCAACACACTCCGCTCTAGGACAATCCCGATCATCCACAGGGCGATGCTTCAGGTTCCCTCTCACATAGAGCCTTCCATGGAAAGCGAGCCAGGCTTGATCCCTAAACTTCAAAGGGATTCTTCCTAAGTTAATTAAACGCAACCCCTCCCTCATTACGGGGCCTGGGCAATCCCTTAAGGTCAGCAACACACTGAAAGCAGAGCCCAAAATCCTCTTCTCCAGAAGCTTTCTGGGGAGGGACTTGATATCCCCCACTGTCACCTGCCACTGCCTAAGTATTTTCAGACACGGGGCAACATAAGCCGGAAGCTTGCCATGTCGGACTCTCAGACTTTTCACTGGCCCGCCATCTTCCCAGCATCGCAGAAAAGGCCTAAACCAAGATTGAAAAATACCCACCCATCCCGGCGGGGTCTCTGCTAACATATTACCAAGATTATACTTTAAAAAAAGCAGAGAAAAGAAAACTATAGGGTTGACCATTCCTAGACCACCCTCCCGCCTGGACAGGTAAGTTACATTGCGTTTGATCAGGTTCAGCCTATTTCCCCATAACAGTTGGAAAAAGCAGCTGTACACCCTTGCATAGAGAGATTCCGGCAAGATACAGACAAAGCTGACATATAAAAAGATTGGGATCAGGTAAGTTTTAATCAAGTCAACCCTTTCCCTCAAGGAAAGTTTCCATTTCTTCCAGCTTGCCACCTTGGCATTGGCATTCAACAACCTGCTTTCCCAATTTCGATGACCATAGTCACCAGGACCAAATTTGATGCCCAACACTTTAATTTCCTGCTGGGGCTCTGGGAAGGCATCCGGAAGTTCGAAGCTTTCACCCTCCTCACCCATCCAGAAAACTTCACTCTTTTCATGATTGATTTTAGAGCCAGAAGCCTCAGTGTACTGCTCTATCACAGAGACCACCTCCTGCGCCTCCTCCATCCCAGAGATAATAACAGACACATCATCGGCATAGGCCACGACCTTCAAAGGCGGCACACCAGCAATGCCCAAAGGTACCCCACACAACGATCCACTCTCTAACCTTCTTATGAAGGGGTCGATTGCGAATACATATAGCAGGGGGCTCAAAGGACACCCCTGGCGCACACCAGAGCCAACCTCAAAAGGCCGTCCAACCCAACCATTAACAAGTGGGAAGCTCTCAGCCCCTTTATATAATGTTTTCAGCCAATCAATAAACCTCCCCTGCAGGCCGTATCTACCAAGTAGCAAATACAGGTACTCATGATTGACTCGATCAAAAGCCTTCGCCTGATCCAATGCCAGCAAGTACTTTCTCCATCCAGCAGCCCTGCATCGCTCCAAAGCCTCCCGGACAGCTAAAATTGCTGAAAAGGTACTTCTGCCCTGGACCGAGCAGTGCTGATGATTGGACAACAAATCGCCTGCTACTGACGACAAGCGCCAAAAAAGAATCTTCGCCAAGATCTTTCTATCAACATTGAGAAGACTGATGGGGCGCCAGTTCTCAATTATTGAGGGGTCTTTACCTTTTGACAGAAGAATCACAGCGGATTGCCTCATGGAGGGAGGGAGAGAACCCTCTTCTAAACAGCTGTTATAAACCTCCGCTAAAAAGGGAGCCAGAATGGACTTAAAACACTTGTAAAATTCAGCTGTCAACCCATCTGGCCCAGGCGACTTTTTGGTAGCCAGCTTCTCTATAGCACGAACTACCTCATCCGCTGAAATTGGTTCTGTCAAATCCATCAAAGGCAATGTATCATTTCCCAATCCTGGAGTAGAATCCAGAAAGCTTTCCATCCTGTCCCGATTAAGGTCCTTTCTTCCCAGAAGGTCTGCGTAATATGACCTGAAGATCTCCAGGATCCCTGATCTGGACTTCACCAGGGAACCCGTACTATCCCTCAGACCTATGACCGTCTTAACTGCTATGCCTTGCTTACAGTTCTGGTAAGGATCAGGCGAGTGATATTTCCCATAATCTCTCTCCAGAACCAAGGAGGCATGCCGGTCGTATTGACACTTCCTAAGAAGAAGCTTTACCTCCGAGATCTCCCCTGGATCTCCTCCATACGAGACAAGACGATCAAGCTTCCTCCGCAAATGCTGGTAGGCAATATACATACCAAGCTGCATCTTCTTACTTATGGCCTTGAAAAGTCCAATCGCCCTTTGTTTCACAAGCTCCCACCACTCTGACTTACTGCTGCAAAAGTCCAGAATAGAAACCTGTGCCTGAAAAAAATCCTCAAAGGATTGTCTTACCTCTACATCTTCCAGGAGAGCCGAATTCAGTTTCCAGGTACCCCTTCCCCTGGGTGGAGTGTCCGAGGCATTCAGAGTCACAGACAGCATACAGTGGTCAGAGAACTCCACCGCCCTCAACTCAGGAGCCGAGAAAGCAGAGTTCTCCTTTAAAAAAAACCTATCTATCCTACTCTGACTATTCCCTCTCTGAAACGTGAATCCCGTGCTGCCAGGGCAGTGCTTAATGTGCACATCTACCAGGCCTGCTTGTCTAACCATATCTCTAAGAAAAACGCTATCATAACCCAGCCTGTCTATGGAGACCCTCCTGTCTTCAGGCCTAAATATGGTGTTAAAGTCACCTCCAAAGACAACCTGCTGGGATGTAAAAAGGAAGGGCTTGATCTTTGTGAAGAGGCATTTCCTGTCCCATTTTGACTGCGGTCCATAGATATTGATGAGGCGCAGGTCCTGCCCCCTAACAGAGACGTCTAAGACCATGCATCTCCCCATTTCTACCTCAATTATCCGCCGGCACGTTACCATATCGGTTTTAAAAAGAACCGCAACTCCGCTGCAAGGCTCAGCCGCAAGAGACCAAAAGGAGGGACCGCATCTCCACTCCCTTTTTGCTAGATGGACATCGGCCAAAGTATTGAGCCAGGTCTCTTGCAAAAATAAAATCTCAGCATCAAACTCACTGAGCAAAAATAAGGCAATATCACGAGCTCTTGCAGATTTCACGCTGGCGACATTAATGGTCGCCACCTTTATCAGAGCGGGCACTGCCATCAGGATGATTGGGGTAGTCGTTTCTTAACCTCCACCACACTCTCATCACCCGAAGCAGCTCTCTTTACACTATGTGACTCCCCCTCATCCATAGATGATAAAGAAGTAGATAAATCGGATACTAACTCCTCCCCTGATAAAACCGAAAATGTGTTGCCAAGAGGAACCCCTCCTGGCTCTAACTGTAAGGAGGAAACGACCGCTTTACTGGTCTTCCTCTTCTTCTTTTTCTTCCTCTTTGTCCTCTCCCACCCCTCCTCATCCGAATCCTCCACAACAGAGGGTGAGACATGGGACATGGACACCCCTCCCTCAACCCCATCGATCCCACCACCATCCAGCACCCCTGCACCCTCTTGGCCGCGTTTGCGGTGTCGAGAGACAGGGACTGGAGGTGGAGTAGGCCGAGGGGGAAGATCCACTATACCCGCCCCCCCAGCAGCTTCCGCTAGTCTGGAGGATCTACGCACAGTAGATGTAGGAACAACAGGAGGGACAGACACAGGGACCACATCACTAGGGGAAACAGAATCTGACACAACAGACACAGGAGGGGCAACAACAATTTCCTCTCTAACTTCAGCTGCTTCATCTTCTTTATCAAGCCTCTGCAGCTCAGTCTCCAATCCTGGCAAGTTATGCAGTGCCTCTGGGCACTGGCTATATGGATGACCCAGCTGCTGGCACAAATTGCACCGAATCTGGGTGCATTCTCTGGCCAAATGGCCTAAATCCTGGCACAGTGAGCACTTCTTGTGGGTGCAGGACGATGCAAAGTGGCCTTTATCACCACATTTATTACATACCTTAGGCTGACCTTGGTAGAAAATGGTCAGCCTATCCCTACCCAGAAAGGCTGAGCAGGGAAGGTGCTGAACTACATCGCCCAGCACCCCCAATTTTAGTGACACTGTCCAGGCCCCTGTCCATATCCCATGCTCATCAAGGACCTTCCGCAGTGGAGTGAGGACCTCGCCATATCGGCGTAGCCATACTAATAAATCAGCCTCTGGTATGGATTCGTTACGCACCAAGATGGTCACCGACTTTATCAGAGGCTGTCTTGAAATCACCTTTGGCACCAAACCACTCCACTGCTGAAGGCCCTTGCACCTCCTAAATCTCTCCCAAAAGAGATCCAAACTCTCAGGTTTCACAAACGACAAATCAAATTCATAACTTCCCACCGGGCAAATCAAAGCAAAAATGTCACAGGCTTTAAACCCCATTTCCAAGACCAACTCGGCCACTCTCCCCCTTACTGGCGGCGTTCCATCGCCCTCCCACCGCAACTGAACCACATTCCTCCTCCTATACCCACTAACCAACCCCCCAACAAACCTCCTTGAATTGCGATTACTAACCAAATCCCCACCACCCACCCTGGTGCGACTCCCCAAAGCTGAAGCATAGCTTCCAACATTCCTCCCAGCAGAAAATCCATCAGTTTGTTTTGAAACATCCGACACAGACATAACAGATAACGATTGTACAGATCCGGGATTGATCTGTACAATCGATAAATCTTTCCTCTGCTGAGCAGGGGGAGAAATGTCATTTCTATTTTTCCCAGCAATATTATCCCCTTCACCACCACCCACCACATTCATTGCTTTATGATTATTGTCATTTTTAATACTTGCTGGGATATTTGTTGTCTTCACAGCAGAATCCATAGTTGGTGCTGCACTGGTAAGAGTTTCAGCTGTCATCTTCTCTTCCACTGGGACAGGGTTTTCAGCTGTGGAAATGGAATTCAGTTCTAGCACAGCAGCAGGTAAAACACTGCAGGTAACTTCCATGGCTGCTTCCATTCCAAAAACAGCAGCATGCTGATCCCCTCCCCCACCAGCAATCAGCCCTGAAACACTGGGAAGCTCTGGTGAAAGTGAAACAGACTCCTTGGAGCTGGCAGCCATTTTGCTTTCAGAGGGACTACTGGTCTCAGCCAGACCAGCAAAATCCATGTCTGGGGTGTCAGATGCAGGTCCATCCACATTCACCTGATGGTCCGGGGATTTCACGGTCAGGGATTTTCCCTGCATGTCTGTACTGGTTGTGTTCACAGCAGAATCTCCAATAGGTAGCTGTAGGCAAAGCTCCTTCTCACCTGGGACACCATCCACTACAGCAGGTGGGGCAGACATGTTGGATGGCAGCATGGTATACTGGGATTTCTCCACCAGTACTGGCTTTGCTGGTTTGTATCTCCTCTGCCCATCCACAGGGATTTCTGATGGATCATCAGTGAATGCAAACTTATCTGCTCTCAGGGGGGACTCCATCTCCTGGATAAATGTCAGGGATCCATGCCCACTCTCAACCCCCTGGCTGGTTGCCGCTGGCGATTCCCAGTTCTGGCATGGGGGGAGAGGTGCAGAGGCAGATGGAGCCTGGTCATCCATTAACTGAGGCTGCTGATCCACAGAACTTGCTGATGCTTGGCTGGCAAATCTCCTCTCATTATCAAATTTTTCTTTAAACACTCCGCTTCTATCTTTCAACTTTTCCAGTAATAAAGATTGTTTCTTTACCTTATCTTCCAATTCCTGTAGCTCAGGCTTCATGGCTGTGCGATTTTTACTCCAGGCCTGGCAGTATTTGGCTCTGAAGGATTTATGTTCAGCCTTCAAAACTTTAAGTTTTTCTTCAGCTCTTCCAATCGCCCTAAAACGATTGATAACCTTCTGGCTGAAGACATCCGCATTCTCATCGGGGCCTGGACCCACAGACAGGTCCTCCACCTCCTCCTCACTAGGCCCCGTGTCATCAGGGGGATCCCTCCCAGGGCCTCCCCCAGGATCAGGCATTGTTCCTGGGCCAAGCTAGCAAGCAAGGCCCAGGCTTGAAAAGGGCTGGTTCTCTGAGAGAGCTCTTTGGGTGTGTCCTCCTCCTTCTTCCCACTGACCACCAATGTAAGGGACATTCTTCCCACTGACCTCCAATGTAAAGAGCGTTCTTCCTACTGACCACCAATGTAAGAAGCATTCTTCCCACTGGCCCTCAATGTAAGAAGCCTTCTTCCTAATGACCATCAATGTAAGGGGCATTCTTCCCACTGGCCCCCAATGTAAGAAGCCTTCTTCCTAATGACCACCAATGTAAAGAGCATTCTTCCTACTGACCACCAATGTAAGGAACATTCTTCCCACTGACCACCAATGTAAGGAGCATTCTTCCCACTGACCACCAATGTAAGGAGCATTCTTCCCACTGACCACCAATGTAAGGAACATTCTTCCTACTGACCACCAATGTAAGGGGCATTCTTCCCACTGACCACCAATGTAAGGGACATTCTTCCTACTAATCACCAAAGTAAGGAGCATTCTTCCCACTGATCCCCAATGTAAGGGACATTCTTCCCACTGATCACCAATGTAAGAAGCATTCTTCCAATTGACCGCCAATGTAAGGAACATTCTTCCTATTGACCACTTATGTAAGGAGCATTTTCCTCAATAGACTTCAAGAAAAGGATTTTACGGGGATTAAGGGAGAGTATTTTAGGCTCCAGTAATACGGCAGCGTAGAGCTTCCTGAGGATGCTGACAAGGCGAAACATGTAGAGGTGCTACTACGCTCGCTAGCTGTGACGTAACTTCCGGTTCCGGGTGTTGGGCCACACCCCGGCTCCAGTGAGTGGAGCAGAGGCGGTGATAATGGGAGAAGGCTGTGTGTATTGGTGACGAGATACTGGACACCATAGCATGCAAGTGCATCTAGTTTTTAACTTTTAAGTGAATACATTCATTTAATAAATACTGCACAATGACAGCATTTAATTTTTGGTGCTGATTGCTTTCTGGGAGAGAGCAAAGGAGAGTCGCCCAGTGAGAGGGAGAACCAGACACATATGAGATTAGGTGAAGACCAGGGGCATAGGTACAGGGGTCGCAGGGTTTGCAGGGGTCACCATTGCGACCTGACCCCATGCTCCAGGGGGCCCATGCAGCCCCCTTGTATGCCTGGATAAGAGAGCAGCTGGGGCGGAGGCATGTAGAGGAAACGATCCATCCATGAACCCGCTGAATGCCGCTTCTCCTCCTCTCTCCCCCATAGAAGTACAGTGGCTGCAGGAGGGAAATGGAGGGCATCGGTTCCTCCACATGCTGCTCCCACTGCCTCCCTATCCCTTCCTTGCTGCCCCGGGCCCCTGTGTGCTTCCCTGGCGACCCCTCGCCCCCCAAAGTGCTGCCAGGTTTCCCCCTTCCACATGCTGATGCGGGGATCTGTCAGGATGGAGATCGAGGAAGGGGCCAGTAAATGTGTCATTTACCTGCCCCTTTCTTGTCTTAATGAATAGAATCAGTGATCCGTCTTGTTTTTGTTTTGTTTTTTTCATTCATAGTTGGGGCATAGTAATTTGTGTTTCCTCTACTTCAGTTTATGAATGAACGGGAAGCCTCTGTACAGAGCTATTCCTGTTCATTCATTCTGTGCAGCTGAGGCTGCAGATAAAGAGACTGATTAATCTGTCCTCAGTCCCTTTCTCTGTCTCCAAAGTGAGACTTTGTGGGTTTAGACCCGTGATATTTCACAAAAGCCCCCCAACGGGGGTCCGATAAAATATGTAAAAAAAAAAGTGTAATAAAAAATAATAAAATAAAATAAAATGGTAAGAAATAATAAAAAATGAAGACAACAAAAATAAAAAAACTACTGACACCAGTGGCTAGACTGCTGGGGTCGCAAAGGTCGCACTTGCGACTGGGCTCTGGCGTTCCACAACCGTGGGGGGACCCCAGGACATCAGGAAGGTGGCTTGCTGCAGGACTGTAATAAAGGGTCCCACAATGGGAGTAAAGGGCCCAGGATTGGGGGCCAAGGAGGCCCTTCATGGTTTCTTGCACTGGGACTCTGAAGGTTCTAGTTATGTCTCTGGTGGTGAAGATTCAACCCAGATCTTTAACAAAGCGCTACATGACCTTCCTTGTTTGATAAGGGGGTCACATTAGTTGCGGTGTGTGTATGGGCGTGTCACATGGTGGAGCATAGAAGTGGTAAGAAGAAGTGAAAGGAAGATAACACAGATCACTTTTTTCACACTGTGTCTGTGGAACTATTTTTATATATTAGTGTTTTATATATGGATCCGAGTTTCTACTGTATTTGAGAGTTTTGAGTGTATGTGCTGAACCTTAATCTAAAATATTTTTTCGCAAGCGCACAACCTGCTTGTGTCTTCCGGTGTCTGTGTGTGGCAACACCTCCCACCCATCCCTCTGTTGATGTTGATTGACAGTGGGTTCCGGAGGCAGCCTTGCTGTGAATGGCCGCAAGTCCTCTGGGAGAAGTGATGTTATGCTGCCGTGTATGTGCTTGCCTTCCATCTCCTTGGCTCTGCAGCATACGTCACTTCTAGTAATGACGTACATGCCTCCCGATTGGGAAATGACCATCCATGGAGAGATTGACATAGAGGGGTGGAGGACACTGAGTGGAGGCCAGTGGAGGGATTGGCAGAGATGGGTAGATAATGCTGAATGGAGGCTAGTGGGGGAATTAGCAGAAAGGGGTTGAGAACATTGGGTGGAGGCCAGTGGAGGGATTGGCAGAGAGGGATGGAGAACACTGAGTGAAAGCCAGTGGAGGAATTGGCAGAGATGGGTAGAGAATGCTGAGTGGAGGCCAGTGGAGGAATCAGCAGAGAGGGATTGAGAACATTGGGTGGAGGCCAGTGGAGGGAATGGCAGAGAGGGATGGAAAACACTGAATGGAAACCAGTGGAGGGATTGGCATGGAGGGGCGGAAGACACTGAGTGGAGGCCATTGGAGGGATTGGCAGAGACGGGTAAAGAACACTGAGTGAAGGCCAGTGGAGGGATTGGCAGAGAGGGGTTGAGAACACTGAGTGAAAGCCAGTGGAGGGATTGGCAGAGATGGGTAGAGAATGCTGAGTGGAGGCCAGTGGAGGGATTGGCATAGAGGGGTGGAAGACACTGAGTGGAGGCCAGTGGAGGGATTGGCAGAGAGGGGTGGAAGACACTGAGTGGAGGACAATGGAGGGATTGGCATAGAGGGGTGGAAGACACTGAGTGGAGGCCAGTGGAGGGATTGGCATAGAGGGGTGAAGAACATTGAATGGAAGCCAGTGGAGGGATTGACGAAGAGGGGTGGAAGACACTGAGTGGAGACCATGGAGGGAATGGCAGAGAAGAGTATAGAACACTGAATGGAAGCCCGTGGAGGCATTGGCACAGAAAGGTTAAAGACACTGAGTGGAGACCAGTGGAGGAATTGGTACGGTAATGACGTACATGCCTCCTGATTGGGAAATGCCCACCTGCAGGTCTGTGTTCTGCTAAGCAAGGGAAAGCGATCACGAGGACTGCAAAACGGCAAGAGAAGGGCACACCGTCCTAACGCATTACCACAGATTCACTACTTTGGCTCTGATGAAGAGGCTTTGCTCTTGAAACGCGTCAGCAACTACAGACACCTCCTGCTCCTCCCACACTATTGGTAGAATACAGCAGACCTGGGGATTGGACCCACTTTCTATGACATGGGTACATATGTTATGCACTTGTGAGTAGAACAATTGTTGTTTTTATCCTGAAATACAATTTATTGTGGTAATTGTTGTTGTTGTGCAGTCTGTAAGGATACTCGTTCTGAGGGGGCAGCATGGCTGCAGGGGCTGAGGAAGAATTCCTACACTGTACACTTCTCTGTTCACCATTGAACAGGGGAGGGGCTTTTGTATATATAAAGCGATCACGTGACCCACACATTAATGCGCTGAATAAGGTAAAACAGCATTTTTCTTTTCGCATTTACATAAATAGATTGTATGTTTTAACACATTTAAATATTTATTTATGGACACGCGATAACTTTCCTTTAACCACTTTAAGGGAGGCTGGGAGGAGCAACTTCTGAAAGGTTTCTTCCCTCAATGCAAAGAATGAAAAAAAGTGAAATAAAAGAAAATATGTTTTGCCTTTATAACCACTTTAATGTTCTTCAAAGAAAACCTTGGCAACATTCTTACTGTGCCTGTGTATGTGGAGGCATCTTCATATGAAAGATACAGTAATGACTATTGAAGTTCTTCTGTATACAATATGAACTTCTTCAATTACCAGGAGGGGTCTGCTTGAAAGCATGGCTGAGAGTTAATAAATGTTCTTAACTCAAGGTAGTCTGATATCAAAAAGGTATTAGTCTCTGGGTATTAAAGAATTTTTTTCTTGTGTATATATATATATATATGTATATAGTATCTCACAAAAGTAAGTACACCCCTCACATTTCTGTAAATATTTTATTCTATCTTTTCATGTGACAACACTGAAGAAATTACACTTTGCTACAATGTAAAGTAGTGAGTGTACAGCTTGTATAACAGTGTAAATTTACTGTCCCCTCAAAATAACTCAACACACAGCCATTAATGTCTAAACCGCTGGCAACAAAAGTCAGTACACCCCTAAGTGAAAATGTCCACATTGGGCCCAAAGTGACAATATTTTGTGTGGCCACCATTATTTTCCAGCACTGCCTTAACCCTCTTGGGCATGGAGTTCACCAGAGCTTCACAGGTTGCCACTGGAGTCCTCTTCCCCTCCCCCATGATGACATCACAGAGCTGGTGGATGTTAGAGACCTTGCGCTCCTCCACCTTCCATTTCAGGATACCCCACAGATGCTCAATAGGGTTTAGGTCTGGAGACATGTTTGGCCAGTCCATCACCTTTACCCTCAGCTTCTTTAGCAAGGTAGTGGTCGTCTTGGAGGTGTTTGGGGTCGTTATGTTGGAATATTGCCCTGCGGCCCAGTCTCTGAAGGGAGGGGATCATGCTCTGCTTCAGTATGTCACAGTCAGAGATGTATAGTAACGAAGTAGAACTACTTAAGTACTGTACTTAAGTACCGAAATGCAGTATCTGTACTTTCCTAGAGTAGAATTTTTTTCTCCTACTTCTACTTTTACTTCACTACATTTTTTCGATGATTTCGATACTTCTACTCCGATATTTTTTTTTTGTGCAGCATAGTTACTCGTTACTTTTAAAAAAATTACCACTGCCAGAACAGTAGATGGCAGGTTGCATAAAGCTCAAAAAAATGTGTATGTCATTTGTAAATCAGCGCATACGAAAATAAAGGCTGTGTATAATAAAAGCTGCTATACCAAATCTTTCCAATAAAAAGAAAATATGAAACAAACAAATAAATGGTGCTACAGCGCTTAAAGTGCATCAAGAAACTACTAACAAACACAGGTTAATCATTTGAATAAATAATTTGAAATAATAAAAAACAATATGATGTTCAAACTTTTGACTTCTTTCTTTAATAACTACATAACACAGTACTTGTACTTTTACTTTCAGTACTTGAGTAGAATTTTTTTTTCAAACTACTGGTACTTTTTACTTTTAGTACTTAAGTAGCAAATTTTTTGAAAAAACTACTTGCAATACTTAAGTAAAAAAAAGGTTGAATACTTTAGTACTTCTACTTAAGTAACTTTTTCTGCGAGCACTTCCACTTCTACTTAAGTCACTTTTTGATCGAGCACTTGTACTTTTACTCAAGTAGAAATTTCGAGTACTTTATACAACTCTGCTATTTCCCAAAGACAACCTCTGGATATGACGCTGAGCACGTGCACTCAGCTTCTTTGGTCGACCATGGCAAGGCCTTTTCTGAGTGGAACCTGTCCTGTTAAACCGCTGTATGGTCTTGGCCACCGTGCTGCAGCTCAGTTTCAGGGTCTTTGCAATCTTCTTATAGCCTAGGCTATCTTTATGTAGAGCAATTTTTTTTTTTAATATCCTCAGAGAGCTCTTTGCCATGAGGTGACCCATGTTGAACTTCCAGTGACCAGTATGAGAGAGTAAGAGCGATAACACCAAATTTAACACACCTGCTCCCCATTCACACCTAAGACCTTGTAACACTAACGAGTCACATGACGCCGGGGAGGAAAAATGCCTAATTGGGCCCAATTTGCACATTTTCACTCAGGGATGTACTCACTTTTGTTGCCAGCGGTTTATATATATATATATATATATATATATATATATATATTATTTTGAACTCATTTCATGAGATACCCTAGGCTTTTTAAAAATATCCCCTAAAAATATGAAGTTTTTGGGATAAATGTAAGGAGGAATTGGCAGAGAAGTGTGGAGAACACTGAATGGAAGCCAGTAGAGGGATTGGGAGAGATGGGTAAAGAACACTGAGTGGAGGCCAGTAGAGGGATTGGTAGAGATGGGTAGAGAACACTGATTGGAGGGGTCAGGGGAGGGATTAGCAGAGACAGGTAGAGAACACTGAGTGGAGGTCAGGGGAGGGATTGGCAGAGATGGGTAGAGAACACTAAGTGAAGGACAGTGTAGAGATTGACAGAAAGGGGTGGAGAACATTGAGTGGAGGCCAGTAGAGGGAATGACAAAGATGTGTAGAGAACACTGAGTGGAGGCCAATGGAGGGATTGGTAGAGACGGGTAGAAGAACACTGAGCGGAGGGGCCAGTGGAGGGATTGGCAGAAACAGGTAGAGAACAGTGAGTGGAGGTCAGTGGAGGGATTGGCAGAGAGGGGTTAAGAACACTAAGTGGAGGCCAGTGGAAGGATTTGTATAGAGAAGTGGAGAATATTGAATAGAAACTAGTAAAGGGATTGGCAGAAAAGGGTGAAAGACACTGAGTGGAGGCCAGTAAAGGGATTGGCAGAGAGGGGTGGAGAACACTGAGCGAAGGCCAGTGGAGGGATTGGCAGAGATGGGTAGAGAACACTGAGTGGAGGGGTCAGTGGAGGGATTGGCAGAGACAGGTAGAGAATACTGAGTGGAGGTCAGTAGAGGGATTGGCAGAGAGGGGTTAAGAACAATAAGTGGAGGCCAGTAGAGAGATTGGCAGAGATGGGTAGAGAACACTGAGTGGAGGCCAGTGGAGGGATTGGCAGAGAGGGGTGGAGAAAACTGAGTGGAGGCCAGTAGAGGTATTGGCAAAGATGAGTGGAGGCCAATGGAAGCATTGGCATTGAGAAGTGGAGAACATTGAATGGAAACCAGTGAAGGGATTGGCAGAAAGGGGTGAAAGACACTGAGTCGAGGCCAGTGGAGGGATTGGCAGAGAGGGGTGAAGGACTCTGATTGGAGGCCAGTGGAGGGATTGGCGGAGAGGAGTGAAGGACTCTGATTGGAGGCCAGTGGAAGGATTGGCGGAGAGGGGTGAAGGACTCTGATTGGAGGCCAGTGGAAGGATTGGCGGAGAGAGGTGAAGGACTCTGATTGGAGGCCAGTGGAGGGATTGGCGGAGAGGGGTGAAGGACTCTGATTGGAGGCCAGTGGAGGGATTGGCGGAGAGGAGTGAAGGACTCTGATTGGAGGCCAGTGGAGGGATTGGCGGAAAGGGGTGAAGGACTCTGAGTGGAGGCCAGTGGATGGATTGGCAGAGAGGGGTGGCAGACACTGGACTATATGTAAGGTAGATGAGTCTGGCAGAATCATTCATTCAGCACATTAGGATCATCTCCGTGCGTTCCGGAATATTTGAGTGGAACGTCTTGGGATACACATTAAAGATCCGAAGAAAGACTTCACAGCAAATCAGCGTAATGGCCCGATGACAGGAACAGAGAGGCTCTTTGAATTTCATTCTATCTCTATCCTGACGGCGGCACAAAGGGGGTCATTTTAGGTGAAGAGCTGAACAAAACGCTCCATGACAAACACCTTGTGACATTTCTGGTTTTCTTTTATGGTCACCGTAGCACGGGCTGTATAAAATAATGTCAGGCTGCAGGTGGAGTGATGAGAGATTCAAAGAGATCATTTCACAGGCGCCGCATTAAATGGCACTTCAGATGGAATGGGGATTATTATTTGTTTGATCGATGGAATGGACTAATATTACAATTATTTCATGTGATTATACGTCTAAAATTTTACTCTGTTTTCTGTACTGCAATCAAATGTCAAATTATAGTTAAGCATGACAAGAGCACTCGTTATAGTATTTACAGGAGCCGCCTTAGGCAAAAAGTTTTTGAAGGAAAAATTCCCCTTTAACCCTTTCTCTGCCAAAGACATTTTTTTTTTAATTTGTTTTCACACATCTTTAAAAAATAATTTTAGCTACTGGGCCTCTTTAGGGCCATCTTTGCTTTACTTCCCTCCCTTTCTCTGTCAATTTGTTACCACATACTGTTGTTTAATATACTCATTATTGTTAGCGCCGGTTCACATTGCAGCGACGCTACTTCGCACCGCGACCTCGGAGCGGCCGCCACGGACTTCATAGCATTGAAGTCTATGGCGGTCGCCTCCGGGTCGCCCCAAAGAAGCTCCGGACCCTTTTTCTAGGTCGGAGCGACTTGTGTCGCTCCTATTAGAACGGGTCCGCAGCTTCCCTACGGGAGGCGACCTGCGGCGACCGGTGAGGCGACCAGGTCGCCTCACAGGTCGCCCTAGTGTGAACCGGCACTTATGGTATATCTAACATTGTACCATTTCTTTACCTCAATAAACAAATATTGGAACAAAAAAATAATTTTAGGCCTGAAGATTAGTTAAAACCCCCCAAAATATTATACATTTCCTGAAAGCAGAGACCCTGAAAAATAAAAGGATGGTAGCTTCAATTTTTTTTTTTTTTGCATCATCACACACAAAATTTCCGTAAAAAAAATGCACTAAAGTTAATTTTAATACACACTAACACAATATAATACTCAAAATTCTGTAAAAAAAATAAATAAAAGACAAGGTTATGTTAAGGAAATAGATATCCAGCATGTCAAGCTTTAAAATTGTGGGCATCCATGAAATGGTGCCATACTTGGGTAACCCAAATTTTCTTTAGGCTTGAAAAGCTGTAACAGGTCATCTGTTTACCTTGGGTAACTATGTATTTGTGATGGAACTGTCCAGCACCCAGCTCAGCTGCTTCCGGCAGTATACAGCTTCCTCCAGTCTGGAACCAGATATTATAGCTGACCATCCAAGACTAGCTGACAATAGCTTAGATGCAAACTGGAACTCAATTTATTTAAAAACTCACACCAAATTTATATACCACACAACATTAGGTAGGGCCTGATCACATTACCCTAGGATAAGGGTCTGGTATTGATATTGGGGGGGACCCCATGCTATTTTTTTTTTATTTTTTAAAATTTTGGCGTGAGGTTCCACTTAAATCCTATACCAGGTCCAAAGGGCTCGGTATGGGTTTGGAAGGGGGGGGGGGGGGGCAATGCTGTTTTTTTTTTCATTCTGTCATTTGGTTCCCTTTAATCACTTAAATACAAGACACTTTTACCCCCTTCCAGCCCAGACTAATTTTTAGCTTTCAGTGCTCGTTGGTGTCTATGGGAAACTTTGGTCAGCTTGGCATGGCATTGCTCATGAAACATAAGTGACAGGGACACAAAACTTGGGGAGCACCGAGAGGGGACCCAGGACTACAACATATCTACACATTTTAAAAGTGGGCTATGCCTTTACACTACACTGACTGCACTAATCTGACTGAACACACTATCCACTAACTACCTGCCTAATATCTATTGTCACACACTATACATGGCTGCCATGTAAGCAGCAGCCTTAAATAGTGTGGGGCGTTGACTTATCCCCTGAGCCATGATTGGCCAAAGGCACTCTGCCTTTGGCCATTCAAGGCTTTCACAGTACATTGTGCTGTGATTGGCCAAAGCGTACAGGTCCTGTCGAGCACCCTATTTGTTCCTGTGTTCAGCGAACACACGAACAGCTGATATTCGAGTTGAACGTAGGTTCGACTCAAACACAGAGCCCATCCCTACCCCTCAGCCTTATATTTCTTGAAGGCCTTTTCTTTTTGTTTTTATATGCATTTTTACGTTGGAGTTTAGACACCCAGGGTTTATTTTTGCTCTTTTAAACGTATTCCCTGTCGGAATGCACTGGCCAAGAGGGAGGGGGGATGTCCATGCTGTATATTAACTGTGTTACTGTTCAATAAAGGAGAAGGTTCCAGTACAAGCTAAGTTGTCAGCTAGCTTTGTATGGGGGGCAACTGGAATATTTGATATCTATGTTGAAGACTGAAGGAAGCCGTATACTGATGGAAGCCCACAAACCATAATTTTTACTGTAATGGTTTGGTCGATTGTTTGACTTTCTAAATTCTTTTTTTTTGTAATAATAATTGTGTTTTTTTCATATATATGTGTATATATATATATATATATATATATATATACAGTGAGTAAAATAAGTATTTGACCTCTTCGCAAAACATGACTTAGTACTCAGTGCAAAACTCTTGTTGGTAATCACAGAGGTCAGACATTTCTTGTAGTTGGCCATCAGGTTTGCACATATCTCAAGAGTGATTTTGTCCCATTCCTTCTAATGGAACCGCGACCCACACTGTGTTTCTAGGCTTCCGTCAGTATCCGGCTTCCTACAGTCTTGAACATAGATATCAAATATTCCAGTCGCCCCCATACAAAGCATGCCAACAACTTATCTTGTACCGGAACCTTCTGCTTTATTGAACAGTCACACAGTTTATATACAGCATGGACATCCCCCCTCCCGATCAGATTACCACCCACAGGTCAGGGGTTGCCTAATTACATTATCATATGCAGATGAAATTGTATACAGAAATAAAATTAACTAATTATCTAGCCATCTGGACAGAAACGATATGTGAATTCATTAACAATTAACAGTGGGACAGACAGGCTTAACAGAATACACATCACACCTTAATACACAGACAATAGGAAGCGATTGCCAGTGACAGATTGTCTGTCTCTGACATTGAGGTACAATACACATTATCATAAGTGTAAACACAGAACCCATTTGAAGCAATCCAAACCATATTCTCAGTGTCCATAAAGTATCTGTTTTTCACTCCCAGTGACGGTGAGTACAGTCACACTCCTCTTTGCAGATCCTCTCCAAGTCATTAGGGTTTTGAGGCTGACGTTTGGTAACTCGAACCTTTAGCTCCCTCCACATATTTTCTATGGGATTAGGGTCTGGAGACTGGCTAGACCACTCCAGCACCCTAATGTGCTTCTTCTTGAGCCACTCCTATGTTGTCTTGGCCATGTTTTTTTTTTAGGTCATTGTCATGCTGGAATACCCATCCATGACCCATTTTCAATGCCCTGGCGGAGGGGAGAAGGTTCTCATCCAAGATTTGATGGTACATGGCCCCATCCATTGTCCCTTTGATGCAATGAAGTTGTCCTGCCCCCTTAGCAGAATCCCCCCCCCCCCAAGCATAATGTTTCCACCTCCAAATTTGATGGTGGGTGATGGTGTTCTTGGGGTTATACTGTAGGCAGCATTCCTCCTCCTCCAAACACGGCGAGTTGAGTTGATGCCAAAGAGCTTGATTTTAGTCTCATCTGCCCACAACACTTTCAGTTCTCCCCTTAATGATTCGGATGTTCATTAGCAAACTTCAGATGGGCCTGTACATGTGCTTTCTTGAGCAGGGGGACTTTTCAGGTGCTGCAGGATTTCAGCCCTTCATGACGTAGTGTGTTATCAATTGTTTTCTTGGTGACTATGGTCCCAGCTGCCTTGGGATCATTGAGAAGATTCTCCCGTGTAGTTCTGGGCTGATTCCTCACCGTTCTCCATCATCATTCAAACTCCATGGAGGTGAGATCTTGCATGGAGCCCCAGACCGAGGAAGAGGGACAGTTATTTTGTGTTTCTTCCGTTTGCGATAATCACACCAACTGTTGTCACCCTCTCACCAAGCTCCTTGGTGATGGTCTTGTAGCCCATTCCAGCCTTGTGTAGGTCTACAATCTTGTCCCTGACATCCTTTGACAGCTCTTTGGTCTTGGCCATGGTGGAGAGATTGGAATCTGATTGGTTGATTGATTCTGTGGACAGGTGTCTTCTATACAGGTAACAAGCTGAGATTAGGAGCACTCCCTTTAAGAGAGTCCTCCTAATCTCAGCTTGTTACCTGTATAGAAGACACCTGGGAGACAGAAATCTTGCTGATTGAAAGGGGATCAGATATTTATTTCACTCATTAAAATTCAAATCAATTTATAACTTTTGTGAAATGCATTTTATGGATATTTTTGGTATTCTGTCGCTGTTGAAATAAACCGACCATTAAATTTATGGACTGATCATTTTTTTGTCAGTGGGCAAACTTACAAAATCAGCAGGGGGGTCAAATACTTTTTTTCCCTCACTGTAGCAAAGTTGGTTTTCTGTGTTGGCTACCAGTGCTATATTCCAAGTCCCACTTTGTATTTTACCTAGACTTCATATTTATACAGGGTGATACCCTGGAGAGCCGAACTACTAAACTACAAAGACATTCCGCCCTTATATATTACTCTTATCCTATTGATATACAGTATTTGTTAACTTTTTTTTTTTTTTCAGTTAAAAAAGTTATAAACTCTAACAATGTAAAATGAAATAAACCCAACTAATGGGTAATAAGGCCAAAGCCTTAGAGGAATGAGCGATAACCCATTAAAAACATCTTTCATGTTCAGAAAAAAGACTTCAGAGACCAGGCCCCTTCTATGGCTGGTTGGGTGTTTTTTTTTTTTTTTTCTTTTTGTAAAAAATGTTGCCATTATGTAAAAAAATAAAAGATAATTGGATAATTTATCATTTTAAATGGCTCGCTCAAATTACGGTACAAAGGGAAAATCCTGCATACATGACCAATTCAAGCAAACGGCAGCTGACTCTTTTTGCGGTGGAGAAAGCCGCGATACTGAAGGTAAATAGTGTCTGAAATTCTATTAAAATATGCAATTAAATCTTTATGTGAGCTGATTGCTTCCATTGTTCAACATCTCCTACCTTTAACCTACTTTCTGTACAGTCTTCAAAAGCACTTTGATGAAAGTGAAACATGTATTACAACGTCTAAATGTTGTACAATGCGATAATAGACGGGGACACAAATAAGGCGTAACCTGGATTCCTTTTCACTCGGGGAATTTTCTAATGTTCCTGCTAATGTCACCTCAATGTTGTCATTCATTGACTCCATTTCTTTAAAGAAAAATTCCAGGTATGAATATATTTTTACATAGATACATTGTTCCAGCTTGGACTAATATAACTATATACTCTATATCAGGGGTCTTCAAACTACGGCCCTCCAGTTGTTCAGGAACTACAGTTCCCATCATGCCTAGTCCTATCTGTGAATGTCAGAGTTTTACAATGCCTCATGGGATGTATAGTTCCGCAACAGCTGGAGGACCGTAGTTTGAGGATCCCTGCTCTAAATATTATATCTGCTCAATGCCCCTGGATGCTGGAAGTTACTTGTAGGCAGGTGCAGTCTACTTTCTTCACTGCAGGTGGCACTCAACCGCAGTGGCATTACAGGGGGAAAGGAAGTCAAGAGGAACATGGTTCTTCTATGGTTTCCTGGGTCACTGAGGCAGCAAACTGGTTGTATGCTGCCATGTGTGACTCTGGTGGCCATCTTTGGCAAGGCAGAGTCTGTTTAAGACCCTGACTCCCTTTGTGTGGATTTCACATGTGGGTAGAGTAGGAACAGGTCACCCATCTGACAGAGACAGTGATTAAGGACAGGGAGAGGCTCCAGATGAGTAGAGAAAGGATAGGGACATGCCATTCCAGGGGAGGACTGGGCCAGGAGGCAGGGGGGCAATTGCCCCCCCCCCCTAAAATGGCTGCACTGCTTCTGCCACAGACATGCCTCGACACCAGAATTGGCAGGTCTGTCACTGGCGCCCTGTGCTTTTCACAGATGGGACCAGGTTCATCCTGAGCACATGTGACAGACATGAAAGGGCCTGGAGAAGCCGTGGAGAACGTTATGCTGCCTGTAACATCGTTCAGCATGACCGGTTTGGTGGTGGGTCAGTGATGGTCTGGGGAGGCATATCCATGGAGGGACGCACAGACCTCTACAGACTAGATAATGGCACCCTGACTGGTATCAGGATAATCTCATTGGACCCAATGTCAGACCCTACACTGGTGCAATGGGTCCTGGGTTTCTCCTGGTGCACAACAATGCCCGGCCTCATGTGGTGAGAGTATTCAGCCAGTTCCTGGAGGATGAAGGAATTGATACCATTCAATAGTTCCCACCCTCGCTTGACCTAAATCCAATAGAACACATTATGTTTCGGTCCATCTGATGCCGCCAGGTTGCACCTCGGTCTGTTTAGGAGCTCAGTGATGCCCTGGTCCAGATCTGTGAGGAAATACCCCATGACACCAATCCGTCGTCGTATTAGGAGCATGCCCCGATGTTGTCAGGCATGCATACAAGCACGTGGGGCCATACAACCTACTGAGGACCATTCTGAGTTGCTGCAAGGAGATTTAAGCAAAAAGGACTAGCCTGCTGCATCATTTTTTTCACTTTGATTTTCGGGGTGTCTTTGAATTCAGCCCTCTGTAGGATGATAATTTTCATTTCCATGAAACGATGTGGCATCCTTTCCTTCCTAAGTCCATGCCAGTATAGACCCTAACACATTACCCAGTCCATACCAGTATAGATCCCAACACATTACCCAGTCCATATCAGTATAGATCCCAACACATTACCCAGTCCATACCAGTATAGATCCTAACACATTACCCAGTCCATACCAGTATAGATACTAACACATTACCCAGTCCATACCAGTATAGATCCTAATACATTACCCAGTCCAAACCAGTATCGATCCTAACACATTACCCAGTCCATACCAATATAGATCCTAACACATTACCCAGTCCATACCAGTATAGATCCTAATACATTACCCAGTCCAAATCAGTGTAGATCCTAACACATTACCCAGTCCATACCAGTATAGATCCTAATACATTACCCAGTCCATACCAGTATAGATCCCAACACATTACCCAGTCCATATCATTATAGATCCTAACACATTATCCAGTCTGTACCAGTACAGATCCTAACACATTATCCAGTCCATACCAGTATAGATCCTAACACATTACCTAGTCTATACCAGTATAGATCCTAACACATTACCCAGTCCATACCAGTATAGATCCTAACACATTACCCAGTCCATACCAGTATAGTTCCTAACACATTACCCGGTCCATACCAGTATAGATCCTAACACATTACCCAGTCCATACCAGTATAGATATCCAGCATGAGATTTTTCCCTATTGAGATCTGATGTCTTTTCAAAGTGTTCCTTTCATTTTTTTTTTTTGAGCAGTGTGTGTATATATATATATATATATATATACAGTATATATAATGTTTGGGAGTTCTGAAGCAATTTCCTAGCCAGTCCATACCAGTATAGATCCTAACACATTGCCCAGTCCATACCAGTATAGATCCTAACACATTATCCAGTCCATACCAGTATAGATCCTCCTAACACATTACCCAGTCCATACCAGTATAGTTCCTAACACATTACCCAGTCCATACCAGTATAGTTCCTAACACATTACCCAGTCCATACCAGTATAGATCCTAACACATTATCCAGTCCATACCAGTATAGATCCTCCTAACACATTACCCAGTCCATACCAGTATAGTTCCTAACCCATTACCCAGTCTATACCAGTATAGATCCTAACACATTATCCAGTCCATACCAGTATAGATCCTCCTAACACATTACCCAGTCCATACCAGTATAGTTCCTAACACATTACATTACCCAGTCTATACCAGTATAGATACTAACACATTACCCAGTCTATACCAGTATAAATCCTAACACATTACCCAGTCCATAGCAGTATAGGTCCTAACACCTTACCCAGTCTATACCAGTATAGATCATAATACATTACCCAGTCCATACCAGTATAGATCCTAACACACTACCCAGTCCATACCAGTATAGATATTCAGCATTCGATTTTTCCCCATTGAGATCTAATGTCTTTTTAAAGTGTCCCTTTCATTTTTTTGAGCAGTCTATATATATATATATATATATATATATATATATATATATATATATATACACAGTATATATAAAGTTTGGGAGTTCTAAGCAATTTCCTAGCAATACTGATTCTTAAATGTTCTTAAAAGTCTCAGAAAAGGCCAAGTCTTCAAGTGGTATCCATGGTCAGAATGTAAACCTAGACCTCCATCTCCACATTGTATTTCCATTTTTTCTAGCCTCCTTCTATTACCCTGAAGTTTGTTTTCTTTCTTTGTGAAGATCCTACAAATTTGCCTCCTGTAATTCCCTGACACATTCAGTCAGTCACATCGGTCACATGATCAAGGCGCCGCCACTCCTCCCGAGCACCAGAGCCCACTTAAAGTCCCGCTGCTAGGCAGTATTAAGGGGGTTAATAAATATTGACTTTTTGCTTGGCGTTTTCCATCATAAGATTCCTTTCATTGCATTTCCAGCATTCTAACGTCTGGCTCTGAGACACAAGGTTATTTAAAGCCGCAGTATTCAGATGTAAGGAGTAATAAACTATTATTCTGCAAATCTAAAAAGATATTTTGTTTTGCCCATCGGTGATTCAGAGCAGATAATCGGATTATGATTAAAGCCGTTGGCTGAGGGTGTGAAGCTTTGTGTAATGAAAATTGGAAGACCTCTTTGTTAAGTCGAATAAATTTTCAATAATTCATTTGGAGGCGCAGCAGACCCCCGTTAAGAAATAAAAACTAACTTATAGTGGCGCACAGCTGTCATAATTGTAGGAGGATTTATGAAGGGCAAAGTCCTCGATGCTTGGCTGCTTAGTCTTTCTAGCGGAGCGCGGAGAGGAAATGAGATTTTCTGTAGTGCCGGGAGAACTGGGGAGTCTTATACTTTTCATGCTTCCTAATCTGCAGATATTGTGTTGGTTCAAAGTAGACACCTAATATCCATAATGGGATTCTTTTTATTTGTTTAATTTTGGGGAAGGGAAGGGAAGTAGAACCCTTGTTAGATTTATATTGCTGTCCCTGCTGTGAAAGCTCTAGGACAAAGCCCCAGCAGGGGGCGAAACCTTTCAGTGAGCATATACATAGTTGTATGTTGGTTGAGGTTAAAAATAGACAACAGTCCACCCAGTTCAACCTGTGAGGTGTGAGTGTCTATATACACTCACCGGCCCCTTTATTAGGTCCACCTTGCTAGTAGCGGGTTGGATCCCCTTTTGCCTTCATTCTTGGTGGCATAGATACAACAAGGTGTTGGAAACATTCCTCTGAGATTTTGCTCCATAGTGACATGATAACATCATGCAGTTGCTGCAGATTTGTCGGCTGCACATCCATGATGCCAATCTCCGTTCCACCACATCCCAAAGGTGCTCTATTGGATGAGATGTGGTGAGTGTGGAGGCCATTGGAGGACAGTGACCTCATTGTCATGGTGAAGAAACCAGTGGTGAGATGATTGGAGCTTTGTGACATGGCGCATTATCCTGCTGGAAGGAGCCATCAGAAGATGGGGACACTGTAGTCATAAAGGGATGGACATGGTCAGCAACAATACTCAGGTAGGTCGTGGACTCGTGGTGTTTAAACAATGCTCAATTATTACTAAGGGACCCAAAGTGTGCCAAGAAAATATCCCCCACACCATTACACCACCATCACCAGCCTGAACCATTACCCCCCCCCCCTCCCCCACACCATTACACCACCACCAGCCTGAACCATTAAACCCCCCCCCTCCTCCCCCACACCATTACACCACCAGTCTGATCTGTTACCACCCCCTCCTCCCCCACACCATTACACCCCCACCACCAGCCTGAACCTGTGATAGAAGGCAGGATGGATCCATGCGGCAAATTCTGACCCCACCATCTGAAAGTCGCAGCTGAAATCCAGACTCATCAGACCAGGCAACGTTTTTCCAATCTTCTATTGTCCAATTTTGGTGATCCTGTGCCAATTGTAGCCTCAGTTCTGTTCTTAGCTGACAGGAGTGGCACCCGGTGTGGTCTTCTGCTGCTTTAGCCTATCTGCAAACAAAGAAACACAAGGAAGGGCGCACCGACCTAGCGCATTATCCTCAATATTGGCTTTATTGATTGAACATAAAATTGGCTACTCACAAACAGAGGTGAAAATCGATCATATCAAACTCAATCGCTTGAGTGTCAGGAGTAGTCCATACAAGTGTCCATTGTCCTAATTGGATGGTGTCTGACGTGTTTCGAGGCATTCGCCTCTTCCTTAGAGCCACCGGTGGCTCTGAGGAAGAGGCAAATGCCTCGAAACATGTCAGCCGGCATCCAATTAGGACAATGGAGGAAGCGGATGTCTCTGGGTGCTGCCTGAGAATACAGAGAGTGTTGAGTTGAGCTGAGGGGGATCCGGTGTGCCGAGAACCAGCAGAGAGCGAGAGTGGTTCAGTCTCAGGAAAGACTACACAGGTTGTGAGAACTGAGGATTGCCCCTGGGGGGTCTGCCTAGTGTCAGAGGGGACCACTCCGGAGAAGGTTCTAGGATCCAAGTGTCAGCTAGCTGTAAAGGGGGTGCCTAGTCAGAGGAACCCTGAAGTATTAGAGGGGGTACCCAGGTAGAGGACCCTGAAGTGTAAAGGGGGCGCCTGCAGTTTGGGCCCTGAAGTGTCAGTGCAAAGTGTGAAGTGTGCCAGTTGAGAGTTGCAGCAGTACAGGAATCTGCAAGGAGTTACCTCAGCCAGTGCAGTGCTGGAGGGAGCCATTCAGTGACTTTGAGCTAAAGCAGTGTTACAAGTCAAGCATTTCTATGGTCCTGGATCTTCTGGACTAAAGTCAAGGATCCAGCATAGTTTTCAGTGATACACAGTGTTCAAGCGTCAGGTAGCGTTGACTAGCGCCGGCTGGCGTCAAGACAGCGATAACAGACATTTTTGCCACAAAAGTCCAACAATTGTATTTAGTTGAGCCTAAAGGAGTATTCCACTCATTCCCTTCTACCATCCCCTTAAATACAATAAAACAACAAAACAAAGATGCGTTATGAGTTATCGATGTCTCAGTTCTCACACCCAGGGCCGCAGCTCACATGGGCCTGGAAAACCTGCTACACATGGAGATTATATCCCTCCTTATGTATTTATACATGGTGATCATATCCCCCCTTATGTATTTATACATGGAGATCATATCCCCCCTTATGTATTTATACATGGAGATCATATCCCCCCTTATGTATTTATACATGGTGATCATATTCCCCCTTATGTATTTATACATGGTGATCATATCCCCCCTTATGTATTTATACATGGAGATCATATCCCCCCTTATGTATTTATACATGGAGATCATATCCCCCCCTTATGTATTTATACATGGAGATCATATCCCCCCTTATGTATTTATACATGGTGATCATATTCCCCCTTATGTATTTATACATGGTGATCACATCCCCCCCTTATGTATTTATACATGTAGATCATATCCCCCCTTATGTATTTATACATGGAGATCATATCCCCCTTATGTATTTATACATGGAGATCATATCCCCCTTATGTATTTATACATGGAGATCATATCCCCCTTATGTATTTATACATGGAGATCATATCCCCCCTTATGTATTTATACATGGAGATCATATCCCCCCTTATGTATTTATACATGGAGATCATATCCCCCCCTTATGTATTTATACATGGAGATCATATTCCCCCCTTATGTATTTATACATGGTGATCATATCCCCCCTTATGTATTTATACATGGAGATCATATACCCCCCCTTATGTATTTATACATGGAGATCATATACCCCCCTTATGTATTTATACATGGTGATCACATCCCCCCTTATGTATTTATACATGTAGATCCTATCCCCCGTTATGTATTTATACATGGAGATCATATCCCCCTTATGTATTTATACATGGAGATCATATCCCCCTTATGTATTTATACATGGAGATCATATCCCCCTTATGTATTTATACATGGAGATCATATCCCCCTTATGTATTTATACATGGAGATCATATCCCCCTTATGTATTTATACATGGAGATCATATCCCCCCTTATGTATTTATACATGGAGATCATATCCCCCTTATGTATTTATACATGGAGATCATATCCCCCTTATGTATTTATACATGGAGATCATATCCCCCCCTTATGTATTTATACATGTAGATCATATCCCCCCTTATGTATTTATACATGGTGATCACATCCCCCCCTTATGTATTTATACATGTAGATCATATCCCCCCTTATGTATTTATACATGGAGATCATATCCCCCTTATGTATTTATACATGGAGATCATATCCCCCTTATGTATTTATACATGGAGATCATATCCCCCTTATGTATTTATACATGGAGATCATATCCCCCCCTTATGTATTTATACATGGTGATCACATCCCCCCTTATGTATTTATACATGGAGATCATATCCCCCTTATGTATTTATACATGGAGATCATATCCCCCCTTATGTATTTATACATGGTGATCATATCCCCCCTTGTGTATTTATACATGGAGATCATATCCCCCCTTATGTATTTATACATGGTGATCATATCCCCCCTTGTGTGATTATACATGGAGATCCTATCCCCCGTTATGTATTTATACCTGGTGATCATATCCCCCCTTATGTATTTATACATGGAGATCATATCCCTCCTTGTGTATTTATACATGGAGATCATATCCCCCCTTATGTATTTATACATGGTGATCATACCCCCCCCTTATGTATTTATACATGGAGATCATATCCCCCCTTATGTATTTATACATGGAGATCATATCCCCCATTATGTATTTATACATGGTGATCACATCCCCCCTTATGTATTTATACATGGAGATCATATCCCCCTTATGAATTTATACATGGAGATCATATCCCTCCTTATGTATTTATACATGGAGATCACATCCCCTCTTATATATTTATACATGGAGATCATATCCCCCCTTATGTATTTATACATGGAGATCATATCCCCCGTTATGTATTTATACCTGGTGATTATATCCCCCCTTATGTATTTATACATGGTGATCATATCCCCCCTTATGTATTTATACATGGTGATCATACCCCCCCCCCCCTTATGTATTTATACATGGAGATCATATCCCCCTTATGTATTTATACATGGAGATCATATCCCCCTTATGTATTTATACATGGTGATCATATCCCCCCTTATGTATTTATACATGGAGATTATATCCCCCTTATGTATTTATACATGGTGGTCATGCCCCCCTTTATGTATTTATACATGGTGATCATATCCCCCCTTATGTATTTATACATGGAGATCATATCCCCCCCCTTATGTATTTATACATGGAGATCATATCCCCCCCCCTTATGTATTTATACATGGAGATCATACCCCCCCTTATGTATTTATACATGGAGATCATATCCCCCTTATGTATTTATACATGGTGATCATATCCCCCTTATGTATTTATACATGGAGATCATATCCCCCTTATGTATTTATACATGGTGATCATATCCCCCCTTATGTATTTATACATGGAGATTATATCCCCCTTATGTATTTATACATGGTGGTCATGCCCCCCTTTATGTATTTATACATGGTGATCATATCCCCCCTTATGTATTTATACATGGAGATCATATCCCCCCCTTATGTATTTATACATGGAGATCATATCCCCCCCTTATGTATTTATACATGGAGATCATACCCCCCCCTTATGTATTTATACATGGAGATCATATCCCCCCCTTATGTATTTATACATGGTGATCATATCCCCCTTATGTATTTATACATGGAGATCATATCCCCCCTTATGTATTTATACATAGAGATCATATCCCCCCCTTATGTATTTATACATGGTGATCATATCCCCCTTATGTATTTATACATGGAGATCATATCCCCCCCTTATGTATTTATACATGGTGATCATATCCCCCCTTATGTATTTATACATGGAGATCATACCCCCCCCCCCTCATGTATTTATACATGGTGATCATATCCCCCCCTTATGTATTTATACATGTTGATCATATCCCCCCTTATGTATTTATACATGGAGATCATCTCCCCCCTTATGTATTTATACATGGAGATCATATCCCCCCCTTATGTATTTATATATGGAGATCATATCCCCCCTTATGTTTTTATACATGGTGATCCTATCCCCCCCTTATGTATTTATACATGATGATCATATTCCCCCCCTCCCCTTGTGTATTTATACATGGTGATCATATCCCCCCTTATGTATTTATACATGGTTATCATATCCCCCCCTTATGTATTTCTACATGGAGATCATATATACCCCCCTCCCCCCTTAATCTTCTCTACTCAAAAGAGAACACATCCTCTAATGATTGTGAACATGTGACCAGTAGCAGAGGACTGGAAGCTTCTCCTGCCTATGTTTCCCTGCAGACAGGCTGGGAGAGAGCCAGGTGATGTGACTCTGGATATCCATTAGGAAAAAGGTACTTAGATGTTTTTTTTATTAAAATAATTAGAGAGCCGTCATCCACACACAGAAATAGAAGGGGGAATGCACATTACACAGCCTGTGTTTATTATCACTTTAAATATTTAATAGTAAATATATATAAATAAAGCCCTAAACCGTCTCTATAGTGAGGATCAGAATATTCCCTCATTCTGCGATCCCCGGTAAACGTCATAAAGCTTGCAGTATAAAGTTACTCATTTTCCTTATATATTACCTTACCACCCAATCCAAATCCATCTTTACTATGTTTATTCATGTGAGAAATAATTTCACACTCCGCTGTACAAAATATTGGAAGTCCCTTGAAAGTTATTCTTCTTTATGTGTAAAGTCTTTCACACCTGGAGAGGGAAACGACTGGAGGGGAAAACGTTCGACTTAAAGGATAAGCTTTAAAAAAAGAACAATTTATAAAACAACGCGTCCGCCTCACGGACACAGCCCGGAATCCCATATTATTTACAGACAAAGATATTTATTAATATTCAATCCAACATAACAGGTCAGCAGTTACAGTATCTCACAAAAGTAAGTACACCCCTCACATTTCTGTAAATATTTTATTCTATCTTTTCATGTGACAACACTGAAGAAATGACACTTTGCTACAATGTAAATTGGGCCCAAGTAGCCATTTTCCCTCCCCGGTGTCATGTGACTCATTAGTGTTACAAGGTCTCAGGTGTGAATGTGGAGCAGGGTGTTAAATTTGGTGTTATCGCTCTCACTCTCTCATACTGGTCACTGGAAGTTCAACATGGCACCTCATGGCAAAGAACTCTGTGAGGATCTGAAAAAAAGAATTGTTTCTCTACATAAAGATGGCCTAGGATATAAGAAGATTGCCAAGACCCTGAAACTGAGCTGCAGCTCGGTGGCCAAGACCATACATCGGTTTAACAGGACAGGTTCCACTCAGAACAGGCCTCACCATGGTCAACCAAAGAAGTTGAGTGCACGTGCTCAGCGTCATATCCAGAGGTTGTCTTTGGGAAATAGACGTATGAGTGCTGCCAGCATTGCTGCAGAGGTTGAAGGGGTGGGGGGTCAGCCTATCAGTGCTCAGACCATACGCCGCACACTGCATCAAATTGGTCTGCATGGCTGTCATCCCAGAAGGAAACTTCTTCTAAAGATGATGCACAAGAAAGCTCTCAAACAGTTTGCTGAAGACAAGCAGACTAAGGACATGGATTACTGGAACCATCTCCTGTGGTCTGATGAGACCAAGATAAACGTATTTGGTTCAGATGGTGTCAAGCGTGTGTGGAGGCAACCAGGTGAGGAGTACAAAGACAAGTGTGTCTTCCTACAGTCAAGCATGGTGGTGGGAGTGTCATGGTCTGGGGCTGCATGAGTGCTGCCGGCACTGGGGAGCTACAGATCATTGAGGGGACCATGAATGCCAACATGTACTGTGACATACTGAAGCAGAGCATGATCCCCTCCCTTCAGAGACTGGGCCGCAGGGCAGTATTCCAACATAATAACGACCCCAAACACCTCCAAGATGACCACTGCCCTGCTAAAGAAGCTGAGGGTAAAGGTGATGGACTGGCCAAGCATGTCTCCAGACCTAAACCCTATTGAGACATCTGTGGGGCATCCTCAAATGGAAAGTGGAGAAACGCAAGGTCTCTAACATCCACCAGCTCTGTGATGTCATCATGGAGGAGGGGAAGAGGACTCCAGTGGCAACCTGTGAAGCTCTGGTGAACTCCATGCCCAAGAGGGTTAAGGCAGTGCTGGAAAATAATGGCGGCCACACAAAATATTGACACTTTGGGCCCAATTTGCACATTGTCACTTAGGGGTGTACTCACTTTTGTTGCCAGCGTTGAGTTATTTTGAGGGGACAGTAAATTTACACTGTTATACAAGCTGTACACTCACTACTTTACATTGTAGCAAAGTGTCATTTCTTCAGTGTTGTCACATGAAAAATATAATAATAAAATAAAATATTACAAAAAATATTTACAAAAATGTGAGGGGTGTACTAATTTTTGTGAGATACTGTATATTTTTTATATTTCGGGACAGTTTTCCTATGATAATAAAAAAAAAAAAAAATCAGGTGATATAATTCATTACCATTTACCACCAAATAAAAGCCCAATTTGTCCTAAAAAAATGTGGTGTAATCCACCTGGATGCATAAAGTATTTGTGATGATATGTACGGTTTTTCTAACATATGTCAAAGTTGCAAAATTATGCGTAGGCATTAACATTTGTTTTACCCTTAGGCATGAAGGGGTTATTAGTTACCTTTACAGGGGACACTTGAACTCAATAATTAGAAGGGATGACTCATTTTAATGTAGCTTTTTAGGCTTTAGGAAGCCGGGGATGATCAGACCATTAAAGGAGTTAAAACATTAGATCAGCTCTTGTTGTCGGTGGAGTGGATTGTAGTTAATGATATACTTCAGTGATGCAAATAACATTATATATATTCCCCAGGCGAAATAAAATGCAAATGACGGAAATCAATTAAAGTGCAGCCAGTTGGTGATAATATAATAAAAAGATGTACATCGTAAAACAGCGACGCCGCTGATAGCGGAACAAAACAATATGCAGAAAATACAGAAGGCCTGATTTACAAAACTCTCAGGCCAAGGCAGCTCATTGCAGGCGATCTTTTTCCAAACCTTCAATGAAAGATTGCTGCTGTCAGGTGACTGTCAGGGAAATGGCCATGGAGAGACTGGCATTCCTGCCAGTACTAGTAATGGGCGCTTCAGGCGCTTTTACTGCGCGCATGCGCACTGGCAGAAGATTGGATAATGGGCGTACCTCGCTCCAGTTTGGCTCTCCAGTGTATGGGATGACCTCGGCTTGGCTTACGGACATGGTATCTATCTGTCTGCTCTCCAGTATATGACCTTGGCTTGTTTCACGGACTCTGCCATTACCTTCTACCTGCCTTCCCGTTGCGACCTTGGCCAAGTTCCTGTTGCCACTACCTGCCTGTACCCCCGGACTGTTTATCGGTGCTTGACTCTCAGATTTACTTCTACACCTGTTTTTTTGTTGCACATGTCGTCTAATTCATCTGGATCCTCCCAGAAGACTTCTGCCCAGCATCCTTAAGGTGATCACTGGTCTACTCTACTGATGCTGTTGGCGACCTGTGCGTCTTTGGGCGCTACACTTCCTGTTCCATACTCAGGGGTGTGCCGCACTCAGCTGCCAGGGGAGCCGTCTCTGCATTTCGGCCTCGGGCCAGGAACGTGACAGTGACCCACTTGTCGGGGCCTCCAAAATTAGTAATTTGCTCCCTCCCGTGTTTTATGGAGTGTCTTGACAAGTGGTGGTGAGCATCATCCCAATTTTTACAGGAATTTTGACAACAGAGACGAACCGATTTGGTTTGGGGTAAATCATTACATTCCTGTAAATTTGGGCATTTTGGCAAAATGCATTGATGTCAATGGGAAAGGTGAAAATTGAAGCCAAACTCCATGCTGGAAGAAATACCATTACCATTAATACCATTACAGTGCAGGCCTTCACACTGCAATGGTTAATTGCTTGCTAAGTCTAGGGGGGTCAAGGAATAATGATTAACCTTACTCCTGGCTCCATCAGGCTTCTTCCTTCCATGTACTTGGTCCAGTGCTGCCCCCTCGCTAAAGCTAAGTTTACACTTGTGGTTAGGGACCAGTAAAAACAGGCAGTTTTCAACACCCCCACACATCCCAACCAACTTAAGCTATAAAGGCAGCCAGATGGGGTTGTATGCTTCAGGGTGTTGCAAGAACCATCCTTGATATAGCTGCTTCCATGATGTCTCTGCCCAAGGATCAACTTACCTTAACGCGTTTTGTCAAAACGTCTTGAGCTCAATGGCATTTTGATGAAACGCGTTAAGGCAAGGTGATCCTTGGGCATGGAAATCATGGAAGAAGATTCTACATATCATGGATGGTTCAATAAAGAACACTTTGAAGGAAGTGATCTCTCTATTCGTCTTAAGGAAGTATACAGAACTTCGTGTATAAGTGTCCAAAGGACCATAGGCCACATCCCTAATGTTACGACACAAAAAGAAAAGAGGGAACCCCCAGGTGGGACTTTAAGGGCAGACAGAAAAATAAGTATCAACGTAACAAAAAAAAAAGTGGGTCTTACCCGGGATACCAGCACCACTTGTCTCACATGGCACTTGACCGATTGGTGCCTATGGGCATCCTCAAGGTTGTCCTGTATGGCCGAGGCTTATTGTCACGTACCTGGTCAGTGAGCCTGATGTGTAGAGGAGGGCCTCTCGTACAACTCTGGCTTGAGGACCACTGATAGTGAGACAGCGGCCAAAGAAGCACGGTGACGTAGGAGTGCCTGTAACCCAGTCCAGTAGTTTGGGTGGCCGCAGTCAGCAGGGAGATGTAGTAGCAAACACGCTGGTAGAAGTCAGCTGGAAGCAGGACTTGCTGGGCTGAAGGTTGTAGAAGGCCAGATGAGCAGTATGCAGGGTCAGACAAGCCGAGTCGGTAATGGTCGGGCAGATGGACACAGACGGTAGACAGCAGGATGGTCGGGTCACAAGCGTTACCAGGAGAACAGTAAGGCAAGATCAGAAGGCAGAAATCCAGTAGACAAGCCGGAGTCAAGGTATGAAGCAGACAATCACAGGTTCGGGATAAGCCGGATCAAGATCAGAGGTCACAACGGAATCAGGAACAACACACAGAAGATGCAGACCAAACAGCAATGAGTCCATACAGAAGGCTAGTTTAAATAGCCAGCCTAGCGCCATCATTAGTGACAGGTGCGGGCATTGATGCACGAGTGCGCCTATGCTTACGCATGCCCCCTAACCCACAAACAAGAACGTCTGCTTGATCAGTTGCTGGTCTGCGCATGCGCATATGCACGCGCCGAGGAACTCTCATCTATCCTATGGACCTGACTTCTCCGACACTTATGACCACAAAGCTGACCACTTTTCTGCCTTTTCCAGTACAATGACCGCCATCAACATGCCATCATAAAATAAATTAATGCCGCTACTAAAAAAAAAAAGATTTTAATTCCCAGTAACCCAGATTGGATGTCAGGAAAGTGAATATCACTCTCCCAGCATTTCATATTCATGCAGCTCAGACGTATCTGTCGGAATTTAGTCATTACAGTAATACTATTCCTTCAGCCTTCCAGCTGCTCGCTCTTACTTTTATGTAAGTAAAGGATTTATTTTACCATTACAGCGTTAGAAAACGGGAGAGCTTTCAGATTCTAAAACAGCCACAATCTGTTCCAACCAAAAAATAAATAAAGAGGAGGGGGCGGCGGGATACCGGCATTCTTTAATTACTGGTTTTTAATAATTTGGTAAATGGGGCAAAAGGGCATTTAAAATGGTGTGTCTAATAACACTGTTAGTTCTTGTAATGAGTAAAGGTCACTTAAAGTGTATGATAAGGAAAAAAATATATATATATTTATTGCATCTCGACAAAAAAATATAGAGGAGGAGACCGCGGGATATCGGCCTTCTTTAATTACTGGTTTTTAATATTTGGTAAATGGGGCAGAGGGGCATTTAAAATGGTGTGTCTAATAACTCTGTTAGTTGTTGTAATGAGTAAAGGTCACTTAAAGTGTATGATAAGGAAAAAAAAATATATATATTTAATGCATTGCAACAAAAAAATATAGAGGAGGGGACCGCGGGATATCGGGATTCTTTAATTACTGTTTTTAATAATTTGGTAAATTGGGCGGAGGGGCATTTAAAATGGTGTGTCTAATAACTCTGTTAGTTCTTGCAATGAGTAAAGGTCACTTAAACTATATGATAAGGAAAAATAAAATAAAAATATTTAATGCATCGCGACAAAAAAATAAAGAGGAGGAGACTGCAGGATATCGTCATTCTTTAATTACTGTTTTTAAATAAATGTGGAAATGGGGCAAAAGGGCATTTAAAATGGTGTGTCTAATAACTCTGTTAGTTCTTGTAATGAGTAAAGGTCACTTAAACTATATGATAAGGAAAAATTAAAAAAACATATTTATTGCAGCTCGATAAAAAAATAAAGAGGAGGGGACCGCGGGACACCTGTATTCATTAAATACTGATTTTTAATATTTGTGTAAATGGGGCAAAAGGGCATTTAAAATGGTGTGTCTAATAACTCTGTTAGCTCTTGTAATGAGTAAAGGTCACTTAAAGTTTATGTAAAGGAAAAAAAATATATATATTTATTGTATCTCGACTAAAAAAATAAAGAGGAGGAAAGGAAAAAAAATAAATAAATATTTAATACATCTCGACAAAAAAATAAAGAGGAGAGGACCACAGGATATCGGCATTCTTTAAATACTGATTTTTAATAATTGTGGAAATGGGGCAAGAGGGCATTTAAAATGGTGTGTCTAATAACTCTGTTAGTTCTTGTAATGAGTAAAGGTCACTTAAAGTGTATGATAAGTGAAAAAAATAAGATAAAAATTGCTGGATTCCTCCCTGTCTCGGTGGCGCGCGCGCCGCTGGAGGCTCGCTCCCGCTGTGTTTAGACACAGCGGGAGTCGGGCCGGAGGAGGAGGGGCAGTGATCACCGTCTTTCTTCCGCGATCGTCGGAGAAAGTGTGAGAAGATCCGCCTGCTTGTGTAAACAAAGCAGGCGGATCTTCTCTGTGACAGGCAGGGACAGATTCAGATCACAGGATTCAGCATAGCTGAACCTGCAATCTGTGTCTGTGTCACACAATCCCCTCCCCCCACACACGTCAGTAAGCATGAGGTTCACATTTACCCCTTGATCACCAACAGTGTTAACCCCTTCCCTGCCAGTGTCATTATTACAGTAACAATGCATATTTTTAGCACTGATTACTGTAGTAATGTCACTGGTCCCCCCCAAAAGTGTCAAAAATGTCAGCCAAGGGTCTGATCTGTCCGCCGCAATGTCGCAGTCCAGCAAAAAAATTGCTGATTGCCTCCATTACTAGTAAAAAAAAAAAAAACAATAAAAATGACAAATCTTTCCCGTAGTTAGTAACTTTTGTGCAAACCAATCAAAATATGCTCATTGCAGAAAACAAATTGGTCTAAAATGTTAAAAAATTGAAATTTTTTTTGGGGGAATGTTATATAGCAGAATGTTAAAAATTTGTCGCACAGGTGATGAAATACCACCAAAAGAAAGCTCTATTTGTGGGGGGGGGGGGGGGGGGGAAGGATGTAAATTTAATTTGGGTACAGCGTCACACGACCGAGCAATTGTCCGTTAAAGTAACGCAGTGCTGAATCGCAAAATAGGGCCTGGTCAGGAAGGGGGTAAAATCTTTTCCGGTCCTAAAGTGATTAAAAATACGCTCATTGAGAATTTTTTTCGTCAAAGACATGTAGTTAAATACATTTTGGCCTAAATATATGACAAAAATTGAATATATTGGATATTTTTTAATTGTCAAAGTAGAAAATGTCAATTTTTTCGCAAAATATTTGCTCTTTTTTTATTAATATCGCAAAAAATAAAAAGTGCAGAGGTGATCAAATACCACCAAAAGAAAGCTCTGTTTGTGGGAAAAAAAGGAACGTAAATTTCATTTGGGTACAACATTGCATGACCGCGCAATTGTCAGTCAAAATTACGCAGTTCCAAGTTGAAAAAAGTGGCCTGGTCATTAAGCAGGAAAATCCTCCGGTCTTAAAGTGGTTAAGTGGTTACAGTTACCCAATACTGGGGAAACCCAACTGCTCTTGCTTACGCGTTTCTCTTCACTAACATAGAAAAGTGACAGCAGAAAAAAAGACCAAGAAGTCCATCTAAGTCTGCCAACTTTTTTTTTTTCATTTGTTTTTGTTTGCTTGTTTTTTTTTTCTTTAAAGTGTTTGTAACCTTAAAAAAATAAATTTACTGCCAGCCCCTCATTTTTATGCAGCCATAACACACAGTGTTTTTTTTTTTTAAACAAAACCTCAAAATACCTTTTTTCAGATATCTTCAGGCCGGTCACGTGACTCCCGGCCGCTCTCCTCCCCATCTAAGGGCTACAGTGGGAGGGGCCGAGATCTTCCTCAGAAGTCAGCTGGGGAAGCCTAGAGCAGAGAACCTGGGATTTTTTTTAAAAAAAATATCTGTTGATCTGATGGAAATTTCCTGTTTTGGGCTGACAGCCAGGGCAGCCATCAGAAAATTTGGGGCCCCATACAAAGCTTTAGGCCTGGGCCCCCCCAGGCTTGACCACCAACATTCCCCAGGGCCTCGCAGTGCCCCTGCACCCATATGAAAATAATGCTCCAAGGGCAAGGTGCTCCTCCCACCCTTACCATCTCCTGAGCCTGATGGATGGCTGGGCCCCTCAGGATGCCCGGGCCCCCTACATGTGTATGGGCTGCCCCCCCCCCCCTGATGGCAGCCCTGCTGACAGCACATTGACTCTTCTGCACTCAAATCTTAACCGGTGTTGTCATCCCTGCCTACTGGATTGCTGAACTGTTTTTTTTTGCCTAGAATGTGTTTTTGAAGGCACCCCCCCCCCCCATTTGTTGGGTTGGAGGGCTGCGTGAGGAGGTGTCCCTACAAAAAGTGAGGGAACGCACAACTGCGGCTGAGGGCAGATTTGTTGATATTGAGGACAAGCTCCCACCTCTTGCCTGAGATGCCAGAAGTTGCTGCAGCGGATGCCAAGGTGGATGACATTGAAAACCGTCTCCATCAAAATAACGTCTGCATTGTGGGGAAAAAGTGGAGAGCTGTGACCCCACCTCCTTCTTTGATCAATGGCTTCTGGAGCTGTTCAGCAAGTAGGCCTTTACTTCCCTTTTTACAGTAGAGGGCCCACCACACACCGCCGAGGCCCCTGCCTCATGGAAACCAACCTCGTTCCATGTTGACCCGTATGCTAAATTACAGGGGCCAAGCGATCATCCTGGGGCTGGCTAGAGAAAGAGCTAACATCCAGTATAATGGGGTGAGGGTCTCCTTTAAGCCGGATTTTTTAGCTGAGGTCTGGCGTAAGCGGGCAAAGTTCCAGGATGTGAAGAAAACACCTGATGCCCCTCCAAATATCCTACTCTATGCTGTACCCTGCCAGGCTAAGAGTCACAGCCAGGGGGCCAAACCCACTTCTTTGATTCCCCTTCTGATGCGACTTCATGGCTGGACCAAGGGCAAAGCCTGAGAAATCGTCGCATTGAAGTGGACGAGGGATGATATCTAACAATAGGCTTCAAGATGAGCCTAATGTTGCAACCTTTCTTTGGACACCTGCTTTCTACTCTCTATGTTGTGGGAGGGTCGATTACTAGTCCTACAAGCTAGGAATACAACAAAAAAATGTTTTTTGCTACTCATAGTTTATGAGGGGGTGACCGCCTCTCGGAAGCCAAGTCATGTTTGTTTGACTCAGTTTGTCAAGTTGACACAACCAGTTATGGCGATCTTGTTTTAGTCAGCCGTGTTCAGTACTTTTTCTTCTGAACATTGGTCATGGAATTCTTTTGGCTCTATGATAAGCATCAGGCTCCACTTTACCCTCTCCTGTCTGGTGGATATCCTTTTACAGCATTCACACCATTTTTTGGCTGGCCTCAGCTATGTTGATGTATTCCCAGGAAGCTGCCTGGGGCACATATTACCCACGTGCAATCCGTATGGCTATCGCTGTGTCCGGGATTCTAGTTCTGGACTGGATAACAGGAATCTCACTGCCCATATAATAGCACTCTCACTGTATTATGGCTAATGTGCCCCTGATATCTTGGAATGTCCGAAGTGTAGATGACCCTTTGAAAAGAACTATAATCTCTACATGTACTGTATAAGATGATTCCAACCTACTATAATATGTTTCCAGGAGACCTACCTTATGCCAGATTCGGTTTCATGCCTTAACTATCCATGGCTCTTGGGAAGCTATCATTCTACACATACAGCATTATCCCGTGGGGTCAGTGTCCTGATTCACAGGGACCTTGCCTTTGAGGAATTAAGCTCTAAGGTGGATCCCTCTGGTTGATTTGTTTTTTTTTTTTTTTATATTGTAAGATATATGCTATTACTATCATGTTAGCTTTTGTGAACATACCACCTCCTTTTTCTGGGGAGGTGGAACGGGAACTTCTGTCATACCTGGCTGACAAACCGGATCCCCCGTTGCTAATTATGGGGGATTTCAATGGCTATCTTGATCCCATTTGGACAGGCTTCCACCCATGCTTCGGTCTAGTGGAGGCAGAGCTACAGCCCAAGGTCAAAATTTTTAAGAGGTGGGTTGGATGGATGTTTGGAGGTTCAAGCATCCCCTGGACAAAGAATTCTCATGTTTTTCCAAATCCTTTGGGTCTTTGTCTAGGATTAACCTCTGCATTGGCAACTCATCTGATGCCTTCCTGATCTCCCACCTAGATCCACTTATAGGCGGTGTGTGATCATTCCCCCCTGGTGGTCTGGCTAAAGGCTAAGCCGCCTTCTTCACTCCCTAGGGCTATGTGGAAATTGAATGCCTTTTTGCAGTTAATACCCTCCCATGACAATATAGATGCTTAAATACAAAATGTATTTACTGCCATTCCACTGTCTGGGGGGGGGGGGGGGGGTTTGTATGCTGGGAAGCTTTTAAGGCCCACCTTAGGGGATTATTTACAGCCAAAATCAATTCGACTGATGTCGACTGGATGGACTGATGTCTTTTTTCAACCTCACAAACTATGTAATTCCATTAAAAAGTCCCCCTCTGAGTTTGGGTTGCAGGTCGAAAGCAAGGTGCGACAGTTAGAGCTACAATAGGTCTCAACCTCACTTGAATCTGCACGGGAGGTGTGGCTGTTGGCCCAGGTTTCTTTGGACCGGCTGTGATCCTTCGCTGCAGAACGTAAAGTGTTTCTTTTCTAAAATGGTATTTTGCGAGGAAGAGGAGAAAACAGACCGCATGCTTGCTAGAATAGCTAAGTCGCATAAATCCTTTCCCGCTATAGGAGCGATCTGTGCTTCTGATAGCCGCATAGTTAATCAGCCTGAACTCATTACCAATGAGCTGACTTGGTTCTATTCCTCCCTATACCAGCCACACATAAAATATTCTTTAAAGAATTTTCATGCATACTTACACACAGTGACGCTCCCTACATTGACGCAGGAGCAGAGGTCTAAACTAGATTCCCCATTGATTTTGGATGAGGTGCAGAGGGTGGCTGCCTCCTTTCCTGCATCCAATGCCCCTGCGGATGACGGTATTCCAGTGGAGGTATCTCTTACATATGGAGAAGTTATAATGCCAAACCTCCTGAAGGTTTTTAATGCTGCCTATGATGCCCACTGTCTTTCTGAGTCGATGTCGTAGGCCAACATCATTCTGCTTCGGAAACTAGATAAAGACGCATTGGATCCGGGATCTTTTAGACCGATTTCATTGTTGCAGAGTGATGTAAAAATTTTAGCCAAGATACTTGCCTTACGCTTAAATTAAGTAATTCTCTCTATTGTACATGATGATCAAGCAAGATTTATGCCCCACAAATCTACAGCCCCTAAACTTACGGAGGTTATTCTTCAATATGTAAATGCCAGCCGATAATTTGGGTCACAGAGCACTACTATCTCTCAACGCAAATAAAGCGCTCGACAGTATAGAATGGCAGTACTTGTGGGCAGTGCTAACTAACTTTGGTTTTGGTAATAGATTCATTACTTGGGTCCAACCTTTATACTACACCCCTAAGGGTGCAATTAGATGTGCTGATAGGGTCTTCTCCACCTTTGCACTTGGACGAGGAAGTAGACAGGGTTGTCCCCTCTCTCCACTGCTCTCTGCAGTCCGTATCGAACCGCTGGCTGCCTAGATCTGTGCCAATCCATTGATTACCGGGTTTTGCCATGGCGACCTCCATGAGAAGATCATGCTGTATGCGGCCGATGTGTTGCTTTATTTGGGTGACACAACCTCTTCTCTGGAGGCTGCCATGGACACGATATCCAGGTTTGGTCACTTCTCTGGCCTGACTATAAACTGGACAAAATCCACGCTATTGTTGTTGGATGGTGGATCGGGGAAGTCAGTCTCGGAGGCCTGCCCTATTCCCACCAGATCCTTGTTTAAATATCTGGGGGTTCACATTACTTGCCTACTGGATTACTGTCATCTAATTATACACCCATTATTGTCCAGGTTTAGGGAATAGGTGAACACATGGAGTAAACTGCGGCTATCGGTGGCAGGCAGAACAAATTTAATTTAAATGATTTTGATAATCCAACTACTTTACATTCTGCAAAATTTTGCCTGTAGTGGTTCCCCTGAAAACCTTTAAAATAGTTACCTCTATTTTTAGATCCCTGATTTGGAATTACTGGCCTCCTATAATTAAGTTAGAGCAATTACAAAACCCTAAAGACGGGGGTGGTTTGGCACTTCCCAACCCCTGGCTATACTATGTTGCGGCTCAGTTGCAACACCTTGTTCGGATGTTTCCCAACCCATCGTCTACATCCTCTAAACCACTATCGTCAGCTGAGAAGTGTAGGGGCAAATTCTGTCCCAGAGGGGTTGGAGGCAGGGCTTTTTGCTAAACCACATAGGACCTTTCCTACTTATAGCCTCCTCCATAAAACCGAGTGGAAGGGTTTTACATCGTAGAGTCCGATTTGGGGTAATAGAGCTTATGGGAAGTTATGTAAATTGACTCAGGGCAACAGATGGAGGACCTTTGGCTCACATTTTTAAAAACGGGAATCTCCTCCCTTTCTTGATACTTAAGGAGAAATTCGCACTATCCTCTTATATGCAGTTTTATTACATTCAATTGCAACATGCTGTTAGGGCCCAGGGTATGGGAACTCCATGGCTTTTATCACTGAAGCCAATTTTACATTTAACTTCTTCAGTTGACCACGCTAAAGGTCTTATCTCTCAGTGCTACAGTATGCTTTTGAGTAACTACCTGGATGGATATCCTTCCAAGGCCTGGGAGAAACGGGAGAGTGAACTGGGTCAGTTGATAGGGGACCAGTGGGATGATGTGCTCCAGGCGGTAGTGGTAACTAACTCACTGATTTCCTCCCAAAGAATATCTCAGTTCTATATACTGTAGTTCTGTGATCTCATTACACTCCTGCCAAACTCCATGGTTCTTGATGACCCTCTATGCTATAAATGTAAGAGAGACACGGGTGACCTTATTCACCTCCTTTGGAGGTGTCTCAAGCTACACCGATACTAGAAGGCTGTCCTGGATACGCTTAACAGGGTGTTTCAGACTACAATACCTCTTGACTCTAAATACTGTTTTTAGGTATTCTCAGTGACTTATCAGTAGAGGAACCCACAAAGGTGGCATTCAATTGGGCTCTCTTCCAGGCCCAGAAAATACTCCTTTTTCTCTGGAAATCGTCTGAACCCCATTCTCACCAATTATTGGTGTTGCACATGGGACATACCCTTATCTTTCAAAAACATCTTTACCAACATAGGGGGTTGTCCAGGAAAATTTGGGAGGCTGTGGGCCCCATGGTTGGGCACCCCGGAGCTCAGTCCGCGTGAACTTGTACAGCTGAAGCTACTGCAATGCCCCAGGTGACCAGTATCAAGCACAATGGGTTGTAGTGGTGTTGAGTTCAAGGGTGTGTATGCTAATGTTTATCGTTAACATGCTTATAAGTGGATATTCATGTACATTGTACATTGAAATATTATACCTTTCTTCCTCTGTTTGACTGATGGTGTATGCTTTATTGTTGTTGACAGCAATTTCATGATGCTGGATTGTATCTGTTTATTTACAATGTACCTGTTTGATTATGTAGTACTGCCCCCTAGAGCAGTGGTCCTCAACTCCGGTCCTCAGGGCCCACTAACAGGCCAGGTTTGCAAGATAACTAAATTACATCCCAGGTGATCTCATTTGCTGCTCAGTGATTGCAGTATTCTAGTCTGCATCTCTCCAAGGTAATACTTAAAATCTGGCCTGTTAGTGGGCCCCCGAGGACCGGAGTTGAGGACCACTGCCCTAGAGGACTGCTGAGAATTACGCTTTCTGGATTCCCCTGGGTTACCCTTAGCAACTGATAGCAGATAAACAGCAATTCAAATCCTTGGCTCAGTCAGTAATCAATCCAGGGGGTGTTGGTTTTGTGTTTTTATTTAGAACTGGGATGGGAGAATGGATGAGTGGGACACTCCAACTATGAACTATGCCCAATCCTGAGGACAACTAGCTGTAGAGTGCGGCAAGGCCGCTGCTTCACCTTGCCACTGAAGTGAAGATAGTTTTTAAAGTTCCTGTTTAGTTATACTCTTCAGGGTTCTAATCTTGGGACCCCCTTTACTTTCACTGCCTGTGTGTGCTGACACCCGTCCACAGACTCTAGACACTGGAGTGGTCCCCTTCCTGGGCAGACCCCTTGGCAAGCTTCCCTGCACTCACGGACACTGTTTTTCCAGAATCACTCTGCCTTCAACTCCACCAGTCAGCTTTCTTTGGCATAAACAATAACTCACCCGAGCTCCACCGCACTGTGGGAAGATAAAGAGCTAAGTGTCGGTGCTCAGGCTGAACGTCCAAACCAAATGTTGTATGAATAAAGCCGGCCTAATGTTTGTTTTCCTATGGGACACCTTCCTTGATTCTTGACCGACTTGAACACACCACCTCTCCCCTGGTGTTATGTATTGGTGTTCATCGCAATTAAGTATGTACCGCCCCTAGTTTTAGGAGCAGTTTTCACATTATATAAGTTTGATTTTATTGTACATGTACATGCTATGAGGAAGGCGTAAAGACGAAACGCGTCAGAATTTGTCATGTTGTCACCGCTATCCATGTTGGAATAAAGAATTTTACTTGGAAGAAGCCTTTTCGTGTGCCGGCTTTATTCATATAACAGTCAGCTTTCTTTTACCATTGGATTCAGCACCACACTCGTGGCTCACAAGGTCGACCTCCTGTGACCACCATCCTTAGCAAAAAAGGAGAGACAGCCGTCACACTCCTTCCGGGACCTGGCTTCCTGCCCAAAGACACCCTGCCACATGTGTCCTTGGCTTTTATTGCCTATCCCAGGATGCACCACTGTCTATGCCAACCCACTGAGACAGCTACAAAAGCCTGTGTGTCGCTGGCTAGGTTTCTTCCACTGTCCAACAGGCTCCCTCATTGGACACAGTGGGGAGACTCCCTCAGTCCAGATGAATCACACAGTGGACACATGCAACAGGCCTAACTATAAATCCTGCTCCCTGATAAGCAGAAAGAGCAGCTAGGTTTTACCTGCTGCTCCCCTGATAAGCAGGCAGAGCAAAATATACCCCTGACCTAGCAGCATCTCTCTAGGAGGGTGCCACCATTAAAAAAGAACAAAAAAACAAAAGAACCCCTAGACTGTTTTCTGAGCTAGGCCAGTGGAAGAATGAAGAAAATGCTGTGCGCACCCTAAAGGGGGGAAATATGACCAAATCCACCAGCGGCTCCTACAAGGGCATTGTGCAAAAAGACGACCCTCATCATCTTGAGCTCCTCATACTTTGCAGGGGCGGCTTTTATGCCCCCCCCCCCCCCTCCACCTGAGACTCTATTGGCCACTTGTTGCTAGAGCCGCCTCTCTCACCCCCTCTCTCTCACCCCCCTCTCACTCACTCCCTCTCTCTCTCACCCTCCTCTCTCTCACCCTCTCTCTCATCCCCCCTCCTCTCTCTCCCTCTCATCCCCTCTTCTCTCTCTCTCTCTCTCATCTCCCCCTCTCTCTCTCATCTCCCCCTCTCTCTCTCGCCCCCCCTCTCTCTCTCTCTCATCTTCCCCCTCTCTCTCTCATCCCCCCCCTCTCTCTCTCTCTCATCTCCCCCCTCTCTCTCTCATCTCCCCCATCTCCCCCCTCTCTCCCTCTCTCTCTCCCCATCTCTCCCCTCTCTCTCTCTCTCACCCCCCCCTCTCTCTCTCTCTCACCCCCCCTCTCTCTCTCTCTCTCATCCCCCCTCTCTCTCTCATCTCCCCTCTCTCTCTCTCTCTCTCTCCCATCCCCCCTCTCTCTCTCTCTCACCCCCTCTCTCTCTCTCTCATCCCTCTCTCTCTCACCCCCCCTCTCTCTCTCTCTCTCACCCCCTCTCTCTCTCTCTCTCACCCCCCTCTCTCTCACCCCTCTCTCTCTGTCTCACCCCCCTCTCTCTCTCTCATCCCCCCTCTCTCTCTCTCTCATCCCCTCTCTCTCTCTCTCATCCCCCTCTCTCTCTCTCTCTCTCTCATCCCTCTCTCTCTCATCCCCCCTCTCGTGAGATCTCAGGGAGCCCAATTTTAGTCTTGCCTAGGGCAGCATAAAACCAAAATACACCTCTGTGTGTGACATCTGAGGAATCTCTTCCTACCATGAGTTTGGGATTTGCAAAATTCATGAATTGCAAATGTTTGGCAAAAAACGTTGCGGGTTGCCAAAAAAAAAAAAAATAGGACAACCCATAATGCAATGAGTAGTCATTCCTTTGGTCAGCTCACGTCACAAAAGCCAATACCGAATCTCATCTCTACTCCCAAAATAAATGAAAAAGTTTGGACTATAGACGCTCTTTAACCTTTAAATATTTGGTAAGTTTGTATTACAATATCTTCATTTCACGGCTACATTTTATACTTGTGGCGTTCTGGGTTTTCGCGAACAGCTGTTTGGTTTAGTAATTTCCCGGCATTATTGATCGATTCAGAATACTAACTTGCACGCAGTAATATAGCTTTATTAAGACAATAATACTCCGGGTAATACATTTGCGGGAAATTAAAATCTTCATCCCTTAGCAACATTAAATACAACAAGCTCGCAGCATCCGAAAATATTTATGGAGCCGTTGCCAAGTCTCCTTGTAATTTCCTATGCCTCCAATGTACTTGAAATTGCTGGATAAACATTACATTATGTCGCCGCTTTAATCAATGGTTAACAAACGACTCCAGTTTAATATTGCCGTATTGGAGTTTAGAATTATTACAATTTTTTCTTTTGGCGGAGTTGGCACCAGATTTGTTCGGCATAAATTATGTAACAATCATTCCTTGGTTTAGTCAATAGGAATAAATCATCTCTAAACTTAAAGGGGTGTACTTATCAAAAATTCACTGAGCAATTCACCCCGTGAAAGTGTATTTACTATGTGTGAATGGGGCAAAAAAGAAAAAAAAAAAAACAATTTGTTATTAGGCTGTTTCTTGTGCTAGACAAAAGTTTTTCATTGATTTAAAGTGGTAATAAATGCTAAACCCAACTATTCTTAAAGTGGTACTAAACTCCCCCCACCCCTATGTTTTTTCTCCCACCTATCTGTATTTCTGCATTCTCTTTAAAGCAAATACTGACCCTCACAGCGAATCCAGCCTTGTCCCACTGGGATCCACTGTTCGGATTCCACATGACAAGGCTGTCTTGGTCCTCTTCAGCTGGCTCTCTAATTCAGGTGTAGGCAGCCAGCTCCGATGCCTGCCCTCCATGCCACCCCCCTCCAACTGCTATGTGTGCCAAATAAAGGTGGATAAAGCACCTAGACCAGATGGCATCCACCCATGGATCCTAAAAGAATTGAGCTCTGTAATTTCAAAACCTTTGTGTCTAATTTTTAGGGACTCGTTAAGGACTGGAATAGTACCACTGGATTGGCGTAGGGCCAATGTGGTGCCTATATTTAGAAAGGGATCAAAGTCTTTGTCAGGTAACTATAGACCTGTTAGTGTAACTTCTATAGTCGGGAAGATATTGGAGAGTTTAATAAAAGATCACATAGATGAGTTCTTGCTGGAAAAAAATATTTTAAGCAACAGACAGCATGGATTCATGAAAGACAGAAGTTACTTAGTTAGAAGAGGTAAGTATAACCATGGACAGAGGGGTGGCTGTGGACGTAGTATACTTGGACAGACCTAAACCCTATTGAGCATCTGTGGGGCGTCCTCACACGGAAGGTGGAGAAGCGCAAGTTCTCTAACATCCACCAGCTCTGTGATGTCATCATGGAGGAGGGGAAGAGGACTCCAGTGGCAACCTGTGAAGCTCTGGTGAACTCCATGCCCAAGAGGGTTAAGGCAGTGCTGGAAAATAATGGTGGCCACACAAAATATTGACACTTTGGGCCCAGTTTGGACATTTTCACTTAGGGGTGTACTCACTTTTGTTGCCAGCGGTTTAGACTTTAATGGCTGTGTGTTGAGTTATTTTGAGGGGACAGCAAATTTACACTGTTAGAGCCGGTTCACATAGGCGCGACCCGACTTGCTGGGACGACCTGTGAAGTCGCGGTGCGCAGCTCACACCGCGACCTCGGAGCGGCCGGCACGGACTTCATATCATTGAAGTCTATGCAGGTCGCTCCAGGTCGCCCCAAAGTAGCTCAGGACCCTTTTTCTAAGTCGGAGCGACTTGTGTCGCTCCTATTAGAACGGGTCCTGTGCTAATCTATGGCAGGCGACCCGCGGCGACTTGTCAGGCGACCAGGTCGCCTGACAAGTCGCCCCAGTGTGAACCGGCTCCTATACAAGCTGTACACTCACTACTTTACATTGTAGCAAAGTGTCATTTCTTCAGTGTTGTCACATGAAAAGAAAAAAAAAATCTATCTATCTATCTATCTATCTATCTATCTATCTATCTATCTATCTATCTATCTATCTATCTATCTATCTATCTATCTATCTATCTATCTATCTATCTATCTATCTATCTATCTATCTATCTATCTATCTATCTATCTATCTATCTATCTATCTAGATAGATAGATAGATAGATAGACAGATAGATATAGATATATATATATATATATATATATATATATATATATATATATATATATATATATATATATATATATATATATATATAAATAAAACACACGCACACATATATATATATATATAAATAAAGTATCATTAAAGAAATATAAAAATTAATAATCAATATATATTACACATATTACTTTTTATATTTTTTAATTATATTTTAGTTATTTATTTAGATAGATAGATAGATAGATAGATAGATAGATAGATAGATAGATAGATAGATAGATAGATAGATAGATAGATAGATAGATAGATAGATAGATAGATAGATAGATAGATATATTTTCAAAATATATTTTATTTATTTATATAAATTACATAAATATATTGCAGCTTACCAATCATTAGGTGTGGTGGCTGCATTCATTTTATTTATTTTTTGGCTTTTTACCCTCTGTTTTCCCCTGGTGATCCGGGCCAGTAACAAACCTCCTGTATTAGAGCGCCCCCCCAGATGAAGGAGCACAGAAGGGGGAACCTCTGGACACCAGCTTTGCCAGCCGCGGGGGGGGGGGGGGGAGTGTTAGATGTACTAGCAGATTTACATACACTAACAAATTGAAGCCAAACTCCAGCTCACACTTTATCATCAGTTCCAGAAAACAGATTTTTTTAACCTTTTGGGATACAATTTTTATATAAAAAAAGAAGACGATAATTTTTAACCACACCTGTCGGTGGTAAATGGTTCGTCTCATCCCTGTAAACTGATACATTCTGCAGGAGAGCTTGTTCTGTTGAAAAAAACAACATACTTGCTGGCAGGATCGCCAGAATCACCAGGGAAAATAAGGGGAAGAAAGCCTAAAAGGAAAACGAATGCAGCCACCGCATCTAAGAATTGGTAATCTGTAATATAATAAATATTTGCTTTTGGGTTTAATGCGGCTTTAATTATTGGTTAGTCAGGAATGTGCAGCACGCAGTTTTTCTCCTTGAAAAGTTTTTATACCTGATTTATTTTTTTTTTAGTTTTTTATAAAACATCCTGATATTAGTTCCTGCCATAATGTAGTTAATAAAATTCACATCACCTGACAATGGAGACAAAGTTGTATCCATGGTAACATTTACTGCCTGGTATCCATGGCAACATTTCTATAGCGGCACTCAAAAGTTTCTGAAAGTAGAACTATGACCAGGATTGTGTCTGTGAATATTGTCGCAGTTCGTGAAAAAAACGTAAATTCATCCCGAGCCTCGCTAATTGGATTCTAAAAAGCTAAAGCTGCTTGGAGGCGCGGAATTCGGTGCAATAAATAGCACTAAAAGCTGCGCAGCCTGCATAATTTTATATAAACTGCTTGCTGACCGCCCTGTCGCACTTTTACTGCTACATGCAGTAGCTGTGCACAGGATCATGTATATATATGTAATTCCGCACTTCTGCCTGCAGGGGGCGAGCGTGCACTGCATCCACTGTGATAATTCACAGCAGAGCCCAATCTGCGGGTGCCGGGAATTTGATGTCTTCCGGCACCCGCTGATTGTTGGTAAAACACAGAGTGTGCCAAATTGCACCCCCCACCCCAAGATTTATAGTTATGTGACAGCAAAAATCCCTCCACCCCATATAAATCGAGCACTAATTCTGCATGATTACCCCCTAAGCATAAATTCCCCTTCCTCCCAGTACAAAATCCACCCCCCCCCCCACTAAAATTCCCTTCTTCCACGCACAAGTCTTTAACCCTCAGCTAAAATCATCTCTCCCCATGAGCCCCCAGCACAAATCCCCCCCCCAAAAAAAATAAAAACATTCCCCCTCCTAGCACAAATTCCCCTCCCCAAAAAAATAAAAAAATCCCCCCTCCTAGCACAAACCCTTTAAATGTTCTCTCCGAGCACAATCCCCCCCCCCCCCCACTCCAAATTCACCCAGCACACATGTATTTACTTCCCCCAATTCCCCATCCTAGCACAAATCCCCCCCCCCCAAAAAAAAATAAAAAATTCCCCCTCCTAGGACAAACCCTTTAAATGTTCTCTCCGAGCACAATTCCTCCCCCCCCCCCACTCCAAATTCACCCAGCACAAATTTTCCTCCCCCAATTCCCCATCCTAGCACAAATCCCCCCCCCCCCCCCTAAAAAAAAAAAAAAATAATTCCCCCTCCTAGCACAAATTCCTTAAATGTTCTCTCCGGGCACAATTCCTCTCCCCCCCCCCCCCACTCCAAATTTACCCAGCACAAATTTACCTCCCCCAATTCCCCATCCTAGCACAACCCCCCCCCCCCCAAAAAAAAATGATCTCCCCTCCTAGCACAAATCCCTTAAATGTTCTCTCCGAGCACAATTCCTTCCCCCACACTCCAAATTCACCCAGCACAAATTTATTTACTTCCCCCAATTCCCCATCCTGCTCTCCGAGCAGTTAGGGGAAAACTAACTGATTAGACACAGACAAAGGAGGGAGGCAAGTGTGCGCCCCCACTTTCCACATGTGTGCACCAAACCAGGCCATATGCCTTTTAACTCTGCATGGGGGGGGGGGGAGAAAAGCATCCTTGTCTCTTGTCAGCTTCTCCCCCCTGCTGCCCCCTGCCTGCCCCACCCCGGCTGCCCCTGCCTGCCCCCGGCTGTAGAGCACTGTACTGATCCATAGTGAGTCTCCAGATGTAAGGGAGCACTCTGATGTGGACATATTATGTAAGGGGGCACCTGATGTATGGGGCCGCTCTGACGGGGGCACCTGATGTATGGGGGCACCGGATGTATGGGGGCACTCTGAGGGGGGCACCTGATGTATGGGGCCGCTCTGACGGGGGCACCTGATGTATGGGGCCGCTCTGACGGGGGCACCTGATGTATGGGGGCACCTGATGTATGGGGCCGCTCTGACGGGGGCACCTGATGTATGGGGGAACTCTGATGGGGGACATATTATGTAAGGGGGGACTCTGATGGGGACATATTATGTAGGGGGGACTCTGATGGGGACATATTAAGTAAGGGGGCATTCTGATGGGGAAACATTTTGTAAGGGGCACTCTGAGGGGGGCACCTGATGTATGGGGGCACTCTGAGGGGGGCACATGATGTATGGGGGCACTCTGATGGGGACATATTATGTAAGGGGGTACTCTGAGGAGGGCCCCTGATGTATGGGGGCACTCTGATGGGGACATATTATGTAGGGGGGACTCTGTTGGGGACACCTTTTGTAAGACGCCACTCTGATGGGGACACCTGATGTATGGGGGCACTCTGATTGGGCCACTTGATGTATAGGGGCACTCTGATGGGGCCACTTGATGTATGGGGGCACTCTGATGGGGGCACCTGATGTTATGTATAGGGGCACTCTTTGGAGGGCAACTGGAGTATGGGGACACTCTGATGGGGACACCTGAAGTATGGGTGCACACTCAAGGGGCCAACTGAGGTATGGGGGCACTCTGATGGGGGCACCTGATGTATGGGGGCATTCTGAGGTGGGCACCTGAGGTATGAGGGCACTCTGATGGGGGCACCTGGGGTATTGGGGCACTCTGATGGGGCTACCTGAGGTATGGGGCACTCTGATGGGCTACCTGAGGTATGGGGCACTCTGATGGCGGCACCTGAGGTATGGGGCACTCTGATGGGGACACGTGAGGTATGGGCGCACTCTGATGGGGGCACTCTATTCGGGGCACCTGGGGTATGGGGGCACTCTGATGGGGCACCTGATGTATAGGGGAACTCTGAGGTGGGCACCTGAGGTATGGGGGAACTCTGATGGGGGGCTCCTGAGGTATGGGGACAATCTGATGGGAGCACCTGAGGTATGGAGAACTTTGAGGATGGCACCTGAGATATGGGGGCACTCTGAGGGGGGCACCTGATGTATGGGGGCACTATGAGGGGGGCACCTGATGTATGGGGGCACTATGACGGGGACATCAGATGTATGGGAGTGCTCTGATGAGGACATATGATGTAAGGGGCCACTCTAATGGGGCAGCTGATATATGGGGACACCCTGATGGGAACACCTGATGTAAGGGAGGACTTTGATGGGAACACCTGATTATAAGGGGCATCTGATGTTGTGGGTGCTCTAAAGGGGGCACATTATGAAAGGTGTTTTCTTTTTTCTTCTACTTGAAATGTGGATGTGATTGACCTACTTTTATATTTTTTGAAAGTGAGATTCGGACCTCGGCTTGTAGAAAGTTTAACTGACCGGCCCTCCTTAAGATTTAATTAATTACCCCGCTATAGGAGTTGTAGGGCAAATATACAATGAGGGAAATGTATTGAAAATGGAGCAGCTGTGCATGGTCAGGGCCAGGACAAGGGGTGGGCAAGAGGGATCGGCTGCCCTGGGCGCAATGGTTTATTGCAGGGATGGGGGTGCTCTGACCCTAACTCTAAGGGAATGGGGGGGCGCAGTTGGGCATCTGTACCCTGGGCGCTGGATGACCTTATCTCGGCACTGTACATCATTTTCAAAGCTTAGCCGAACAAGCTGAAGTTGGAAGCTGATTGGTTGCCATGCATGGCTCGCTGCTCCAGATTCTGGCTGCTTCCAGTCTATTTGTTCCCTTGGCCCCAGTGTGGGGAATCATGGCACTGCTCCGATGTTTGGTTCCATCTTCCACCATTCATAGTCTAACAATAACTGTCACTTTTTGAAAATAATAATCCATACCCTGGTGTGAGAGCTTTGTGAATTCAGTCTAATGCACATTAGTAGTAACATTTCCAGTTTTTACTATCAGCTGGGGAAAAACAAAAAAACAGACTGTGGCTCTGGTAAGTCTTGCAAGCCATTACCCAGACGAGATTGTAGGAAATGATACGTTGTAGCGTTTTGTTAAAATGACAAGATGCAATAATAACTGTTATTTTTTGTTCCAGCCTTTGCAGAGTGCGCTCTTTTTTATTTTTTTTTTTCCCCACTCTGTATTTGCATTGTGTTTTTTTCAGTCTATGTTTTGTTGATTCAATAATGTCAAGGAGGATCCCGGCTTCTTAGAACATTATAAGTTGGAAAATCTTCACAACCTTAGAAAAATGTCATTAAATAAATTGAAAAACAAAACACAGCTTAAAGAAGAACAGGCATGGCACAGAAGTATGCAACAATGTTATCTAACCCATTCGCTGTCAGAGCCTGTCTTGCCTTTTGTGAATATATTTAAATAGAGATGTAGGAGAAGGGGGCGCAACATAGGAAGAGTGGCAAAAAGAAAGGGGGAGGGGGGGTATAGGGGTAGGGGAAAATAGGGGGTATTAGATTGTGTTTGAATTATGTGAATCTTTTATAACTGTTTGTATTTATGAATTGAAAATTAATAAAAATTATTGAATATAAAAAAATAAATAAATAACCCTTTCGCTGTCAGAACCGTCTTGCCTTTTGTGAATATGTTTAAAAAATAATTTTAGGTCTGAAGATTAGTTAAAACCCTATAAAATATTACAGTTTCTAAAAGGAGAGACCCTAGAGAATTAAATATTTTTTTTTGTAACTGTTTGTATTTATGATTTGATAATTAATAAAAAATATTGAATATAAAAAAATAACCCTTTCGCTGTCAGAACTGTCTTGCCTTTTGTGAATATGTTTAAAAAATAATTTTAGGTCTAAAGATTCGTTAAAACCCTATAAAATATTATAGTTTCTAAAAGGAGAGACCCTAGAGAATAAAATATATATTTTTTTTAACTGTTTGTATTTATGATTTGATAATTAATAAAAATGATTGAATATAAAAAAAATAACCCTTTCTCTGTCAGAACGGTCTTGCCTTTTGTGAATATGTTTAAAAAATTATTTTAGGTCTGAATATTCAAACCCTATAAAATATTATAGTTTCTAAAAGGAGACCTAGAGAATAAAATATTTTTTTTTTGTAACTGTTTTTATTTATGATTTAAAAATTAATAAAAAATTATTGAATATAAAAAATAACCCTTTTGCGGTCACAACCATCTTGCCTTTTGTGAATATGTTTAAAAAATAATTTTAGGTCTGAATATTCGAACCCTAAAAAATATTATAGTTTCTAAAAGGAGAGACCCTAGACTAGAGAATAAAATATGTTTTTTAATAACTGTTTGTCTTTATGATTTTTAAAACTAATAAAAATTATTGAAAATAAAAAAAATAACCCTTTCAGTGTCAGAACCGCCTTGCCTTTTGTGAATATATTTATATAGAGATGTAGGAGAAGGGGGAACAACATAGGAAGAGTGGCAAAAAGAAAGGGGGAGAGGGGTATGGGAATATAGGGGGTATTAGATTGTGTTTGAATTATGTGAATCTTTTTTTATAACTGTTTGTATTTATGAATTGAAAATTAATAAAAATTACTGAATATAAAGGTCTGAAGATTAGTTAAACCCCTTTAAAATGTTATAGTTTCTGAAAGCAAAGACCCTAGAGAATAAAATGAAATTTTTATAACTGTTTGTATTTATCATTTGAAAATTAATAACAACTATTGAATATAAAAAAAAATAAAAAATAACCCTTTCGCTGTCAGAACCACCTTGACTTTTGTGAATAGGTTTAAAAAATTATTTTAGGTCTGAAGATTAGCCCTATAAAATATTATAGTTTCTAAAAGGAGAGGCCCTAGAGAATAAAATATTTTTTTGTAACTGTTTGTATTTATAATTTGAAAATTTATAAAAATGATTGAATATAAAAAAATAACCCTTTCGCTGTCAGAACCGTCTTGCTTTTTGTGAATATGTTTAAAAAATAATTTTAGGTCTGAAGATTAGTTAAAACCCTATAAAATATTATAGTTTCTAAAAGGAGAGACCCTAGAGAATAAAATGTAAATTTTTTATACCTGTTTGTATTTATGAATTGAAAATTTAATAAAAATTATTGACTATAAAAAAAATAACCCCTTCGCTGTCAGAGCCTGTCTTGCCTTTTGTGAATATATTTAAATAGAGATGTAGGAGAAGGGGGCGCAACATAGGAAGAGTGGCAAAAAGAAAGGGGGAGGGGGGTATAGGGGGAGGGGAAAATAGGGGGTATTAGATTGTGTTTGAATTATGTGAATTTTTTATAACTGTTTGTATTTATGAATTGAAAATTATTAAAAATTATTGAATATAAAAGAAATAACCCTTTCGCTGTCAGAACCGTCTTGCCTTTTGTGATTATGTTTAAAAAATAATTTTAGGTCTGAAGATTAGTTAAAACCCTATAAAATATTACAGTTTCTAAAAGGAGAGACCCTAGAGAATAAAATATTTTTTTTTTTTTTGTAACTGTTTGTATTTATGATTTGATAATTAATAAAAATTATTGAATATAAAAAAATAACCCTTTCTCTGTCAGAACTGTCTTGCCTTTTGTGAATATGTTTAAAAAATTATTTTAGGTCTGAAGATTAGTTAAAACCCTATAAAATATTATAGTTTCTAAAAGGAGAGACCCTAGAGAATAAAATATTTTTTTTTTTGTAACTGTTTGTATTTATGATTTGAAAATTAATAAAAAATATTGAATATAAAAAAATAACCCTTTCTCTGTCAGAACCGTCTTGCCTTTTGTGAATATGTTTAAAAAATAATTTTAGGTCTTTATGTAGAGCAACAATTATTTTTTTCAGATCCTCAGAGAGTTCTTTGCCATGAGGTGCCATGTTGAACTTCCAGTGACCAGTATGAGAGAGTGAGAGCGATAACACCAAATTTAACACACCTGCTCCCCATTCACACCTGAGACCTTGTAACACTAACGAGTCACATGACACCGGGGAGGGAAAATGGCTGATTGGGTCCAATTTGGACATTGTCACTTAGGGGTGTACTGACTTTTGTTGCCAGCGGTTTAGACATTAATGGCTGTGTGTTGAGTTATTTTGAGGGGACAGTAAATTTACACTGTTATACAAGCTGTACACTCACTACTTTACATTGTAGCAAAGTGTCATTTCTTCAGTGTTGTCACATGAAAAGATAGAATAAAATATTTGTATTTGTTTACAAACTTTTCTCAATGAAAAAAAGAAAAAGAAAATAAAAAACATTTACAAAACTGTGAGGGGTGTACTCACTTTTGTCAGACACTGTATGTTCTGCGTGCATATGAAAATATATCTTTTACATTTCAACCGTCCGGAGCGACCCCGGAACCCTGAAAACACGGATTTATCTCAGCAGTATGGACGCGCTTCTTTCTCCTGGCGATATTGATAGACCACCCATGCAGTAAAGTTGTATCATGGCAAGTGAGAAGAGCCGCGCCTGCGCTTCACTTTCAGGAAGTTGTTTATTTTTTTCATAGGACTGGCCAACATCCGTCTGCATATGCGCCCTCCTAGGACATCCAATCACCGTCTAGAAATTTATATCATAATACCAGCATGTCACCCAAAGTTTCCAAATCTCAAATTATCCCTTTGAAGTTGCCACTTGTGATTTTTTTTTTAATAAAGTATTTTCCTATTCACTGCACTTAGTCGGCGCCCTCTGCTGTTTCCTTTAGGAATCACTGCTTGCAAGCAGCAATGTACCATGGGATATGCAGTCCTTGAAAATGGAGGAGAAGCTGCAAAGCATGCTGGGAGTCCAGGAAATTGTGGGAAAAGACTACCAGCAGACAGGCAGCACTCACAGCATGAAAGGAGATTTTTAAAGTCATCTTATATTGGATTGTCAAATATAACTATTGTTTGAATTGCTATTACACTGCTAATGTTATAAAATGACGTGTATGATGCAATCATAGAACTCCTTTAAGCCTTATTCTAACTAACAGGGGGGGGGGGGGTAGTAAAACCATGGGGTTGAGCTACACTACCCCCTTTCCCCCTTTAGCTGCAGAAGCAGCATCCAGGGGTGTAAGCAACGCTGAGAGGCAAAGATTATACCCCCTGCCACTGTCCCACCAAATGCAACTAATTCGAGTGAATGGGGCCGCTCTACAAACCTCACCACAACCGTGGGCAGTGCTGGTGGTTGAGGTGCGCCAGTGCCGTGTTCAACAGGTAAACCACTTGCCAACCAGTTCTGGGAGGCCGTCATATAATGTCCTACCGTAACTGCGCCTCCCAGACGCAGCTGGTCACAGATTGGGGTAAAGAGCCAATCAGAGGCTCTTTACCATGTGATCAGCCGTGTCCAATCACAGCTGATCACGGATGTAAACACAAGCCGGTTATCGACTTTCCTTTTCTCATGCTGACAGTGTGAGGGAGGAAAGGAGAGCCAATAACTGGTTGTGTGAAAGGAACATCAGCACTGATAATCAGGGCACTAATTATCAGTGTCCTGATTATCAGTGTAGTCCCAACAGTGCCCACCAGTGCTGCCAATCAGTGCTCATCAGTGCCTCCTCATCAGTGCCACCTATCAGTCCTACCTATCAGTGCCTCCTATCAATGCCCATCAGTGCCACCTATCGGCACCGCCTACCAGTGCCACCTATAAGTGCCCAACAGTGCTGCCTATCAGTGCAGCTTCATCAGTGCCCACCAGTGCTGCCAATCAGTTCCCATCAGTGCCTCCTCATCAGTTCCACCTATCAGTGCTACCTATCAGTGCCAATCAGTGCCGCCTATCAGTGCCTATCAGTGCCACCTATCAGTGCCCCCTATCAGTGCCTAACAATGATGCCTATCAGTGCAGCATCATCAGTGCCTCCAGTGCTGCCAATCAGTTCCCATCAGTGCATCCTCATCAATTCCACCTATCAGTGCTGCCTATCAGTGCCAATCAGTGCTGCCTATCAGTGCCCATTAGTGCCACCTATCAATGCCTCCTCATCAGTGCCCACCAGTGCTGCCAATCAGTGCTCATCAGTGCTGCCAATCAGTTCCCATCAGTGCCTCCTCATCAGTGTCACCTATCAGTGCCCATCAGTGCCGCTTACCAGTGCCCAACAGTGCAGCCTCATCAATGCCTCCTCATCAGTGCCCACCAGTGCTGCCAATCAGCTCCCATCAGTGCCTCCTCATCAGTTCCACCTATTAGTGCTACCTATCAGTGCCCATTAGTGCCAACCAACCAGTGCCGCCTATAAATGCAGCCTCATCAGTGCCTCCTCATCAGTGCCCCCCAGTGCTGCCAATCAGTGCTCATCAATGCTGCCAATCAGTTCCCATCAGTGCCTCCTCATCAGTGTCACCTATCAGTGGCCATCAGTGTCACTTATATGTGCACATCAGTGCTGCCTATAAATACCCATCAGTGCCACCAATCAGTGCAGCCTATTAGTGCTGCCTTATCAGTGCCTCCTCATCAGTGCCCATTAGTGCTGCCTATTACTGCAGCCTCATTAGTGCCCATCAGTGCTGCCTCATCAGCGCACATTAGTGAAGGATAAAAATTACTGTTTTATTTTTTTCCAAAATGTTCGGTCTTTTCTTGTTTATTTAGCCAAAAATAAAACCCCCAGCGGTGATTAAATATCACCAGAAGAAAGCTTTAAAAATAAAAATGAAAAATAAATGATAAAAATGTCATTTGGGTGCAGTGTTGTATGACTGCGCAATTGTCATTCAAAGTGCGACAGCGCTGAAAGCTGAAAATTGGCCTGGGCAGGAAGGGGGTGAAAGTGCCCGGTAGCTAAGTGGTTAAAGCTGGCAGTGAGAAGGCAACACAGCACCTCCTCCTCGCTGCTTGCAAAGTGCTCTCTGAAGAGAGATTTGAATGTGGATTGCTCTTCAGAAAGCAAAGCTAGTGTGGACGAGCCCTTAAGTAAATGATTATATTCGGAGATTTATGTGTGGGCCAATTGTGAATATCCAGAAGGAGGAAAACAATTCCACAGACATCTCAGTGTCCCACCTATAGGAATGATGCCAACATCCTCATACAGTTTAGCAAATAATGCCAGCTGCTATTTGTTAAACATATTTGATTCTATGGAACATAATGGAAAAGAAACACAGAATCTACATGTGTTTCCATATGGGGGAAATACTTTTTTTTTTTGCAGTTTAAATATGTCACTAATGTACAGCGTGCTGGGACTGCTATGGGTGCAGCCATGCATGGGAACCCTGGCAATGGTGCAGAGTACGGGGCGATGACATCATGATAACATCTGTTACTGCAGGGATACGGCTGAGATAAATCCCTGCCAATACGATCTGTATCACATCACATATCTAAGAGAAAATAATACTTGATATGCGTTGCATTCAACGCACTTTAATAAAGTATTTTGTGTTTTGCATGAAAAACATTTTTTTTTGGATAGAGTGAGGAGAGTAAGGAAATCCTAAATCTTAGTGCTGTTATTGTGTTTCCATAGCTATTTAAGTGATTTTTTTTTTTTTTTATAGTTTGCATTAAATACATTATGAATAATAATAATAATAATAATAATAATAATATTATTATTATTATTATTATTGTTATTATTATTATTATTATTATTATTATTATTATTAATATTATTATTATTATTATTATTATTATTATTAATAATAATCATCATCGTCGTCGTCACCATTATTATCACCATCATCATCATGATCATCATCGCCATCGTCATCATGATCATCGTCATCAGGGAAATCCTAAATTTTAGTGTTGTTATTGTGTTTCCATAGCTATTTCAGTGATTTTCTTTATAGTTTGCATTAAATAAATTATGAATAATAATAATATTTGTATGAGTATTGTTATTATTATGGTTATTATTATTATTATTAATAATAATCATCATCGTCGTTACCATCATTATCATGATCATCATCGCCATCATCATCATCGCCATCATCATCGTGATCATCATCGCCATCATCATCATCACCATCATCATCATGATCATCATCGCCATCATCATCATCATGATCATCATCATCATGAACATTATCGCCGTTACTATCATGATCATCATTGCCATCACCATCGCCATCATCATCATGATCATCGTCGCCATCATCATCATCATCGCAATCATAATCATCAGGGAAATCCTAGATTTTAATGTTGTCGTGTTTCCATAGCAATTCAGTGTTTTTTTTTATAGTTTGCACTAAAATAATTACGAATAATAATAATAAAATTATTATGATTTTTGTTATTATTATGGTTATTATTATTATTAATAATAATCATCATCATCATCACCATCATCATGATCATCATCGCCATCATCATCATCATGAGCATCATCATCATGAGCATCATCATCATGAACATTATCGCCATTACTATCATGATCATCATTGCCATCACCATCGCCATCATCATCATGATCATCGTCGCCCTCATCATCATCATCGCAATCATAATCATCAGGGAAATCCTAGATTTTAATGTTGTCGTGTTTCCATAGCAATTCAGTGTTTTTTTTTTTATAATTTGCACTAAAATAATTACGAATAATAATAATAAAATTATTATGATTTTTGTTATTATTATGGTTATTATTATTATTATTATTATTATTAATAATCATCATCATCATCACCATCATCATGATCATCATCGCCATCATCATCATCATGATCATCATCATGAGCATCATCATTATGAACATTATCGCCGTTACTATCATGATCATCATTGCCATCACCATCGCCATCATCATCATCATGATCATCGTCGCCATCATCATCATCATCGCAATCATAATCATCAGGGAAATCCTAGATTTTAATGTTGTCGTGTTTCCATAGCAATTCAGTGGTTTTTTTTTTATAGTTTGCACTAAAATAATTACGAATAATAATAATAAAATTATTATGATTTTTGTTATTATTATGGTTATTATTATTATTAATAATAATAATCATCATAGTCGTCGTCACCATCATCATCATCATCATCATCACCATAATAATCATGATCATCATTGCCATCACCACAATCATCACCACCATCATCGCAATCATCATGATTGTGCTTCTCAAGGTGCAGCATGTAACTAATAGGGTACCTATGCCCCCTTAAAGGCCATACTTGGTGGGATTATCTTCCAGGGTGAGCTTCTTCGTTATTATATATTCTTTGATTATTTTATGTCCTTTCAGGACCGTCTGGTCTCTTCTTTTCCCTCTGCTGCTGAAGAAGCAATTAAAGACCGTAAAACATGTTGCGTAGGGCCATTTCGCAGTTACCTGCTTTTTGAGCCTGCATATGAAGCGACCAAGTGTATATGATTATGTACATGTATCTGTGATTGGAATCATTACATATTTTTATTAATGAACTGTGTTTGTTAAAGCGGTAGTATCCCGCTTTTTGACACTTTTACCTACAGGTAAGCCTATAATAAGGCTTACCTGTAGGTACAAATAATATCTCCTAAACCGGCACGGTTTAGGAGATATTTACAGTGCATGCAGCCGCTCGTGCGAGCGGCGCATGCGCTCTGAAGGTCCGGGGGACCTTCAATTAAGTTGCCGGGAGCTTGCCGGAAAAATCACTCCCGCGCGCATGCGCGGGAGTGACGTCATCGCGGCTCCGGCCAATCATCGCTCCGGAGCCGTCTCTTCCGGCCAATCAGCGCGCCGGAGCCGCCGATCCCGGAAGAGACGACGAGGGACCATGGCAGCGCCCGCAGCGATGTCCGGGGGTCCGTGTCGGGGCTTCGTTTTAAGGTAAGTTACACATAATGGGCTAGTATGCGATGCATACTAGCTCATTGTGCCTTTGTCTTGCAGGTTTTTTTTTTTTCATTTTTTTTTTATAGAGTTTACAACCGCTTTAACAAATAAAGAATACTGTTTTTATGTAAGAGTCTACTAAAATTCTAATGGTACCTTGCCCCCCTCTTTTCTTCCCCCCTTTTTCCCCTCCCATTGTCCCTGGCACTATTTGGCATTTTGTTGCCTTAATACTTGCATCATCATTATTTTTGTTATTATTATTATATGGAATAATACATTTTAACTACCTACTAGAATTCAGAAGCTAGGCTTTCTCTATTGCAATGCTAATTAACTTGTATAACTGGTTCGTAAAGGCTAGTAAACCACTTGACCTCCGGAAGTTTTACCCCCCCTTTCATGACCAGACCATTGTTTGTGATACAGCACTGTGCTACTTTAACTGGCAATTGCGCGGTCATGCAATGCTGTACCAAATTAAATGTATATAATTTGTTTCCCACAAATAGAGCTTTCTTTTGGTGGTATTTGATCACCTGTGTGTTTTTAAAAATGTAAAAATTGAATTACTGCATAAATTTAGGACAATTCGTATTCTACATGTTTTTGGTGTAAAAAAGTCCCAATAAACGTATATTGATTGGTTTGCGCAAAAGTTATAGCATGTACAAAGTATGGGATATATACTGGAATTTTTTTTTTAAATACTAGTAATGGCTTAGATCACCGACTTACAGCAGGACTGCGATATTGCGGCAGTCATTCTGACACTAACTGACACTTTGTGGGAACCAGTGACACTAATACAGTAATCACTGCTAAAAATGTGCACTGGCACTGTACTAAGACTAAACTTCTCATACTTGAATACCATACTGGCAGTTAGGCTAAGTTCACATGTATGCATTTTGGGGTGTTTTTGGGGAGTTTTTCTGCTCTAGGATCAGCTCAAAAAACGCCCAACAAGACAAATCCTATTCGTTTCAATTGCTCCTGTTCACATCTGAGCGTTTTGACGTTTTAAGCAAAACGCCCAACGCTGAAAAAAGTACATGATCTTCTTTTTTGGGCAGATTACAGGTGTTTTTATTTTTTTCCATTGGTCATTTGTCAACCTAAAAACGCCTGCACATAAACGCCTCTAAAAATGCCTGTAAAAACGCCTAAAAAAAAAAGCCTAAAAAACGCCTGTAAATAGCAACGCCAAGATGTGAACGTAGCCTTAGGGCTGCATAAAAATAAAAAATATATTAAGTATAGGCCACAACTTTGTATATTTTTCAAGAATAAAAAAAATAATAAAATATACAAACACTAAGGCTACGTTCACATGTTAACGTAGCAGACCGCGGGCAGAATCACCGTGGTTCTGCCCACGATCCGGAAATCATTGCAAATCGCGGGACGCCTGTGTGTTGCCGTTGATTTGCAATGGCACCCCAAACACTGTGCGATGTTTCCGCCTAACATCGCGCAAAACAAAATCGCAGGTCGCATGACGCCCATAAAAGGTACAAGAGCTTCTTTGGGGCGTCATGCGACCCGCGATTTTGTTTGCACAATTTTACCGCGATTGGGCAGGCGGAAATCGCGGCAACATCGCACAGCGTTTGGGGTGCCATTGCAAATCAACGGCAACGCACAGGCGTCCCGCGATTTGCGGATCGCGGGCAGAACCGCGGTGATTCTGCCCGCGGTCTGCTACGTTAACATGTGAACGTAACCTTAGTGTTTGTATATTTTATTATTTTTTTTATTCTGGAAAAATATACAAAGTTGTGGCCTATACTTAATATATTTTTTATTTTTATGCAGCCCTCAGGTTGTTTCGGTTGACCTAGGCCCTACCTTGCACCCCCCCCCCCCCCCAGTGGCTTCACTCCCTTTGGTGGGGACTCTGGGCGGATCGCCATATTTTTGGCTCACCTTTAGGTCAATGCAGATGTTTTTTTCACTTATTGGTTTTAAAATATTTCTTTGGCTGATCCTGTATGTGGAGCGTCCCGCTCGAGTCTGGTCAGTTTCATCTTATGGTGCATATCGTCAGTGGTGTATTTTGGTTTTGTGCTGCCCTAGGCAAGACTAAAACTGGATGCCCCCCCCCCCCCCTCGTATGTAAATTTGTCCCACTCCTTCCTTTTTAATGGATGTGACCCCCTCCACAATTGAAGGACTACAAGTCCCAGCATGAACCCCTGAGATCTCATGAGGGGGGGGGGTGAAAGGGGGAGGGAGAGGGGGAGGTAGAGATAGGGGGGGTGAGGGAGGGAGAGAGAGAGGGGGGTGAGAGAGAGAGGGGGGTGAGAGGGAGGGTGAGAGAAAGGGAGAGAGAGGGAGGCGGATGAGAGAGAGAGGGGGGATAAGAGAGAGAGGGTGAGAGAGAGAGATGGGGGATGAGAGAGAGAGATAGTGGGGTATGAGAAAGGAGGGATTGAGAGAGGGGGGGGTGAGACGAGAGAGAGAGAGAGTGTGAGAGAGAGAGAGGGGTGAAAGAGAGATAAAGAGGGGGTGAGTGAGTGAGAGAGAGAGGAGGGGGTGAGAGAGAGAGAGGGGGGTGAAAGAGAGAGGGAAGGTGAGAGGGGGGGTGAGTTAAAGAGAGAAAGGGGGTGTGTGAGAGAGAAAGAGAGAGGGGTGTGAGAGAGAGAGAGAGAGAGAGAGAGAGAGTGTGAGAGCGACGGCTCTAGCAACCAGTGGCCAATAGAGTCTCAGGTGGAGGGGGGGGGGTGGCTTTTTTGCTGCCCCCCTGCAAAGTGCCGCCCTAGGCCTGGGCCTTGTCGGCCTAGGCCAAAATGCAGCACTGCATATCATACTCCAATATATTGAATGCATATGTGTACTTTTTCTATATTTATATACTTTGTACTCATTTATGTGCTTTGCATTTTAGAACATCTCTGTAAATATATATTTGAGCATCTCTGAAGAAGAGCGTAACCTTGAAGTCTCCAAACACGTCAGATGTCTCACCTCTTGTTTATTGTTTGTCATAGAAGTTCTTCCTATACTATTATCACACTGTATCCACATACATCTTAGCAACAATATTTTCATGTCCCTGTGTCCTTTTAGACACATTTTATTACTGTGATAAATACAATTTGTATTTTATATTTTAATGTTTTTATTGCTTTCAAAAAAGTAGACAAATGTACAAAACATTCAACGGCTGTTAACATCTGGCATAGTTTATACCATGATAACAACAGTTTACAACAGCAGACCTCCGTTCTCTCTCCACGGGGGTGCCCAGCGCCAATCGCGGACGCCGGCCGTGGAATTAGCTGGCGAATGGGGATGCACGCGTCCCCAGAATCGCTCCACGGATCGCCGTACAGGTACAGCGGTTCGCCCAGCCGAGCCAGCCTGCCGCAGTATATATGGGTAATACACCAAAGGGAGAACAACCTGTGAAAATCACAAGCAATCTCCACCCTGCGCCAAGTATGAAATAATGAAAAAAAAAAAACCTAACAAGCAGCCACCTAACCAAACTCAATAAATGGGGATTTACTTGTGCCTAGCAAAAATCTTAAATTCCATAGAGAGCCATTTTCAAAAATGTATTAATACACCTTTGGACTTATCCCTGTTATTTACAACTGACAGTTGTACTGATCGCTGGGAGTACTGGGTTCCCTATAGTCCCAACCACGGCCGGGACAAGGGGTGGGCAGAAGGGGAGGCTGCCCTGGGCACTGTGGTATAATGTGAGATGGGAGAGAGGGGGGTGGGATTTGTGTTGGGAGGGGGAGTTGGAGGGTGGCAGAGGATAAGAATTGTTCTAGGAGGGAATATTTGGAGGACTGCCAGGAATGGTGATTTGGGGGGATTAGGAGGGGAAATATATATATATATTTTTTTGGGGGGGCAATCTGTGCTAGTAAGGATGATTGGGGATAATTTGTGCTATGAGGGGAAATTGGGGGGGGGGGTCAGGAACGGAAGAAAGGGGAGAAGATTTGTGCTCGGAGGGGAAAATTAAGAGGTAGAGCATTTGTGCTAGGAGGGGGTGATTTTTTTTTTTGGGGGGGGGGGGCAGATGGGGATTGTGCTGGGGGGATTTGGTGAGAGAGAGAGAGGATTTGAACTTGGAGGGGGGGGGGTGGTCAAAGATTTGTGCTGGCAGGGGGGATTTCAACTGGGGGGGGCTGACTTGTTCTAGGGAGGAGGGAAAATTTATGCTTAGAGGGTAAGCATGCAGATAAGTGCTAACTTTTTTTTTTTGCGGTGGGAGATTTTTGCTGATACATAATGCTCATACATCTTGGGGGAGGGGGAGTAGGTGCAGATTGGAATGTTTGCCGTGAGCTCTAGACGACCTTGTCCCAACACTCTGATAGGAGTGATACTGCATTCTCACACAAAACAACTTTACCCCCCCAACCCCATCCCTCTTCTGTCCATTCACAGAAGGCTGTGTATTTTGTGAATGGGTTCACCTATGTCATGTAGCTGGTCCAGAAGCTGAAATGCTGAGAGGGCTCTCCTTGCGGCTGAGTGCTCGGTGTCTCATAGATGGTAACAGGAAACACAAAGCCCAAAGTAGCAGGGATTGCTACAGATGATGGTTGGTGGTATGAAGATCTCTCTCTGCAGATGGACACCAGAGGAGGTGAGCAGTAGGACTGAGGGGTGCTAATGATGGTGCGGACTGAACACGGCTGAAAGCAGGTAAGTTCAGCAGGTGAGTACTGAAGGTAGGTTATTGCAGGCTGGGTACAGCAGATAGACACCAAGGTAGATCACAGCAGACAGGGCACAGCAGAAGGCATAGTCTGGGATGGTAGAAGAGGACCGTAAGCCAGCTAATCAGGTATCAGAGTCGTGATTAAGCAAGAGGGGGCATACTCATACACAGGGCAGAAGACAGGAGAAGATCCGTAAACAATCCAAGGTCAGAGCTGGGAGCGAAACAAGAGGTATCCAAGGGCAGGCCGGGTGGATAAGAAACAGAAGCAAACACAGGAACAGGGAGCAGGAAGCTGAAGACCACTCAGCAATGTCCATGTGCTACAGTCATCCTTTTAAAGGCCTGAGGGCGCCAGGATCTAACATGCATTGCATGCGCCTGCACGCACAAGTCTTCTCCATGGCGAACGTGCGTTTGCAATACGTGTGCGCAGCCATATTCAGAATTGGCTAATGTGCCAGGTCTGTGGGTGACTATCTTCCAGCTAGTTCCCTGACAACATAATACAGATCACTCTGTGACAGGAGGAGGGGGCAGGCAGAGGGGTTGCATACTACTCTGCAGCTGTAGCAGCTGAGACCAGAAGGTCCAGCATTGGAGCACCAAAAGTTTAGTAAAATCTGTACTCCTAGGGCTCGGTATAAATATAGATTGAAATTAAAGAAATTAGTCCATGGGGTGACATGCACCTCGTTGGACTTAACCCATAGTAATCTGGCACATTTTAGAAAGCGGCAGAATTTTTGGACTTGAGGTTTAACTCTTCTAAAACAAAATATTTTTTGGACTACATGGTGCTATTGGAACTGGTTTATCTTCTCTCGGTAATACAAAGACTTTTCTAAAAACGAAACACCTTCTACAGACCTTTTGTGCCTTTCTAATGCATACATTGTGGTTGTCTCATCATCTCATGCCCTCCTCATAATGGGACAACACCACCTTAACTTGGGACTTAGTTTGAGGATTTACACCTCTTACAGTGGGACTGCAAATTTACTTGAGCACTCCAACACAGGACTCTTGGTCCCAACATTTAGAACCACATTGACCAGTGGGATGGGAATTGGAGATACTCTAGAACAGGGTTTCTCAACCAGGGTTCCATGGAACCCCAAGGTTCCTCCTGATGTTGCTAGGGGTTCCTCCTGAGGTTGCTAGGGGCTCCTCCTGAGGTTGTTGGGGGTTCCTCCTGAGGTTACCAGGGGTTCCTCCTGAGGTTACTAGGGGTTCCTTGAGCAACAGGCAATTTATGCCTCTCAGATAAGTTTCCAATGACACCATTGTTCCTTTTACCTATCTGTAAGGGGGGTAATTCTTCCCAATGTTAACAAGAGTAAGGAGCATTCTTCCCACTGACTGTCACACTGATGTGTCATGAGTTGTAGATTTTTACTTTTTAGCCGGGGTTCCCCGAGACCAGAAATGTATTTCAAGGGTTCCTCTGTGTTGAAAAGGTTGAGAAAGGCTGATATAGAACCTTTCACCTTTAGTTAATACTCCCTTCCCTATATTTGGGATTCAGGTACCTGGAGGGAATTGGGTCCAGAAATACTTGGCCCTCACATTGTCTTTGTTCTACAAATTTGTTTTATTTTGTGGCTGTTTATTGCGGTTGCCTTTTGTTTGTTGTTGTTGCCTCGTTGGGTGTATACCACAAATACTGTACATTCTTCCTTCTTCAGCCTTGGTGTACAAGCATTGCCGAAGGGTCATTATCATCCTGAATCAGGGGGCCCATACATCAGTGGTTCCTTTGGGGGTAAGCGCTACATACAATTTTTGATGGCTTTAGGAACATATTTCGAGTGACATCCTAGTAAAGTGCCCTGTTCATACTCTACAAGACCACTTCTTTGATTGGTCCTTGACCAATAAAGTGACTGCCAGCCACTACACTCCGCTCAGGCTGTCCTGAATATATACCCAACTGAATCCTAGCTGCAGCAAATGTGGTCTAGAGGAGGGGTCCTTTTTCCATATGGTCTGGTTCTGCACCAGGCTGCGCTCCTTTTGGGAGGCGGTGGTGTCCACCCTTGGTGGGCTGTAGGGTATGGTGATCCCCCTGAACCCTCTGATTCTTTTACTGAGTCATTTTGAAGATATAGAGGGGGATAGATATCTCAAACTCTGCCTGACCTTCACCCTGTTCTATGCTAGACGAGAAATACTACTGAAATGGAAGACCCGGGGATCCTCCTACCCATGACTCCTACCCCAGAGAAGCACAGTCCCCTAACACTCAATACTATACTAACAATGCCATAAATAGCTTTGCCTAACCCTACCACCCACCCTTCCCCCACCAATTACATAGTTACATAGTTAGTGAGGTTGAAAAAAGACATCAGTCCATCCAGTTCAACCTATGATGTGTGTGTGTGTGTGTGTGTGTGTGTGTTTGCTTTTAACCGTACATTGTATACCCCTGTATGTTGTACATTGTATACCCCTGCATGTTGTACATTGTATACCCCTGTATGTTGTACATTGTATACCCCTGTATGTTGTACATTGTATACCCCTGTATGTTGTGGTCTTTAAGGTGCCCATCTAATTGTTTTTTGAAACTATCAATGCTCCCTGCTGATACGACTGCTTGTGGAAGAGAATTCCACATCCTTACCGCTCTTACAGTGAAGAACCCCTTACGCATTTTAAGGTTAAACCGCCTTTCCTCTAGTTTTAGTGAGTGGCCACGTGTCTTATTGTATCTCCTTTCTCTGAATAGTTTGTTCCTTATGCTAGGGTCACCAGTACAGTATTTGTACATTGATATCATATCCCCCCCTCAATCGTCTCTTCTCCAGAGAGAATAGGTTCAGTGCTTGTAGTCTTTCCTCATAGCTGATGTCCTCCATTCCCCTAATTATTTTTGTTGCCCTTCTCTGGACTTTCTCCAGTTCCAGCACATCCTTCCTGAGGACCGGTGCCCAGAACTGGACAGCATACTCCAGATGTGGCCGGACCAGAGTCTTGTAGAGCGGGAGAATAAACTCTTTATTTCTGGAGTGAATCCCCTTTTTTATACAACCCAGTATTCTGTTGGCTTTGCTTGCAGCGGCTTGGCATTGCGTGCCACTGCCAAGCCTGTTGTCTAACAGTACCCCCAGGTCCTTTTCCATCCTAGACTCACCCAGAGGTTCCCCCCCTAGTGAGTAGCTCGCTTTCTGGTTTCTGGCACCCAAGTGCATTACTTTACATTTTTCAACATTAAACCTCATCTGCCATGTAGTTGCCCACCCTGTTATTTTGTTCAGATCCGCTCGTAAGATTTCCACATCCTGCATAGAAGATATTGGCATACTTAGTTTAGTATCATCTGCAAATACTGAGATTGTACTAGATATCCCCTCCTCTAGATCATTTATGAATAAATTAAACAGGATTGGTGCCAGGACAGAACCCTGGAGGACCCCACTTTCCACACCCGCCCAATCCGAGTATTCCCCATTAATCACCACCCTCTGTACTGTACTCTCCCCTGGAGCCAGTTCTCTATCTGTATAATTTGTACAGTAAGCGTTTGTGGGGAACGGTGTCAAAGGCCTTTGCAAAGTCCAGATACACCACATCCACAGGCTTACCTTTATCTAGGTGGCAGCTCACTTCATCATAGAAGGTTAATAGATTGGTTTGGCAAGAACGATTTTTCATGAATCCATGCTGATTACTACTTATAATACCGTTTTCATTACTAAAGTCTTGTATGTGGTCCCTTAACATCCCCTCCAAAATCTTGCAGACTACAGATGTTAGGCTGACCGGCCTATAGTTACCCGGGATATAACTCGGCCCCTTTTTAAATATTGGTACCACGTTGGCTTTTTTCCAATCAGCTGGCACCATACCCGTCTGTAAACTATCCTTAAAGATCAAGAATAATGGTCTGGCAATCACCTGGCTGAGCTCTTTAAGAACCCTCGGGTGAAAGCCATCCGGTCCCGGTGATTTATTTATGTTAAGTTTCTCTAGTTTAGTTCTAAGTCTATCTTCTGTTAGCCATGGCGGCACTTCCTGAGGTGTGTTGTTTAGTTCGGCCTTACAAGCTGGGTTAGTGTAGCCCCCCGATTCTTTTGTGAAGACTGAAGAGAAGAAATTATTTAACACTTCCGCCTTTTCTTTGTCCTCAGTGGCCATATTTCCTTTGTCATCTTTTATGGGGCCAATGTGTTCTGGCCTCGCTTTCTTACTGTTTATATACTTAAAGAACTTCTTGGGGTTCTTTTTACTCTCCTCCGCTATGTCTCTCGTGTTCTATTTTAGCCGCCCTGATTTCGTTTTTACATTTCTTATTAAACTCTTTGTAGTGCTTAAATGCTGCCAATGACCCCTCAGCCTTGTATTTTTTGAAGGCCTTTTCTTTAGCACGAATATTGAAGCACTCCCATTTTTCCTCCGTGTTCTTTGTTCCCAGGGTTCTATCCCAATTGATATTTTCTAGCAGCGAGCGCAGTTTTGGGAAATTGGCTCTTTTGAAATTCAGCGTCCTTATATTACCCCTCTGCTTCCTATAACTGTAATTAATACTGAGACTATTTGACCTATGGTCACTGTTTCCTAAGTTGCCCCGTATTTCTATATCCGTGAGCAGGTCTGTATTGTTGGTAATCAGTAGGTCAAGTACAGCATTGTTTCTTGTCGGTGCATTCACCATCTGACCCATGAAATTGTCCAGCAAAACATTTAGGAACTGCCGAGCCTTGGCTGAATGCGCGGTTCCTTCTTCCCAGTCTATATCTGGATAATTAAAGTCCCCCCATTATAATGACATTTCCCATCCTTGCTGCCAATCCTATCTGTAAAATGAGGTCCGCCTCCCCCTCCTCCCCCCCTGGTTGGGGGGCCTATAGCATACGCCCAATATTACCTTCCCTGCCGTGCCTTCCCTTTTAAGCTCTACCCATAGGGATTCTGCCTCATCCATAGCTCCATTATTAATATCATCTCTCATATTTACCTGTATACTGTTCTTAATATACAGACATACCCCTCCCCCTTTTTTACCTTCTCTATCCCTGCGATAAAGGGAATACCCCTGAATGGTCGCCATCCAGTCATGAGAGCTGTCAAACCAAGTCTCTGTTATTCCCACAAGGGAGGATGTTTGAGTCCTCCTCAAACATCAGTAGCTCCAGCTCTCCCATCTTGTTGGCCAGGCTTCTGGCATTGGTATACAAACCTCTTAATTTTGACCGGCTACATATATCCTCATTTGATGTTTTTAGGCTGCTCTCTTGATTTTTCCCCATACCCACCCTGGGTATAGGAGCTCCGAACACCCTACCGCTAATGCCCCCATTTATGCCCTCTGAATCTTGCTTTCCACTGGCTAATTCTACATCTGTACCCTCCTTTTTGTCCATCTTAAGTAATGAGAGTAACCCAAACAGTAGGGAGAGGAAGAGGCCACATCCATCCCTCCGCATCAATCCACCTGGACCAGATTTTGTCAAAATTCCAAGGACATTGTCGGCTCTCGTATGTAATTCTGTACAGAGGCAAAGCTAAGTTGACCACGCTCAGCCAGGAGTACTGTTCAATCCATCGTGGAAAAATGGAAAGAGTATGGCACAACTGCAACCCTACCAGGACATGGCCGTCCACCTAAACTGACCGGCGGGCAAGGAGAGCATTCATTAGAGAAGCAGCCAAGAGGCCCATGGGAACTCTGGAGGAGCTGCAGAGATCCACAGCTCAGGTGGGAGAATCTGTCCACAGGACAACTATTAGTCGTGCGCTGCACAAATCTGCCCTTTATGGAAGAGTGAGAAGAAGAAAGCCATTGGTGAAAGAAAGCCATAAGAAGTCCTGTTTGCAGTTTGTGGGAAGCCATAAGTAAAACACTATGTTTGGGGGAAAACTAACACTGCACATCACCCTGAACACACCATCCCCACTGTGAAACATGGTGGCGGCAGCATCATGTTGTGGGGATGCTTTTCTTCGGCAGGGACAGGGAAGCTGGTCAGAGTTGATGGGAAGATGAATGGAGCCAAATAAAGGACAATCTTAGAAGAAAACCTGTTAGAGTCTGCAAAAGACTTGAGACTGGGGCGGAGGTTCACCTTCCAGCAGGACAATGACCCGAAATATCCAGTCAGAGCTGGGGGGGGGGGGGGATACAAATGCAGCCACACTTTTCAAAGATTTATTTGTATAATTTATCATTTCCTGACAGACTCTATGGCAGCATACGTTTGGGTAGTCCCGCCTCCACTCCTACCCTATAGGACCCCACTCCCATAAATCCTTGCTCCCTTTCAGCATCTGTGTTCTTTTTTTGTCCTCCTCCATGTACCTGTTTGGTGCTGAATTCCTACAAGTATGGTCGCTAAATGACGCAGGGTCGTTGAGAGTCGGCAGGATCTGTTTTCCCAATAAGCCCTTGCTGCTGCGGGGTATGGGATGGGCAAGTTGAAGAGGAGCCGAGAAAGTGCCTGAATAAGCAGGTTAATAATGGCCTGGCCGATGACCCAGCTGCGGTGGGTGGCCTCATTGTATTGCCCCAACGCTGGATTGGATGTCCTGATGCCTGGCTCCAATATATCCCTGGTGTCTAGTGCGAGTGGAGGGGTAAGTGTTTTTTCCTTCATTTTATCCCTTATTATGTACCTGGTGGTCTAGCGCTGCCTGGTGGTCCAGTGTGCGGCTCCTCGTTCTGTCCATATTCTTCCTGGTGGTCCGGGAGGCATGCGCGCCGACTGACCGAGAACGAGGCTTGGTTCGCGCATGCGCAGTAGCGGCGAGTGCCGATACTCGCGCATGCGCAGTACCCCGCGGCCGTGACGTCACGGCCGGCGCCAAATTTAAACAGCTGTCAGTTCCACAGTCGGTAGAACTGATTATACAACACGGCGCCCAGTCCCTAGCCTGTTCCCAAGAGCTGACACTCCATATTTTGTGGTATGTGGGTCTCCTTTATGGGGGTCTTTATTTAGGCCATTTTTTGTATATTTATATGCATTTTCTGTTCCAGTGGCTTCTGTTGCTCTATGGATCCGTCACCGCTCCCCTGTGACCAGCCCTCTCTTAGGTAAGTGCAGGGCTACATGAGGGGGGGAGCGGGACGTACGGATGGGCGCATTACTGTATTGCTTTATGTGTTTCCCTTTGCAGCTTCTCCTCTAGGTCGGAACAACCGCAGGGCACGCGGGAGGACCGCCATGCTAATCCACAGCATCACCGCTCCTCCTCCAAACATGGCTCATCCAAGTCCAGATACCGTAGTAAAGACCGGTCACCTCCCAGGTCTTGACGCCAATCCAGCGAGACTAAGTGCTGGGGCTGTGGTATCCGTTTACTGGACGGTGGATCACTATGTGACTCCTGTTATTCCCAAGCAACGAGTGAAAGGGGAAGATCTGACCAACAACTTGAGTCTATGGTCAAACGCATAGTCAAGGATTCGCTGGCTGATTTTAATAGACGTCAATCTCCAGCGCCAGAGCCATCTGTATCTCCAGCTAGAGAGGCCATTAGCGGAAGAGCCCTTGAATCCTCTGAACCTAGCCATCCCTCGGTATTCGAGTCTGATAGCGATTCGGATCAGGATGAACCAAGTTTAGGATTATCTTTCAATTTGGTTCCACCTTTAGTAAAGGCCGTCAGAGAAACTTTCAACTGGGAAGATCCAGTAGTCTCGGCTCCGAAGCAGAGAAAACTCTTTAAACAGCTGAGCAAGGAGCGGCTGAATTTCCTATTCATTCCTGAATTAGGAGAAATCATAACGGAAGAATGGAGCAAGGTGGAGAAAAAGAATTCTATGGTTTCAAAATTGGCTAAGCTCTATCCATTCAAGGAAGAGGAAGTCAGACACCTGGAAACTCCTCCTCTGGTAGATGCGGCTGTCATGAGGCTAGTGAAGCATGTAACTTTGCCTCTTGAGGATACTGTTTCCTTCAAGGACCCTCTTGACAGGAAAATCGACACGGATCTGAAGCGTGTCTATCTTTCAGTAGGTGCTGCCTGTAAACCGGCTTTGGCCCTGGCTTCTCTGTCCAAAGCCATGGAAGTGTGGGTGGACAATGTGGATGATTCCCTCAGAAGCTTCTCCGAAGATGCAGCTAAGAACTCTCCTATCCAAGAGTTGAAACTGGCCTCAGCCTTTCTGGGGGAGGCGTCTACTGATGTTATTCGCCTGTTAGCCCGGGGAATGCTATCATCTGTTACGGCGAAGCGCGCACTTTGGTTACGCCCTTGGTTGGCTGATCCTGTTTCTAAGCAGGTGTGGTGCCGCATTCCCTTTGAGGGTTCGTCCCTATTTGGGAATAAGTTGGATAGCGCCATTTCTAAGGCTACTGGTGGTAAATCAGGCTTTCTCCCCCAGGATAGGCATCTTCTGGGTCAAAAAAGGCCACCTCTTAGAAGACAAAATTCTGATCGTGCCAGGGCCAGGAAGGGAGTTTGGAAGAAACTGGAAGTCCAGGCAGTCTTCCTTTCGGAAAGGCCCCAAGAGCAATCCGTCTGGGGATAGAGATACGACGAAGTCCTTTTGAGATGGGGCCCGCTCAGGCCAGTCAGGTGGGAGGTCGTCTCTTTCACTTTCGGCAGGTCTGGGCGGCCTCAATCTGGGATACTTGGGTCGTCAACACAGTCTCTGCAGGTCATTCTTGGATCTTCACCAGTATTCCCGGAAACAGATTCTTTCCTACCTCCCTTCCTCGGTCAGGCGACAAAAGAGAGATTCTCTTATCATACGTAGACTCGCTAGTCACTCAAGGAGCAGTGGTTCCAGTGCCAGAACCCGAAAGAAGACTCGGAGTGTACTCTCCTCTGTTCATGGTGCGCAAGAAGAGCGGCGCCTGGAGACCAGTGATAGATCTGAGGCACTTGAATCGCTTCATCAAAGGAGAAAAATTCAAAATGGAGACTCTATTCTCCATTCAGCAAGCCGTTCAACCGGGAGATTGGATGGTCTCAGTAGACCTGAAGGATGCATACTTCCACGTACCAGTGGCAACAGAGTTTCAACAATATCTGAGATTCTCGGTTGGCCAGCGTCATCTACAATTTGTATGTCTCCCCTTCGGGCTTTCCACGTCGCCTCGTACCTTTTCGAAGGTCTTATTAGCGGTGGTAGCCTTGATAAGACTGAAAGAGGTTCGTCTTTATCATTACCTGGACGACCTCCTTCTTCTGGCCCAAGACAAGTCTGTCATCCTGGAACATCTAGCTCTGGTCATCTCGTCTCTAGAGAGGTTCGGCTGGATCCTGAACAGAGAAAAGAGCCATCTGATTCCCACTCAGTCCCTGGTCTTTTTGGGTGCACTGTTCAACACCAAGAACAGTACCATCTCTCTGCCAGAAGAAAAGATTCCAGTAATCAGGGACAGAGTGTCTCTAGCTTTGTCGGCATCCCGTCTCACAGCAAAACAATGCCTAAGGGTAATTGGCACCATGGTGTTGGCAGCCCCTATGGTGAAGTGGGCTCTCTGGAGGATGAGGCCTTTTCAGAGGGGTTTCCTTCAGCAATGGAACGGAGTCAGCAATTCCCAGGGAATTGTGATAACCGCAACAATGAAGAGCTGGCTTCCGTGGTGGCTACAGCTGAAGAATTTGAGCAATTGTCACTCCATAGCCCCTATATCTTGGGTGATAGTGACATCAGACGCCAGCAACACCGGCTGGGGCAGTCATTGCGGAACAGAGATGGCACAAGGGAAATGGGACTTTCGGTCTCGCCAGACTGTGTCCAACATCTTGGAACTACGAGCGGCCTTTCAAGTGTTACTAGCCTTCAGCCACCTCATTCGAGGCACCTCAGTCATGCTGAGGTTAGACAACACGACTGCAGTAGCCTATGTGAGGAAACAAGGCGGAACTCGCAGTGCATCCCTGCTTCGGGAAGTAGAGCCAATAATGACCTGGGCTCAGGGAAACCTGGTCAATCTGTCGGCAGTTTACATACCAGGGGCTCAGAACACACAAGCGGATTTCCTCTCGAGAACACAACTCAACAACAACGAGTGGTCGCTCCACGAGGATGTGTTCAACTGGATCCTGGCCTTGGGGTTCATCCCAGAGGTGGATCTATTTGCCTCCTTCAACAACAGGAAGTTGCAGAAGTTTTACTCGAGGAACAGAGATCCCAGAGCATTCGGGGTGGATGCCCTGACAGATTGCTGGAGGTTTCACAAGGCTTATGCCTTTCCCCCAGTACCAGTCATCTTTCAATTCCTGCTGAGAGTCAAGATGGAGTCAGTCAAAGTGGTTGCGGTAATCCCGTTCTGGCCCTACAGACCGTGGTTTCCCCTACTATTCCAGCTGAGCTACCGAGACCCAGTCCCTCTTCCTCTCAGGGCGGATCTGCTGTCCCAGGGCTCCATCCTTCACCCATGCCCAGCCCGTCTGCACCTTCGGGTCTGGTTTTTGAAAGGGGAAGGCTGGAAGCGTTAGGATGTCCGGAAGTAGCCATACCAACTCTTTTGAGTGCTAGAAGACAAAGCACGAATAAAACCTATGAAAGGATTTGGGCTAGGTTTACTTCTTTTCTAGAGTCCAAAGGAAAGTCCTGGTCGTCTCCTTCCGTGGAAGATATTCTTTCTTTTCTTCAGTCGGGATTGGAGTTGCCTCTTTCAGTGAGCGCCTTGCGAGTCCAAGTCTCAGCCATATCCGCTTTCACAGGCATTTCCTGGGCTGCACATCCTTTGATCAGGCAATTCTTCAAAGGGGCAGTGAGGCTAAGGCCACAGAAGAAGCTGAGATTCCCCAAGTGGGACATGCCTTTGGTCCTTGATTTCTTATCATCGGTTGGCTCAAGTCTTGAAGATCCTATATCTGTGAAGCGTCTCACCCTCAAGACAGTCTTTCTGGTGGCTATCACATCTGCAAAGAGGGTGTCAGAGATCCAAAGTCTGGGAAGTAAGGAACCTTTTCTGACCTTTTTCCCGGATAGGGTTGTCCTTATTCCAATGCTGGGAGCAAGGCCTAAAGTCACGTCGGTCTTTCATGAGAACCAAGAAATTGTTCTCCCTACTTTCAATTCATCGGCCGAACCTCCGGTAGTCCATCCTCTGGATGTGGGCAACACGCTCAGACAGTACTTGGAAGCTACAGTCTCTTTCCGGAAGACAGATTATCTCTTTGTCCTATTGTCTGGGAAGAACAAGGGTATGCGTGCCTCTTCAAGATCAATTGCCTCCTGGATAGTAGAGGCAATTCAGTGGGCTTATAGAGAGAAAGGCTTGGTTCCTCCTAAAGCGGTGACTGCACATTCTACGCGTGGTGTCGCTACTTCATGGGCAGCTTCAAGTCTTGGTCGTCCATTCATACATTTATGTCACATTATTGTGTTGAGCCGGCGGCTCTTTCTTCTGTTGGTTTTGGTGCTCAAGTGTTATCTGTTGCAGGTGTTAATTAAATTTATCAGCATCTGCCCACCCAATTGTGTTTTGGCGAGTTATTTCCCAAACGTATGCTGCCATGGAGTCTGTCAGGAAAACGGAAAATTTATATCAAATACTTGCCGTAATTTTCCTTTCCTGATGGACTCCATGGCAGCAGGAGTCCCCTCCCAGTTCCTGAGTAGGCTAGTTACAGAACACGGATGCTGAAAGGGAGCAAGGATTTATGGGAGTGGGGTCCTATAGGGTAGGAGTGGAGGCGGGACTACCCAAACGTATGCTGCCATGGAGTCCATCAGGAAAGGAAAATTACGGTAAGTATTTGATATAAATTTTCCGTTTTTCCTTCCACTTCACAATTATGGCCACTTTGTGTCGGTCTATCAGATAAAATCCCAATAAAATAAATTTCCGTTTTTGGTTGTAACATGACAAAATGCGGGAAATTTTAAGGGGTGCGAATACTTTTTAGGGCGCTGTTTATCTGAAAATTAATCAGTCCTGATGTTCTGATGGCTGATCCATTTTTCTTGAGGACAGCACAATTACTTCCAAAAATTACCCTTTTTGGAAAGTAGAAAGTCCAAGGTATTTAGTAAGAGGCTTGGCGAGCTTTTTAAAAGTTGTACGTTTTTTGTCAAACATTTTTTGGAAAATAAAGAAATTAAAATCATTTTTTTTTTATGAATTGGTGCGGTGGTGTTAACCACTTAAGCCCCGGAGGATTTTCCTGCTTAACGACCAGGGGGTATTTTGCGATTCGGCACTGCGTGACTTTAACAGACAATTGCGCGGTCCTGCGACGCTGTATCTAAACGAATTTGGCGTCCTTTTTTTCCCACAAACAGAGCTTTCTTTTGGTGGTATTTGATCACCCGTGCGATTTTTACTTTTTGCGCTATAAACAAAAAAAGAGCGTACATTTTGCAAAAATAACAATATTTTTCACATTTTTTTTATATGAAATTCCCCCCAAAAAAAATGTAAAAATCAAAATTTTTTAAAATTTTCGGCCAATTTGTTTTATGCTACCTATGTTTGGTAAAAAAAAATTGCAAAAAGCGTATTTTGATTGGTTTGCGCAAAAGTTATCGTTTACTAACAAAGGGAAAGATTTCTGTCATTTTTGGTGTTTTTTTTAACGAGTAATGGCGGCGATCTGCGATTTTTTTTGCGGTACTGCGACATTGCGGCGGACAGATCGGACCCTTGACTGACATTTTTGCCACTTTTGGGGTTACCAGTGACATTTCTACAGTAATCAGTGCTACATATATGCACTGTTACTGTAAAAATACACTGGTAGTGAAGGGGTTAACTTTATTTGGGAGGGAGGGGCTGTGTGTGTCCCTAGGGGCGTGCTTTCTACTGTGATTGGCTGTGGCTTGACACTGATCAACGGATCTACATAGTAGATCCATGTGATCAGTGTTTTTACAGCGAGGAGAATGACAGGTGGCTTGTTTACACAAGCCGCCTGACTTTCTCCCTCTCCCCCGCCGATCGCCGAGTGACCGGCGGACATCGGGTCCGCTGGTCACACGCGCGGGGGGGTCCGTGACCGCGCGAGAGCGGGAGCGCGCCTCCGCGGGCGCGCACTCGCTCCCCAGAGCCTCACAGGTGAGCGACGTAGACCTACGTCACTCTGCCTGTGAGGGGCTGACTGCCGCAGTAAATATACTGTGAGCAGTCGGCAAGCGGTTAAGGGACACTGATAGTATGTAAAAAAAAATGTAATCATTTTTTTTTAATTTTGTTTTCTTTTTTAATACATTTAAAAGAAGAAAAAAAAGTTGATTTTTTTTTTTTTTTTAGCCCTGTGATCAGGGAAATACAGTGTTACCATAGTAACATTGTACTACTCTGGGGAGGTGATCAGGATTTTTTTGTTTCTTACAAATTATGATTGCTTATACCAGTGAGTTTCACTGGAATAAACAACCATTTTTACTGAATGAAACTGATTCATTCAGTATTTATTATTATGATTACCTGTGATTGGCCACAGCTAATCACATGGTACAAATGGGCTGGGATTGGCCCTGTCTGTAGCATGTGATCACTGTGACCAATCGCAGAGAGTAACACAATTGTATACAATGGATGGCATGGAAGAAAGCTATTCATTACTGTGATTTGATTTATTCCACTGCTCTCCATCGAGGTGCTGTGACACTGTTATCTGTTTGGTTATATTACATGCTACATGTTACCTGTATGCTTTTTCTTTACCTTGTTATGTGACCTTTTATTAAAGCGGAGTTCCACCCAAAAGTGGAACTTCCGCTTTAGGGAGTCCTGACCCCCCGACATGCCACATTTGGCATGTCATTTTTTGGGGGGGGGAGCGGGTACCTAGTTTTGACAGGTACCCGCTCCCACTTCCGCTCGGAGCGCCGCGGCGCCCTGAGCGGAAGTTCTCCTCTCCCCCTCCCTCCCTGCAATCTTCTGGGACACGTCAGAGGTCCCAGAAGATTGCCGGCCAATCACGGCGCGCAGCGCGACTCGCGCATGCGCAGTGGGCACCCGGCTGTGAAGCCGCAAACTGTAACAGCCGGGTGCCCACAGCAGTGATGCCGGCGCCGTGGGAGAGGATCGAGGCTTCCGGCGGCCGCATCGCTGGACCGTTGGACAGGTGAGTAAATGGCTGGAACTCCGCTTTAAATAAAGAATTACAAAAATAAAAGAAAGCTATTCATTGTTTACAATTATCATGTGATCTGCTGTGATTGGTCACAGCGATCACATGGTACCCTCAGCGGGCCGGTACAGTGATCAGTCATCATCTGTGTCCAATGTGACAAATTGTGCCGCAGCTTGGCCGCAATTTCTCTCTCTTTTTCTTTATATTGCCTTTGCAGATGTTATATTTTTTAAGTTACCTTTGGGCAACGTTGCTTCAGTAGGTGAGATAATTTGTTGCCCGCCCAAAAAAGACGTGCAGCGGGTTTTGACCTGCAGCGGGTCCAGCCAGTGCCATCTTAAGAGCATTAAAGGGCCCCGGGTAATGCAGTGCACTGGGGCCCCGCCTACACAATCACCCACGTGAACAAAAATGCAAATTATGGATAAGGTGATGTTTATTGGTACAGCAGTGCCAGGCTAATGACAGCTTCCAGGTTGGGCGGCTGGGTCTGGTGAATACACACACGGACAGGAGTCAGACTCGACTGTCCTGTGTGTGCCTGTTCCCGTGGAGGTGGACAGGCATTCCTGCAGTTGTGGGCTCCCCCATCCACGGCCCAAGTGGCCTGACAGCAGGGCAGGGCCGACTGGCGCTTGCCACCTGCTAAGTTGGGCGGCGGGATGCACACAGGAATTGGGACTAATGCTTGGCTGGGGCTGGATCGCTGAGCAGGTGGGGCCCCCCAGGGCAAGTGAGGCCCCCGGGCAACTGCCCAGCTTGCCCATTCGATAATATGGCCTTGGGTCCAGCTGATCTTGCTGTAAGTTCTCTTTGGAGAATGTCACCCAATTGAAATATTTCATACTGAACCATGTATTTGAATCCAAATGAATCGTGGAACTGCATTGATGTATGTATGTATTTTATGTTTATTGTGTTAAGCAGATAATGATTTCCTCCAATATTGGTCCTGAGGAAGCTACGCATTAAAGCGAAACACGTTGACCAGCGAAGGCGACCTAATGTACAGTCACCCTCTTTGGATATTGTAACCCAGGATGTACTAAGCAAGGGAGGTGCTGTATAAGGGTCATAGTCTGTATTCACGTGCTGTTTGTATGATTTTAATGTTTTCTTTTCCGTCTCTCTGGATGTCTTGCAAAAATCCTGTTTTTAAAAAAAAAAATATGTATAAATAAAATATTGTGATACTTTTATAGAAAACATTGAGTTGGTCTCATGGTATTACCAGTAAAGTCCATCTACTGCACTCGGTTCTGCGTTGTTTTATCTATATGCATATTTCGGGATGGGTAGAGGTCCCCCTCGTGCTGTTTGTTCTTTTATTATATTCTATTCCTTGTGTTGCTTTTTTTTGGCAGTTTAAAAAGTATCTAAAGCCAAGGAGCCTCTGCCTGTCCTCTGCGGCTTCTGTCACCAAAGCGTCCAAGGATCTTCTTTTTATTTTCTGGTAACTTTTACTTTGTATGTTCATTGAATAGGGTGAATGCTGAGACTTTGAAGGACATTATTGGTAGATATGATTTTGTTGTGTTATTCTATTCTGATAAATAAACCCTTTCAAATGAGAGTCCTCAGCACCCCCTTTACATGAGTTTCCTAAGGCCTTCCTTTTTACATGACGGTGACAGCACCCCTCTTTTCCATGAAAGTCCTCAGTTCCTCCCCCCCATTCCCATGAGAGTTTTCTGCCCCCTCCACACCTTTCACATGAGAGTCCTCCACCTCCCTCCCCCCTCCCACTCCCCATTTCACATGACAGTCCTTATCCCCCACCTGAGTACTCACTTCCCAGTTCCTCTTTCACATGAGAGTCTTCTGCTTCCATCTTTTGTCACCAGTCTCTCCTACCCCTTTAGCATGAAAGTTGCCCCCTTCACATCAGTTTTCCAGTCTCCACCCCCTCTTCACATTAGAGTTCTTGGTTCTCCCCCCACCTTTCACACGAGTGTTCTCAGTTATTTACCCCCTCTTCATACTAGAGTCCTCAGATCTCCCCCCGCCTTTTACATGAGAGCCCTCAGCCCCCCCCGTTTACATTTGAGTCCTCGGTTCTCCCCCCACCTTTCACACAGGAGTCCTCAGTTCTCTACCCCCTGCTCATATTGGAGTCCTCAGTTCTCCCCCCACCTTTCACACGAGAGTCCTCAGTTCTCTACCCCCTCTTCATATTAGAGTCCTCAGTTCTCCCCCCGCCTTTTACATGAGAGCCCTCAGTCCCCCCCCCCGTTTACATTTGAGTCCTCAGTTCTTCCCCCACCTTTCACACAGGAGTCCTCAGTTCTCTACCCCCTCCTCATATTGGAGTCCCCAGTTCTCCCCCCACCTTTCACACGAGAGTCCTCAGTTCTCTACCACTCTTCATATTAGAGTCCTCAGTTCTCCCCCCACCTTTCATACGAGAGTCCTCAGTTCTCCCCTCCCCCCTTCACATTAGAGTCCTCAGTTCTCCCTCTACCTTTCACATAAGAGTCCTTGGTTCTCTCTCTACCTTTCACATGAGAATCACCTCCCCCCCCCTTCCCACACGCTTCCCCACTTGATGGTCCTTATCCCTTACCTGACTCCTCAGTTTCTCACACCTTTCACATGAGAGTCCTCAGGTCCACCCTTCACATCAGAGTCCTCAGACCCTCTTTCCTTCACATCAGAGTCTACCTTTTCAAATGAGAGTCCCGAGCTCCCCTCTTTTACATGAGAGTCCTCAGTCCCCTCTACCCCCATTAACATGCGAGTCCTTAGTCCCTCTTCACATTGGTGTTGGTTGAACTGGATGGACTTCTAAGGCCTATGAGGGTCCTCAGTTCCTCCCACACTTTCACATGAAAGTCCTCAGTGCCCCCCTTCACATCAGAGTCCTCAGACCCCTTTTCCTTTAAATCAGTCTCCAGTTCCCCTCCACTTTCAAATGAAAGTCATGAGCTCCCCTATTTTAAATGAGAGTCCTCAACCCCCCCTTCACATGACCCCCCCCCCCCATTACCTTAGAGACCTCAGTCCCTCTTTGCATTGGTGTTGGTTGAACTGGATGGGCTTGTTTCTTTTTTCAATCAGATTAACTATGTAACATGAGACTTCTAAGGCCTCTTGATCTGGCTAACTGTTGTGAAGAGTGTTTTCTTCACCAGGGAAATAATTATTCGGTCATCTATCACAGTTGTTTTCCGTGGTTTTCTGTGTCTTTTGGTGTTGCTGAGCTGGTGAAGTCTTCTCTTAAATGTTGACTTTGACACACATACACCTACCTCCTGGAGAGTGTTCTTGATCTGGCCAACTGTTGTGAAGGTGACACACATACGCCTACCTCCTGGAGAGTGTTCTTGATCTGACACACATACACCTACCTCCTGGAGAGTGTTCTTGATCTGACACACATACACCTACCTCCTGGAGAGTGTTCTTGATCTGGCCAACTGTTGTGAATGTGACACACATACACCTACCTCCTGGAGAGGGTTCTTGATCTGACACACATACACCTACCTCCTGGAGAGTGATCTTGATCTGGCCAACTGTTGTGAATGTGACACACATACACCTACCTCCTGGAGAGTGTTCTTGATCTGACACACATACACCTACCTCCTGGAGAGTGATCTTGATCTGGCCAACTGTTGTGAATGTGACACACATACACCTACCTCCTGGAGAGGGTTCTTGATCTGGCCAACTGTTGTGAATGTGACACACATACACCTACCTCCTGGAGAGGGTTCTTGATTTGACACACATACACCTACCTCCTGGAGAGTGATCTTGATCTGGCTAACTGTTGTGAAGAGTGTTTTCTTCACCAGGGAAAGAATTATTCGGTCATCCATCACAGTTGTTTTCCGTGGTTTTCCGGGTCTTTTGGTGTTGCTGAGCTCACCGGTGCGTTCTTTCTTTTTAAGGATGTTCCAAACAGTTGATTTGGCCACACCTAATGTTTTTGCTATCTCTCTGATGGGTTTGTTTTTTTTTTTTTTTTCAGCCTAATGATGGCTTACTTCACTGATAGTGACAGCTCTTTGGATCTCATATTGAGAGTTGACAGCAACAGATTCCAAATGAAAATAGCACACTTGAAATGAACTCTGGACCTTTTATCTGCTCCTTGTAAATGGGATAATGAGGGAATAACACACACCTGGCCATGGAACAGCTGAGCAGCCAATTGTCCCATTACGTTTGGTCCCTTAAAAATTGGGAGGCACATATACAAACTGTTGTAATTCCTACACCGTTCACCTGATTTGGATGTAAATACCCTCAAATTAAATCTGAAAGTATGTAGTTAAAGCACATCTTGTTTGTTTCATTTCAAATCAACTGTGGTGGTGTATAGAGCCAAAAAGATTAGAATTGTGTCCATGTCCCAATATTTATGGACCTGACTGTATATTTTGATGGCACCAATTTATCATTTTTTTTTTTTAAATATATTTTTTAGTACCTCCCATAGTAGGTACATTTAAACTTCATATACAGCTGCTGTACAATGAGATCAAAGTGTAGTAGACTTCAGGTGTAAAATAAGCAACAATATCTGCATTATATAATTTAGCAACCATGTGAAGTTAATAGACAAAACAGTTTATTAAATATTTTTAGACAGAAGTTAAAGTTCTACATTTGTTATTTTTGTTAGTGTATGTTTTTTTTTGTTAACTATAATCTTTGGTATTTGTGATAAATACAGTGTCTACTCTACATAATCATTTCTTTTTCTTTTTTTTATTCATTTTGTTTTAAAGAAATGATTAAGTGTTATAATGTAATCAAGATTTAAGCCATTGATATTTTCTGACATTGCACCATTTGGAAAATGATTTAAAAAAAAAAAAAAATCTATATATTTAACAAATTTTTATTACGGGTCATAATATATATTTTTAATCAAATGGAAACCTTTAGGTTGATATATAAACAAATAAAACAGGTTATTTCATAAAGTACCATTTAATTTGTTATTTACTGTTGCATCTTACACCAACACAAAAAAAAAAAAGAATAGTGTTTATATAAAAATCTTTTTTTATTTTTTTTATTTTTACCTTATGTACAGTGCCTTGCTTAAGTATTCGGCCCCCTTGAACTTTGCAACCTTTTGCCACATTTCAGGCTTCAAACATAAAGATATAAAACTGTAATTTTTTGTGAAGAATCAACAACAAGTGGGACACAATCATGAAGTGGAACGAAATTTATTGGATATTTCAAACTTTCTTAACAAATAAAAAACTGAAAAATTGGGCGTACAAAATTATTCAGCCCCCTTAAGTTAATACTTTGTAGCGCCACCTTTTGCTGCGATTACAGCTGTAAGTCGCTTGGGGTATGTCTCTATCAGTTTTGCACATCGAGAGACTGAAATTTTTGCCCATTCCTCCTTGCAAAACAGGTCGAGCTCAGTGAGGTTGGATGGAGAGCGTTTGTGAACAGCAGTTTTCAGTTCTTTCCACAGATTCTCGATTGGATTCAGGTCTGGACTTTGACTTGGCCATTCTAACACCTGGATATGTTTATTTGTGAACCATTCCATTGTAGATTTTGCTTTATGTTTTGGATCATTATCTTGTTGGAAGACAAATCTCCGTCCCAGTCTCAGGTCTTTTGCAGACTCCATCAGATTTTCTTCCAGAATGGTCCTTTATTTGGCTCCATCCATCTTCCCATCAATTTTAACCATCTTCCCTGTCCCTGCTGAAGAAAAGCAGGCCCAAACCATGATGCTGCCACCACCATGTATGACAGTGGGGATGGTGTGTTCAGGGTGATGAGCTGTGTTGCTTTTATGCCAAACATAACGTTTTGCATTGTTGCCAAATAGTTTGATTTTGGTTTCATCTGAGCAGAGCCCCTTCTTCCACATGTTTGGTGTCTCCCAGGTGGCTTGTGGCAAACTTTAAACTACACTTTTTATGGATATCTTTAAGAAATGGCTTTCTTCTTGCCACTCTTCCATAAAGGGCAGATTTGTGCAGTATACGACTGATTGTTGTCCTATGGACAGAGTCTCCCACCTCAGCTGTAGATCTCTGCAGTTCATCCAGAGTGATCATGGGCCTCTTGGCTGCATCTCTGATCAGTCTTCTCCTTGTATGAGCTGAAAGTTTAGAGGGACGGCCAGGTCTTTGTAGATTTGCAGTGGTCTGATACTCCTTCCATTTCAATATTATCGCTTGCACAGTGCTCCTTGGGATGTTTAAAGCTTGGGAAATCTTTTTGTATCCAAATCCGGCTTTAAACTTCTCCACAACAGTATCTCGGACCTGCCTGGTGTGTTCCTTGTTCTTCATGATGCTCTCTGCGCTTTAAACGGACCTCTGAGACTATCACAGTGCAGGTGCATTTATACGGAGACTTGATTACACACAGGTGGATTCTATTTATCATCATTAGTCATTTAGGTCAACATTGGATCATTCAGAGATCCTCACTGAACTTCTGGAGAGAGTTTGCTGCACTGAAAGTAAAAGGGGCTGAATAATTTTGCACGCCCAATTTTTCAGTTTTTTTATTTGTTAACAAAGTTTGAAATATCCAATAAATTTCGTTCCACTTCATGATTGTGTCCCACTTGTTGTTGGTTCTTCACAAAAAATTACAGTTTTATATCTTTATGTTTGAAGCCTGAAATGGGGCAAAAGGTTGCAAAGTTCAAGGGGGCCGAATACTTTCGCAAGGCACTGTATATTTGAAAAGTTTACATGTTAAATTAGATATTTTTAGTACCTCCCATAGTAGGTACATTTAAATGTCATATACAGCTGCTGTACAATGAGATCAAAGTGTAGAAGACTTTAGGTGTAAAATAAGCAACAATATGTACCGTATATACTCGAGTATAAGCCGAGTTTTTCAGCATGTTTTTTCATGCTGAAAATGCACCCCTCGGCTTATACTCAAGTCACTGGCTAGAGTGTCTTTTTAAAGATGGCACCGCTCGGCGCCGACGTGTCACTGCACATGTGCTGCATGCCCGGGAATTGTCGAATGTGTTCGGCCTTTCCCGAGCATCGGCGGCGCATTTGCGGTGACGTATTTGCGGCGCTGGGTGGCGTGATTTTTAAATCGAAGACGGCGCCTCACCGACAGGTAAGTGAGACTCCGCAGCCCTGTATTTCCTCATGCAGTGCTGCATGGTACAGGACATTCCCCTGTACCATGCCCGCAGCACTGCATCTCCTGTGCCATGCCTGTATTTACTGTGCCATGCCTATAACTACTGTGCCATGCCTGTACTTACTGTGCCATGCCTGTACATACTGTGCCATGCCTGTACATACTGTGCCATGCCTATACCTACTGTGCCATGCCTGTACTTACTGTGCCATGCCTGTACATACTGTGCCATGCCTATACCTACTGTGCCATGCCTATACCTACTGTGCCATGCCTATACCTACTGTGCCATGCCTGTACTTACTGTGCCATGCCTGTACATACTGTGCCATGCCTATACCTACTGTGCCATGCCTATAACTACTGTGCCATGCCTGTACTTACTGTGCCATGCCTGTACATACTGTGCCATGCCTGTACATACTGTGCCATGCCTATACCTACTGTGCCATGCCTGTACATACTGTGCCATGCCTGTACATACTGTGCCATGCCTATACCTACTGTGCCATGCCTATACCTACTGTGCCATGCCTGTACATACTGTGCCATGCCTGTACTTACTGTGCCATGCCTGTGCTTACTGTGCCATGCCTGTACATACTGTGCCATGCCTGTACTTACTGTGCCATGCCTATACCTACTGTGCCATGCCTGTACATACTGTGCCATGCCTGTACTTACTGTGCCATGCCTATACCATCACCTGTGCTATGCCATGCCCGTACCATGACCTGTGACATGCCTGTACCATGACTTGTGCCATGCCTGTACCATCACCTGGTATTATATAATTTAGCAACCATGTGAAGTTAATAGACAAAGCAGTTTATTAAATTTTTTTAGACAGAAGTTAAAGTTCTACATTTGTTATTTTTGTCAGTATATGTTTTTTTTTTAACTATAATCTTTGGGATTTGTGATAAATACAGTGTATATACATAATCATTGGTTTTTATTTTTTTTTTATATTCTTTTTGTTTAAAAAAAAATGATTGTTATAATGTAATCAAGATTTAAGCCATTGATATTTTCTGACATTGCACCATTTGGAAGATGATTTAAAAAAAATATATATATATTTAAAAAAAAAAATCGACATATTTAACAAATTTTTATTACGGGTCACAATATTTTTTTTTAACTATAATCTTTGGGATTTGTGTTAAATACAGTGTATACATCCTAAGCCGGGGTATGCCCCTATTGGCATTGTTATGTTTTTTCTTTCATGAAAAGTTTCAATAAAAAGAATTAAAAAAAATACAGTGTATACATAATCTTTTTTTTATTCATTTGTTTAAAAAAAAAATGATTAAGTGTTATAATGTAATCAAGATTTAAGCCGTTGATATTTGCTGACATCGCACCATTTGGAAGATGATTAAAAAAAAAAAAAAAATAAATAAATATTTAAAAACAAAAAAAATCTAAATATTTACCAATTTTTTTATTACGGGTCATAATATATATTTTTAATCAAATGGAAACCTTTAGGTTGATATATAAACAAATAAAACAGGTTATTTCATAAAGTACCCTTTAATTTGTTGTTTACTGTTGCATCTTACACCAACACAAAAAAAAAAAAAAAGAATAGTGTTTATATAAAAATCTTTTTTTTTTAAAATCTACATATTTAACACATTTTTATTATGGGTCATAATATTTTTTTTTTAACTATAATCTTTGGGATTTGTGATAAATACAGTGTATACATAATCATTTTTTTTTATTCATTTGTTTTAAAAAAAATGATTAAGTGTTATAATGTAATCAAGATTTAAGCCGTTGATATTTGCTGACATCGCACCATTTGGAAGATGATTAAAAAAAAAAAATAAATAAATAAATATTTAAAAACAAAAAAAATCTAAATATTTACCAATTTTTTTATTACGGGTCATAATATATATTTTTAATCAAATGGAAACCTTTAGGTTGATATATAAACAAATAAAACAGGTTATTTCATAAAGTACCCTTTAATTTGTTGTTTACTGTTGCATCTTACACCAACACAAAAAAAAAAAAAAAGAATAGTGTTTATATAAAAATCTTTTTTTTTTAAAATCTACATATTTAACACATTTTTATTATGGGTCATAATATTTTTTTTTTAACTATAATCTTTGGGATTTGTGATAAATACAGTGTATACATAATCATTTTTTTTTATTCATTTGTTTTAAAAAAAATGATTAAGTGTTATAATGTAATCAAGATTTAAGCCGTTGTTATTTTCTGAAAATGCACCATTTGGAAGATGATTTAAAAAAAAAAAAAATGTACATATTTAACAAATTTTTATTATGGGCCACACTTTTTTTTTTTTTTTAACTTTAATCGTTGGCATTTGTGCTAAATATAGGGTATACATAATCATTTTTTTTTTATTCATTTGTTTTAAAAAAAATCATTGTGTTATAATGTAATCAAGATTTAAGCCGTTGTTATTTTCTGACAATGCACCATTTGGAAGATGATTTAAAAAAAAATATATATATATAAAAAAAATCTACATATTTACCAAATTTTTTATTACGGTTCATAATATATATTTTTAATCAAATGGAAACCTTTAGGTTGATATATAAACAAATAAAACAGGTTATTTCATAAAGTACCCTTTAATTTGTTATTTACTGTTGCATCTTACACCAACACAAAAAAAAAAAAAGAATAGTGTTTATATAAAAATCTTTTTTTTTTTTTTTTTTTTTTTTTTTTTTTTAATTTACATATTTAACACATTTTTATTATGGGTCATAATATTTTTTTTAACTATAATCTTTGGGATTTGTGATAAATACAGTGTATAGATAATCATTTTTTTTATTCATTTGTTTTAAAAAAAATGATTAAGTGTTATAATGTAATCAAGATTTAAGCCGTTGATATTTTCTGACATTGCACCATTTGGAAGATGATTTAAAAAAAAAAAAAAAAATGTACATATTTAACATATTTTTATTATGGGCCACACTTTTTTTTTTTTTTCTAACTATAATCGTTGGCATTTGTGTTTAAATACAGTGTATACATAATCATTTTTTTTATTCATTTGTTTTAAAAAAAAATGATTAAGTGTTATAATGTAATCACAATTTAAGCCGTTGTTATTTTCTGACATTGCACCATTTGGAAGATGATTTAAAAAAAAAAAAAAATATATGAAAAAAAAAAATCTACATATTTACCAAATTTTTTATTACGGGTCATAATATATATTTTTAATCAAATGGAAACCTTTAGGTTGAGATTTAAACAAATAAAATGGGTTATTTCATAAAGTACCCTTTAATTTGTTATTTACTGTTGCATCTTACACCAACACAAAACAAAAAAAGAATAGTGTTTATATAAAAATCTTTTTTTTTTTTTTTAATTTACATATTTAACAAATTTTTATTATGGGTCATAATATTTTTTTTAACTATAATCTTTGGGATTTGTGATAAATACAGTGTATACAACATCATTTTTTTTATTCATTTGTTTTAAAAAAAATGATTAAGTGTTATAATGTAATCAAGATTTAAGCCATTGATATTTTCTGACATTGCACCATTTGGAAAATGATTTAAAAAAAAAAATGTACATATTTAACAAATTTTTATTATGGGCCACACTTTTTTTTTTTTTTTTTTAACTATAATCGTTGGCATTTGTGTTAAATACAGTGTATACATAATCATCTTTTTTTATTAATTTGTTTAAAAAAAAATGATTAAGTGTTATAATGTAATCACAATTTAAGCCGTTGATATTTTCTGACATTGCACCATTTGGAAAATGATTAAAAAAAAAAAAAAATCTACATATTTACCAAATTTTTTATTACGGTTCATAATATATATTTTTAATCAAATGGAAACCTTTAGGTTGAGATATAAACAAATAAAACAGGTTATTTCATAAAGTACCCTTTAATTTGTTATTTACTGTTGCATCTTACACCAACACAAAAAAAAAAAAAAAAAAGAATAGTGTTTATATAAAAATCTTTTTTTTAAAAAAAATCTACATATTTAACAAATTTTTATTATGGGTCATAATATTTTTTTTAACTATAATCTTTAGGATTTGTGATAAATACAGTGTATACATAATCATTTTTTTTATTCATTTGTTTTAAAAAAAAATGATTAAGTGTTATAATGTAATCGCAATTTAAGCCGTTGTTATTTTCTGACAATGCACCATTTGGAAGATGATTTAAAAAAAAAAAAAAAAAAAATATTTAAAAAAAATCTACATATTTACCAAATTTTTTATTACGGTTCATAATATATATTTTTACTGTTGCATCTTACACCAACACAAAAAAAAAAAAAAGAATAGTGTTTATATAAAAATCTTTTTTTTTTTTTTTTTTTAAATCTACATATTTAACACATTTTTATTATGGGTCATAATATTTTTTTTAACTATAATCTTTGGGATTTGTGATAAATACAGTGTATACATAATCATTTTTTTTATTCATTTGTTTTTAAAAAAATGATTAAGTGTTATAATGTAATCAAGATTTAAGCCGTTGATATTTTCTGACATTGCACCATTTGGAAGATGATTTAAAAAAAAAAATGTACATATTTAACATATTTTTATTATGGGCCACACTTTTTTTTTTTTTTTTAACTATAATCGTTGGCATTTGTGTTAAATATAGTGTATACATAATCATTTTTTTTTATTCATTTGTTTTAAAAAAAATGATTAAGTGTTATAATGTAATCACAATTTAAGCCGTTGTTATTTTCTGACATTGTACCATTTGGAAAATGATTTAAAAAAAAAAAAATGTACATATTTAACAAATTTTTATTTATGGGCCACACTTTTTTTTTTTTTTTAACTAAAATCGTTGGCATTTGTGTTAAATATAGTGTATACATAATCATTTTTTTTATTCATTTGTTTTAAAAAAAAATGATTAGGTGTTATAATGTAATCGCAATTTAAGCCTTTGTTATTTTCTGACATTGCACCATTTGGAAGAAGATTTAAAAAAAAAAAAAACATGATCATTAGATTGTAAGCTCTTCTGAGCAGGGCCCTCTTAATCCTCTTATATTTTATTGTATTGTAACTGTATTGTCTCCCTCTAACATTGTAAAGCGCTGCGTAACTGCTGGCGCTATAGAAATCCTGAAGAATAATAATATTAAAAAAAAAAATAATCTACATATTTACCAAATGTTTTATTACGGGTCATAATATATATTTTTAATCAAATGGAAACCTTTAGGTTGAGATTTAAACAAATAAAACAGGTTATTTCATAAAGTACCCTTTAATTTGTTATTTACTGTTGCATCTTACACCAACACAAAAAAAAAAAAAAAAAGAATAGTGTTTATATAAAAATCTTTTTTTTTTTAAAAATCTACATATTTAACAAATTTTTATTATGGGTCATAATATTTTTTTAAACTATAATCTTTAGGATTTGTGATAAATACAGTGTATACATAATCATTTTTTCATTTGTTTTTAAAAAAAAATGATTAAGTGTTATAATGTAATCAAGATTTAAGCCATTGATATTTTCTGACATTGCACCATTTGGAACATTATTTAAAAAAATAAATAAATAAATAATTTAAAAAAATCTAAATATTTACCAAATTTTTATTACGGGTCATAATATTTTTTTTAACTATAATCTTTGGGATTTGTGTTAAATACAGTGTATACATCCTAAGCTGGGGTATGCCCCTATTGGCATTGCTATCTTTTTTCTTTCATGAAAAGTTTCAATAAAAAGAATAAAAAAAAAAAAATACAGTGTATACATAATCTTTTTTTTATTCATTTGTTTAAAAAAAATGATTAAGTGTTATAATATAATCAAGATTTAAGCCGTTGATATTTGCTGACATTGCACCATTTGGAAGAGGAATTAAAAAAATAAATAAATAAATATTTAAAAACAAAAAAATCTAAATATTTACCAATTTTTTTATTACGGGTCATAATATATATTTTTAATCAAATGGAAACCTTTAGGTTGAGATTTAAACAAATAAAACAGGTTATTTCATAAAGTACCCTTTAATTTGTTATTTACTGTTGCATCTTACACCAACACAAAAAAAAAAAAAGAATAGTGTTTATATAAAAATCATTTTTTAATTTTTATTTTTTTTTTATTTTGACTATATGTATATTTGAAAAGTTTACATGTTAAATTAAAACATGAATTATGTTATTATGATTAAGATAGAATTACGGCACAAACAATTCACAACTTGGGGAGAAAAAAGCAATAAACAGAAAGTAAACGTAAAACACGCATTAAAAAGTAAAAAATACTGTACTCCAAATATTAATTCAAAACCGTAAGTCAATTTAATGTCAGTGAAAAAAAAAAAAAAAAAGAAAACATTTTTAACTGAGCAAACTAAAAAATAGTATGGGGTTTGTATGATATAGCTTTCGTAACTGTGCTTTATTAAATTCATTTTTTTTTTTTAAATGTACAGATAACTGAATAATTAACACAAAAGGTGCCCTTGTTGAATTCTATTTTACAATACAAACTCACAGTATATAATGTCTAAAACTCCCCAATCTCGGGCACCCCTGTAGGTAACATATGCCAAGTCTTCTTCTGCGAAACAGATTTGTCTTTTTGATTAGGTTAATGAGTTATCTTCCAGCCTTGCTATTATTTAATATGAATAATACATAAAAAACGAGCTCTCTTTTAATTATTCAGTTGGCCTATCTTGGATATGATTTTTTCTACACGGCTCCGTGGCTAGGGAACACTTGTCAAATCTTTTAATGCATTAATGTATAATTTTTTTTTTTTTTTTTGTTTTTCCATGACATCAGTTCCACCAGTTGCATTTCCTGGCTCATAAAGTTTTGTAAATACAAATTTGGAATAAAAGGACACAAGTCATTTTCTAAAATAAAATAAATAAAAAATATATAAAGTTTCCTTGCATATAGTTTTTTTTTTTTTTTTTTCAATATTACAGTAATAAAAGGCAATCCAACACCTTTATTAAGAACAACCCTAAATATTGATCCCATAAAAAGCAATTATTTCCAACTCGGAAACAATTTAAATATTGATTTTTCTTTTTTTTTTAAAGCAGTTGCAGTGGCAATAATTCTCTAAAAGGAAAATCCTTAGTGTAATAAAACAATAACTGTTTAAATGTTACTTCACAAAGAAAGGTTGAATAACTCTATACAATATTTTATTTCCTATAAACAAGTCATCAAATCCTTCTTCTTTTTTTTCTTTTTCTTTTTTTAAAGAAGAATTCACTTAACATCAGTTGCTATGGAAGTTTTTTTAAGTCATCAATTCATGGCACATATTGGTATTATTGGCACAGGGTTCAAAAAAAATCACAGTCCAAATCCAAAATTTTTTGTATGGTCAGTCCTACGCTTAAGAATTTCCTCTAGTTGTCAAAATTTAGGTTTCTCTTCTTCTATCCCAGAAAAAAAAAAAGAAAAAGAAAAAAAAAGGAAAAGAAAAACATATTCCGCAACAGAAAAAAAAAAAATCAGTCTCTTTACATTTTATAAAAATATATTTGTCCAGTAGAGTTCAGCTCTGTGAGTCCCAGTGGTAAACAAAAATAGTAGACACCTGTTTTTTTTTTTATTTTTATTACAGGTTCACTAAAGGAATCCTGTGAAAAGAGAATCAAGATAGAAATATGTTATTTGGAGAAAAAGCATGAATTAATTTTTTTATAACTTGATTATTTTATTCGAAAGAAAACGTTTTATAAGGTTACAGCAATGCAGTATACAGATGCAAGAGAAGAAAAGCTACAAAGCATGAATTAATTTAATCATTAGGAATATAATTTTCCATCAACATTATTATTTAAAACAAATGAATCAGAAAAAAAGAAAAAAAAATAATCAGAAAAACAATTAAACAATTAAAATAATAAATTAATCAGAAAAACAATTAAAATAATAAATAAAATATTACAATCATCGGTAAAAAAAAAAAAAAAAAAAAAATGAACAAATTAAATATTGCGGTCATGCTAATGCTCGAGTCACCCAAGAATCTTCAGTTGTATTTTTTTTTTTTTTAGACTTTTTTACTGATTCGCCAAGAGGTGTATCAACCACTACCTCGGAGACTCGTGATTTTCCAAGTATTGAATTAAATCTTCATGGAGGTAGGGATGTACTAACAATCAGGGCAATTGGTGCATCGGGCACATTGGATTTCCTCTGCTGTAAAAATTTAAAACAATTTTTTTTTTTTAATTTTATAGCCAACTGTAAAATTATTGGATTTCCTCTGCTTTAACAATTTAAAACAATGTTTTTTATTTTATTTTTTTTTTTTTAATTTTATAGCCAACTGTATAAATTTTACACCACAGGAGATATTTTTATATCCCTTACTGGATACAATCTACAGCCCGTATGGGTACAACAGAACAAAAAAAGACAATGGATGCAATTTGCTGACTTTGTTTTATCGCTGCTGTGCAATATTAAATTTGCGAAAATATGTACAAAGTTACACTTTTAAAAATTGATGATTAGCAGTGCATGCATTTTTGTAATTTTTAAATAGTCTGGTTGAAAAAAAAAGACACAAGTCTGTTTAGTTTAACCAATAGCAGGGAAAAAATAAATAAATAAAATATAATAAAATATAATAAAATACAATATAATAAAATAAATATACTCAAATAAAATAAGATAAAACTTAATAAAACAAAATATAATACAATATAATATAATAAAATATAATATAATAAAATAAAATATAATATAATATAATCAAATAAAATAAAATATAATAAAATATAATAAAATAAAATGAAATAAAATAAAATATAACATAATATAATATAATAAAATAAAATAAAAAATGTGATGCACTCCCGGATAATTTTCACACTCAGACTTAAATAATTACAATGGAATAAATGTGCAGGTACATTATTATAAGTGAAATGTAGATGTAAGTGCAGGAATTGGATCTCACAAGCCAATCAGCAGCTAGATTTATAGCAACCACAAATCCCAGCTCGCCTGGCAGACATCGTCCCGGAGGAGAACCGTTTCCAGCCCCTAGCTTGCCCCCTATCCAATAATAGTGCCCCTAGTGGCCATAAGGGCATTCTGATTTGATGGGGGGCTGCCATAGCTCTGAAATTGGAGCTCGAGCCGATTTCAACTTTTTACTTTTGCTTTAATTTTTTCCTCTTACGTCGTCGGGACAGAGCCGCCCTGCCGCAGTATAAGTATGGCGGCTGGTCGGTAAGTGGTTACATAATAAATACATAATACTGCACTTGGTGTATTAATAAAAAGTAAATACTGTATAATGTATCCAATGTATTAAATACAAATTCATAGTATTGGATACTTGGGTCTAAGTATTGATAGATGGGGCCATTGGGTACTCAGGCCTAAGTATTGATAGATGAGGCCATTGGGTACTCAGGCCTAAGTATTGATAGATGGGGCCATTAGGGGACTCAGGCCTAAGTATTGATAGATAGGGCCGTTGGATACTCAGGCCTCAGTATTGTTAGATGGGGGCATTGGGTACTCAGGCCTAAGTATTGATAAATGGGTCCATTGGATACTCAGGCCTAAGTATTGATAGATGGGGCCATTGAATGCTCAAGCCTAAGTATTGATAGATGGGGCCATTGGATACTCAAGCCTAAGTATTGATTGATGGGACATTGGATACTCAGGCCTAAGTATTGATAGATGGGGCCATTGAATACTCAGGCCTAAGTATTGATAGATGGGGCCATTGAATACTCAGGCCTAAGTATTGATAGATGGGGCCATTTGGTACTCAGGCCTAAGTATTGATAGATGGGGCCATTGGGTACTCAGGCCTAAGTATTGATAGATGGGGCCATTGGATACTCAGGCCTCAGTATTGATAGATGGGGCCATTGGGTACTCAGGCCTAAGTATTGATAGATAGGGCCGTTGGATACTCAGGCCTAAGTATTGGTAGATGGGGCCATTGAATACTCAGGCCTAAGTATTGATAGATGGGACCATTGGATACTCAGGCCTAAGTATTGATAGATGGGGTCATTGAATTTTCAGGCCTAAGTATTGGTGGATGGGGCCATTGGATACTCAAGCCTAAGTATTGATTGATGGGACATTGAATACTCAGGCCTAAGTATTGATAGATGGGGCCATTGAATACTCAGGCCTAAGTATTGGTAGATAGGGCCATTTGGTACTCAGGCCTAAGTATTGATAGATGGGGCAATTGGGTACTCAGGCCTAAGTATTGATAGATTGGGTCATTGGGTACTCAGGCCTAAGTATTGATAGATGGGGCCATTGGGTACTCAGGCCTAAGTATTGATAGATGGGGCCATTGGATACTCAGGCCTCAGTATTGATAGATGGGGCCATTGGGTACTCAGGCCTAAGTATTGATAGATGGGGCCATTGGGTACTCAGGCCTAAGTATTGATAGATGGGGCCATTGGATACTCAGGCCTCAGTATTGATAGATGGGGCCATTGGGTACTCAGGCCTAAGTATTGATAGATAGGGCCATCTGATACTCAGGCCTAAGTATTGGTAGATGGGGCCATTGAATACTCAGGCCTAAGTATTGATAGATGGGGCCATTGAATACTCAGGCCGCAGTATTGTTAGATTGGGCCATTGGGTACTCAGGCCTAAGTATTGATAGATGAGGGCCATTGGATACTCAGGCCTAAGTATTGATAGATGGGGCCATTGGATACTCAAGTCTAAGTACTGGGAGAGGGGGCCATTGGATACTCAGGCCTAAGTATTGATAGATGGGGCCATTGAATACTCAGGCCTCAGTATTGATAGATGGGTCCATTGGATACTCAGGCCTAAGTATTGATAGATGGGGTCATTGGATACTCAAGCCTAAGTATTGATAGATGGGGCCATTGGATACTCAGGTTTAAGTATTGATAGATGGGGCCAGTGAACCAATGAGTAAATAAATACAATTGAAATGATTGAGAAATTAAATAACAGTGCAATAGTAAATGTGATGGCTAATGTCCCATATGTGCTCAAAAAAGTTCGTAAAAAATTTCATAAAAATCCAATAACTAAGGTTACATTATACATATGGTGTCCAGTATAGGGCACACTTACATTATACATATGGTGTCCAGCATAGGACATGGCTACATTCTACATATGGTGTCCAGTACAGTGCACAGTTACATTCTACATATGGTGTCCAGTATAGGACATGGCTACATTCTACATATGGTGTCCAGTATAGGACATGGCTACATTCTACATATGGTGTCCAGTACAGTGCACAGTTACATTCTACATATGGTGTCCAGTATAGGACATGGCTACATTCTACATATGGTGTTTAGTATATGACATGGCTACATTCTACATATGGTGTCCAGTATAGGGCACGGTTACATTCTACATATGGTGTCCAGTATAGAGCAGGGCTACATTCTACATATGGTGTCCAGTATAGGGCACAGTTATATTCTGCATATGGTGTAAGCATAGGACATGGCTACATTCTACATATGGTGTCCCGTAAGAGCAGGGCAACGTTCTGCATGCGGTGTCAAGTATAGGATATAGCTACATTCTACATATGGTGTCCAGCATTGGACATGACTACATTCTACATATGGTGTCCAGTATAGGGCACACTTACATTTTACATATGGTGTCAAGCATAGGACATGGTTACATTTTACATATGGTGTCCAGTATAAGGCAAACTTACATTATACATATGGTGTCCAGTATAGGACATGGCTACATTCTACATATGGTGTCCAGCATAGGACATGGCTACATTCTACATATGGTGTCCAGTATAGGGCAAACTTACATTATACATATGGTGTCAAGCATAGGACATGGTTACATTCTACTTATGGTGTCCAGTATAGGACATGGCTATATTCTCCATATGGTGTCCAGTATAGGGCAAACTTACATTATGCCTACGGTGTCAAGCATAGGACATGGTTACATTCTACATATGGTGTCCAGTATAGGACATGGTTACATTCTACATATGGTGTGTCCAGTATAGGACATGGTTACATTCTACATATGGTGTGTCCAGTATAGGACATGGCTATATTCTCCATATGGTGTCCAGTATAGGGCACAATTACATTCTACATATGCTGTCCAGCATAGGACGTGGCTACATTCTACTTATGGTGTCCAGTATAGGACATGGTTACATTCTACATATGCTGTCCAGCATAGGACATGACTACATTCTACATATGGTGTCTTACAAGTGACCTCCCCTGTTTGGGTTCAGCCACTTGGAGCTGGTGCTAATTTCCTAATAGAACTTCAATAACAAAAATAATAATAAGAAGTAATGCCATTGATATTGACAGAGAAATCAGGGGAAGGGGCACGTGGTGGAGGAAAAATGATAAACTCGGTTTTGGATGGGTTGAGTTTGAGGAAGTGGTGTGACATCCAGACCGATATATCTGATAGTAAATTAGTGATAGGTGAGGAGACTGAGGGAGAGAGCTGAGGGGTGGATAGATAGATTTGGGTATCATCAGCGTAGAGATGGTAATGGAAGCCGTGGGAGGCTATCAGCTGACCCAGAGAGGAGGTGTAGATTGAAAATAGGAGGGGTCCAAGAACATAACCTTGGGGGACCCCAATAGAGAAGGGAAGAGGAGAGGAGGAAGTAGAATTGTACATAACGCTAAAGATGCGGTTGGATAAGTAGGAAGATAACCAGTGAAGAGTACAGTCACAGAGACCACAGGCGTGGAGTTTTTTTGAGGAGGAGGGGGTGGTCAACCGTATCAAAGTCAGCAGAAAGGTCCAGAAGTAGGAGTACAGAGTAGTGTCCATTGGTTTTGGCTGTTAGTAGATCGATTGTCAGTTTTAGGAGAGCAATTTCAGTGGAGTGTTGAGGCCGAAATCCAGACTGAAGGGGATCAAGGAGGCTATTCTTAGCGTCAGCGAGGTGGTCGCACAGTCAGTTGTAGACCAGACGTTCGAGGAGTTTGGATGAAAAGGGGAGCAAGGAAATAGGGCGTAGGTTGTTCAGATCGGTTGGGTCCAGTGAGGGTTTTTTTAAGTATGGGGCTGAATCATTTTAATTGTGATGTTCTGTATTTGTTAACTTATTTTCCAAAAATAAATAAAAATAATTTAAACCGAAAGAAAAAAAAAGAATTATAAGAAAAAAAATAAAAATCAGTGGATTAGAAGCATTTTATGGTAGATGGAAAAAATCTAGAAATTCTCTGTTTTTTATTGCAGTACTGAAGATTTACTGAGACGTAAATAATTATAATTGTGATGTTCTGTATTTGTACATTTATTTTATAAAAATGAATAAAAAGTATTTAAACAGAAAAAAAAAATTATAAGAAAAAAAAAATCAGTGGATTAGAAGCATTTTATGGTAGATGGAAAAAAATCTAGAAATTCTCTGTTTTTTATTGCAGTACTGAAGATTTATTGAGACATAAATAATTATAATTGTGACATTCTGTATTTGTACATTTATTTTCTAAAAATGAATAAAAAGAATTTAAACAGAAAAAAAAAAATAAGAAAACAAAAATCAGTGGATTAGAAGCATTTTATGGTAGATGAAAAAAATCTAGAAATTCTCTGTTTTTTATTGCAGTACTGAAAATTTACTGAGACGTAAATAATTATAATTGTGATGTTCTGTATTTGTACATTTATTTTCTAAAAATGAATAAAAAGAATTTAAACAGAAAAAAAAAATGATAAGAAAAATAAAAAAAATCAGTGGATTAGAAGCATTTTATGGTAGATGAAAAAAATCTCTGTTTTCATTGCAGTACTGAAGTTTTACTGAGACTCAGCTCACCTTCTTTGGGGCATAAATATCGATTTTATTTATTTATTACAGACTTTCTATATAATGCAAACAATGTACACAGTGCTTTACATATATTGTACATTTGCATCAGTAAATGTATATAAAATACGTATACTGTGCATTATAGTGTGGTTACATTGTTTGGCCAACTTATATTCAAATGCTACTTAGTAAAGTTTATTAATCTTTTTTTTTTTTTTAAATTAAAACAATCCAAAAACTTGGCTCACTAATATGAGTGACACTGAGAGTCCTTTTTCCCATTTCTATCGGCACAAGCGGTTCACTCGAGGTGATGTGGCGACAGCTGATTTGGAGATTGGTGGGAAAGTTTCCCTCCGATTCCCTTTACAGCTGTCTGCAGATCTCATCTCTGTGTCCTGACTTTTTCGGCAGCTGCGGTAAGGTGTTAAAAGCTGTCAAAGAAAGACTCTGTCCTCCCAACCTGCTCTCCACAGCGGGAGCAAAGAGGTAAACCGCCTTCGGCACAAGTCACAGGTGAATAACGAGGATGGATTTTTATAGAAGTAACGGGAAAACATTTCATGCAGGACTAAACTCTCTCAATCAATATTGACTATTTTTTTTTTATTGTTATGCTGCTAGCATTAATACATAGATAGTAAGGTAGAATATATTTACTTATTTTATTTTATTTTTTACATTTCTTAAATTTTTCCTGATGCCTGGCCTAGGCCAAATTAATAGGAACAGAAAAGGGAAAAGAGGAGGACCACTTGGTCGGACTTTAAAGGCAATTAGGACTACAATATTACTGTAAAATATCCATATTTTGTTTTTTTATAGACAAAAAAAGTTTAAAAATCAACAAATGTACATAGAACAGCCATCTAAAAACATATGTTCATATATGTAGAAAACACCATCAAGTACATAGTTAATTGTGATATTTTCAGGTAAGTGAGTCACTGTGTGTCAACGCGTTTCACAGATTGGCTTCCTCAGGACACACAGAGGGAAATTAAGTAAACACAGGTCTCACTTGTCTGGAAATAAATGCACATAAATATGGATCTCCCTGGGCAGGCTCCGAAGCCTAGACCAAATAGATAGGAAAAGGGGACCTCTTGGTTGGACTTTAAAGGCAATTAGGACTACAATATTACTATAAAATATCCATTTTTTTTTTTTTACAGACAAAAAAAGTTTAAAATCAACAAATGTACATAGCACAGTGCCATCTAAAAACATGTGTTCACATATGTAGAAAACACCACTAGCAAGGGCCTAATACTTCAAGTACGTAGTTAATTGTGATATTTTCAGGTAAGTGAGTCACTGTGCGTCAACGCGTTTCACCGATTGGCTTCCTCAGGACACACAGAGGGAAATTAAGTAAACGCAGGTCTCACTTGTCTGGAAATTAATACACATAAATATGGATCTCCCTTGGCGGGCTCCGAAGCCTAGACCAAATAGATAGGAAAAGGGGACCACTTGGTCGGACTTTAAAGGCAATTAGGACTACAATATTACTATTAAAAAAATCCACATTTTATTTATCGCCAAAAAAGTTTAAAATCAACAAATGTACATAGAACAGCCATCTAAAAACATGTGTTCATATATGTAGAAAACACCACCAACAAGGGCCTAATACACAGGTGTCAAACATATGGCCCTCACAGATTGGCTTCCTCAGGACACACAGAGGGAAATGAAGTAAACACAGGCCTCACTCGTCTGGAAATGAATATACATGAATATGGGTCTCCCTGGGCGGGCACCGAAGTGCATAGGAAAACCAGGCAATATCTGCCACACAACTGATGGAATAAACAAATTGATATTCAGGAGAAATATGCTTATAGGAACTGCTGTAGGATGCAGAATAAGGCATTGAATCCTAGCAGTGCCGGAGATATTATGAAGGTTAAACCAGGCGTAAATATTCCGGGGTCCCAAATGCCCCTCATCATTGACTACCCTCCAATGGGGGGGGGGGGGAGGGGGAGGAACAGGTGGGGTGGGGGAAACAGAATCTCATATACAGTCCCAAAGTATATGTGTAGATAGTTGAGAAGGGAAATTAACTATCCCAGCCACTCCTCCAGTGCCAGTGCTCAGAATGTAATGGGCAATCCAGGTTCCCAGTTAGATTTACGGATGTGGCAAAGGAGTGGTTCTAGCATTTAGGCCAAACAGATGTCATACATCCCAGGAGTCTTCAAGGGAGGAGGTGCTTTCTCAGCTAAGCACACCCTCTTGTTTGCATGCCTGAGCTAAGGGCAGATGGATTCCAGGAAGTAAATGCTACATAAATCATCTGCCCCAAAATGGCCATGGATAGAAATGCTAAGGCATGGGGGGTTGTTTTCAAAGTGATTTCTCAACAAAATAAACCATTGAGACATGGACTGATGGGGGAGTGGATGGAGACATGAATGGATGGGGGGAGTTTTCTTTTAATATTAAAAAATAAATAAATTGCATTTTCAATTTGTGGTTCTCAGATACAGTTAAGTTCTGCTTTAGGTTGGTGAAAAAGCGCAGTTGTGTAAGAAAATCCATGCCAGTCATGCAACCCTCCCTATACTGGAAACCATATGTAGAATGTAGCCATGTCCTATACTGGACACCATATGTAGAATGTAGCCATGTCCTATACTGGACACCATATATAGAATTTAACCATGTCCTATACTGGACACCATATGTAGAGTGTAGCCATGTCCTATACTGGACACCATATGTAGAATGTAGCCATGCCCTCTGCAGGACACCCTATGTAAAATGTAACCATGTCCTATTCTGCACATCACATCTAGAATGTAACTGTGCCGTATACTGGACACCATGTGTAGAATGTAGCCATGTCCTATATTGGAAACCATTTGTAGAATGTAGCCATGTCCTATACTGGACACCATACGTAGAATGTAGCCATGTACTATACTGGACATCAAATGTAGAATGTAACCTTGCCCTATGCAGGGCACCCTATATAAAATGTAACCATATCCTATTCTGAACATCATATCTAGAATGTAACCATGTCCTATGCTGGATACCAAATGTAGAATGTAACTGTGCTGTATACTGGACACCATATGTAGAATGGCACCATGTCCTATAATGGAAACCATATGTAGAAAGTAGCTGTGCCCTATACTAAATGCCCTATACTAGACACCATATGTAGAATGTAGCCATGTCCTATACTAGACACCATATGTAGAATATAGCCATGTCCTATACTAGACACCATATGTAGAATGTAGCTGTGCCCTATACTAGATGCCCTATACTAGACACCATATGTAGAATGTAACCATGTCCTATGCTGGACACCATATGTAGAATGTAACCATGTCCTATGCTGGACACCATATGTAGAATTTATCTATATCCTATACTGGACACCATATGTAGAATATAACCATGTCCTATACTGGACACCATATGTACAAAATAGTTGTATCCTATACCGGACAATGTATGCCACACTCTCAGCTCAGACCGCTAATGTGGAAAGGCCGGTATGATATTTATAGTTTTAGCAATTAAAGCATATTAGAAAAAAAAAAATATCTGCCTTTAAATGGATTAACAAGGTATTGTAGAAGAGCTATTCTATGTAAAATATACATAGAAAAAGTAATGGACTTCGGGACTAAGGAGAGTTCTGTAGATGATTTATCAGTGTGGAGGAATGCTTCGGAGGTGTCAGGGGATTGTCTAGAAACCGGCCATTGTTACAATCTCACCGTCTTCCCATTACATACACTGACAGCACAATTCCCCAACATTCATTTAATATTGATGGCTGTCACTTTTATTTCAACAGGAAGAAAACCAAAAGAGAAAACAAAACTCTAAAAATCGAAGCTTGAAGAACCCCTATAGGCATTGTTTTCATCTACACTGATCAGACGGAACACTCGTCATCTCAGAGGAACCCGCTCTGTGGAAAATAAATATCACTGCTCATGGGGTCCTCCCCACATTAACAGATGTTCTCATGTGTCGGCTTTAACATATTAGGAGCTATATGGTAGCACTTCTCCTGTGCGGCTGACATAGCTATGGAAGGTGGGGTGTCATTCAATCGCCCAACAGGAATGATTGAGCAACCATTGATTAATCTCCCCCATCTATGTCTGGGAATATGATTAATCTTTAAATCTTGAGCTTCAACTTTTACCCCTACAGAACATTGGAGGCCCATCCACCAAACAGAATGATATAAAAAAACAGTATTCTGTTAACCACTTAAGCCCCAGAAGATTTTACCCCCTTCCTGACCAGGGCCTATTTTGCGATTCGGCACTGCGTGATTTTAACGGACAATTGCGCGGTTGTGCGACGCTGTACCAAAATGAAATTGGCTTCCATTTTTCCCCACAAACAGAGCTTTCTTTTGGTGGTATTTGATCACCTGTGCGATTTTTTGATCATGCGCTATAAACAAAAAAAGAGCGACAATTTTGCAAAAATACCAATATTTTTCACATTTTTTTATATGAAATTCCCCCCAAAAAATGTAAAAATCTAAATTTTTTAACATTTTAGGCCAATTTGTTTTCTGCTACATATGTTTGGTAAAAAAAAATTGCAATAAGTGTAATTTGATTGGTTTGCGCAAAAGTTATTGCGTTTACTAACTAAGGGAAAGCTTTCTGTCATTTTTGGTGTTTTTTTTTTTAACGAGTAATGGCGGTGATCTGCAATTTTTTTTGCGGGACTGCGACATTGGGGCGGACAGATCGGACACCTGACTGACATTTTTGACACTTTTGGGGTTACCAGTGACATTACTACAGTAATCAGTGCTATACATATGCACTGTTACTGCAAAATGACACTGGCAGGGAAGGGGTTAACTTTATTGGTGAAGGAGGGGTTAAGTGTGTCCCTAGGGGCGTGATTCTAACTGTGATTGGATGTGGCTTTACATGTAACAGCACAGATCAACGGTCCTACATAGCAGGATCGTATGATCTGTGTTGTTACACAGGGAAGAATGACAGATGGCTGTGTTTACATTAGCCGCCTGCCTTTCTCCCTTCACAGCGGACGATCGCGAGTGACCGGCGGACATCGGGTCCGCCGGTCACACGCACGGAGGTGTCCGTGAAAGAGCCGGGGCGGGAGCGCGCCTCCAGGGGCGCACGCTCGCCCCCTATTGGCTTACAGGCTAGTGACGTACCCATACGTCACTTTGCCTGGCCGGGGCTGACCGCCGCAGTATATGTACTTGCGGCGGTCGGCAACCGGTTAAATCTTGAGCTTCAACTTTTACCCCTACAGGACTTTAGAGGCTCATTCAACAAACAGAATGATATAAAAAAACTGTATTCTGTTAAAACATCAATCATAAAAATATTCTGACCTAAAAATATTGGCTGATACAGTTTTTTGTACAATCACCAAGTCCATATCTCATATCCATTTTCTCACATTGTATAGTCAGATCTGTTCTGTGGAAACAGAAGACCGGCACATTTCAAGAACTCTTCATCAGGGGATAAAGTGAGACTATGAAGATGTAGGGTAAGATAGACACTCATCAGCCAACTGATAAAAGCAATCCAAGCTGTAGACCTGAGGATGACCTGACATGCGGTCAGCCCCTCACAGGCAGAGTGACGTAGGTCTACGTCGCTAGCCTGTGAGGCTCTGGGGAGCGAGCGCGCGCCCACGGAGGCGCGCTCCCGCTCCCGCGCGGTCACGGACCCCCCCCGCGCGTGTGACTGGCGTACCCGATGTCCGCCGGTCACTCTGCGATCGTCGGGGGAGAGGGAGAATGTCAGGCGGCTTGTGTAAACAAGCGACCTGTCATTCTCCTCGGTGTAAAAACACTGATCACACGGATCTACTATGTAGATCCGTTGATCAGTGTCCTTACAGCTCAAGCCACAGCCAATCACAGTAGAAAGCACGCCCCTAGGGACACACACAGCCCCTCCCTCCCAAATAAAGTTAACCCCTTCACTACCAGTGTCATTTTACAGTAACAGTGCATATGTATAGCACTGATTACTGTAGAAATGTCACTGGTAGCCCCAAAAGTGTCAAAAATGTCAGTCAAGGGTCCGATCTGTCCGCCCCAATGTCGCAGTACCGCAAAAAAAATCGCAGATCGCCGCCATTACGCGTTAAAAAAAAAACAACAAAAATGACAAAAATCTTTCCCTTTGTTCGTAAACGCGATAACTTTTGCGCAAACCAATAAAAATACGCTTTTTTCAAATTTTTTTACCAAACATATGTAGCATAAAACAAATTGGCTGAAAATGTTAAAAAATTTAGATTTTTACATTTTTTTTTTGGGGGAATTTCATATAAAAAAATGTGAAAAATATTGTTATTTTTGCAAAATTTACGCTCTTTTTTTGTTTATAGCGCAAAAAGTAAAAATCGCAGAGGTGATCAAATACCACCAAAAGAAAGCTCTGTTTGTGGGAAAAAAAGGACATAAATTTCGTTTAGGTACAGCGTCGCACGACCGCGCAATTGTCCGTTAAAGTCACGCAGTGCCGAATCACAAAATACCCCCTGGTCGTTTAGCAGGAAAATCCTCCGGGGCTAAAGTGGTTAAGACCAGTTATAGATGGGGGAGGTGACCACTTTTTGCATTGTAGACCTGAGGATGCCTGGAGAATGGTGGGAAGGCCTTCAGGAGAACCAGACCAGAAATACGAGGGTATGCAAGGTTTTAGATCTGTGTGGTGCAGCCCCGGGGATCCAAACCGGACCAGCCGGACCTCATGGAAATGGTAGGATCCTTCCTTGGTTAATGTGCTTCAAAAGTCCCCAATCGTGTATAGGTTGTATTGTAGAGATCTTTGAGGGATTTTGGCAAGCACAAGAAGATATCCATCACTTCCAATGTGTATGTAAACAGCGATTGCACCACACATGTGGGGTACCCCCGTAAACCTCAAAATGATAGCAATACTTCTAGGGCCATCATTCCACATTGAGACCCTGTAAAGGCTTTAAACCACTTGCCGACTGCCTAACGACGACTTACGTCGGCAGTCAGCCCCTCACAGGCAAAGTGACGTAGTACTACATCGCTAGCCTGTGAGGCTCTAGGGAGCGAGTGCACGGCGCTGGAGGAGCGCTCCCGCTCGCTCACGCCCCCCCCCCCCAGTGCGTGTGAGCGGCGGACCCGATGTCCGCCGGTCACTCGCGATCATCGGTTACACCGGGAGAAAGGCAGGCGTCTGATGTAAACAAAGCCGCCTGTCATTCTTCCCTGTGTAACAGCACAGATCATACGGTCCTGCTATGCAGGATCGTATATCTCTGCTGTTACATCACTAGCCACATCCAATCACAGTAAGAATCACGCCCCTAGGGACACACTTAACCCCTCCTTCTCCAATAAAGTTAACCCCTTTCCTGCCAGTGTCATTTTTACAGTAACAGTGCATATATATAGCACTGATTACTGTAGTAATGTCACTGGTACCCCCAAAAGTATCAAAAATGTCAGTTAGGGGTCCGATCTGTCCGCCGCAATGTCGCAGTCCTGCTACATATTGCAGATCGCCGCCATTACTAGTTAAAAAAAAAAACAATAAAAATGACAAAAATCTTTCCTGTAGTTAGTAAACGCAATAACTTTTGCGCAAACCAATCAAAATACGCTTTTTGTGATTTTTTCTTTTACCAAAAATATGTAGCAGAAAACAAATTGGCCTAAAATGTTAAAAAATTTGATTTTTTACATTTTTTTGGGGGGGAATTTCATATAAAAAAATTTGAAACAATACACCTTAGGAGGGGAACCCTTGGGGGAATCAAAAATGGAGAAAGATCTGGGAGTCTTGGTAGAGGATAGACTAGGCAATAGCTTGCAATGTCAAGCTGCAGCTGCCAAAGCCAGCAGATTATTGGCATGCATAAAGAAAGGGATGTATTCCAGAGATAAGACTATAATCCTTCCACTTTATAAAACTCTGGTCCGACCGCATCTGGAGTATTCTGTCCAGTTCTGGTCACCAGTCCTCAGAAGGGATGTGTTGGAGCTGGAGAGAGTCCAGAGAAGGGCAACTAAACTGATTAGGGGGTTGGAGGACCTTAACTATGAAGAGCGGCTGCAATCGCTCGATTTATTCTCCCTGGAGAAGAGACGTCTGAGGGGGGACATGATAGCAATTTATAAATATCTTAATGGGGATCTCAGCTTAGAAAAAAAAATGTTCATTCGAAGGAATTGCATGAGGACTCGAGGACATTCAATGCAATTAGAAGAGAAGCGTTTTAACCTCAGGCAACGAGGAGGGTTCTTTACTGTTAGGGCTACAAGATTGTGGAATTGTCTACCACAAGAGGTGGTTTCTGCGGGTAGTATGGTGGCTTTCAAAAGACTATTGTACTTACATCTCAGGGATCAGGACATTACGGGCTATGTGAGATGATTACAGCCACACACACCTACACAGGTTGAACTGGATGGACTATTGTCTTTATTCAACCTCACCTACTATGTAACTATGTTATTTTTGCAAAATTGTCGCTCTTTTTTTGTTTATAGCGCATGATAAAAAAAATCGCACAGGTGATCAAATACCACCAAAAGAAAACTCTGATTGTGGGAAAAAAAAGGACGCCAAATTTGTTTAGGTACAGCGGTCGCACGACCGCGCAATTGTCCGTTAAAGTCACGCAGTGCCGAATCGCAAAATAGGCCCTGGTCGGAATGGGGGTAAAATCTTCCGGGGCTTAAGTGGTTAAAGCATTACCTACTATCTAAAAATTACCTTAGTTTGTCGCCTTTTCATGGGCACGGGCAATTTCAAGTTTTAACATGTTTAGTATCTATTTACTTGATGCAGCCTCATCTTTTACATATAACCAAAAAATTGGGTATAATATTGTGTTTGTGTGCACTAACATTCATTTTTGTGTGTTTTTTCCTGAAAATTTGTGTTTGATAAGAAGCTGGATATTGCGTGACATAACTAATCCCAAGAGCTGCCATTTTATTCTCCAGGACCTCTAAGTAATTTTGTAGCAAAACATAAATAAAAATCCTGATTCTAGCACGTGTGTGAAAAATGTTAATAATTACCCTGGACACCAAGTGGTTAATACATACATATTGTATATAAGATCCAGCGTTGTGATGGGTTCAAAAAAATATAAAAATAAAAACAGCATTCTTTTTATCTTATTTTCCTGGCAAGTCCTATATATATATATAGATGTACATATACAGTATATACACTGCTCAAAAAAATTGAAGCAACACTTTTTAATCAGAGTACAGCATCAAGTCAGTTAGACTTCTGGGATATTGATCTGGTTCATTAAGTAGCAGAGGGGGTTGTTAATCAGTTTTAGCTACTTTGGTTTTAATGGAATTAACAACAGGTGCACTAGATGGGCAACAATCAGACAACCCCCAAAACAGGAATGGTTTTACAGGTGGAGGCCACTGATCTTACTCATCTTTTCTGAGTGTTTTTCACTAGTTTTGCATTTGGCTGGGGTCAGTGTCACTACTGGTAGTATGAGGCCATACCTGGACCCTATAGAGGGGGTCAGTGTCACTACTGGTAGCATGAGGCCATACCTGGACCCTATAGAGGGGGTCAGTGTCACTACTGGTAGCATGAGGCCATACCTGGACCCTATAGAGGGGGTCAGTGTCACTACTGGTAGTATGAGGCCATACCTGGACCCTATAGAGGGGGTCAGTGTCACTACTGGTAGTATGAGGCCATACCTGGACCCTATAGAGGGGGTCAGTGTCACTACTGGTAGTATGAGGCCATACCTGGACCCTATAGAGGGGGTCAGTGTCACTACTGGTGGTATGAGGCCATACCTGGACCCTATAGAGGGGGTCAGTGTCACTACTGGTAGTATGAGGCCATACCTGGACCCTATAGAGGGGGTCAGTGTCACTACTGGTAGTATGAGGCCATACCTGGACCCTATAGAGGGGGTCAGTGTCACTACTGGTAGTATGAGGCCATACCTGGACCCTATAGAGGGGGTCAGTGTCACTACTGGTAGTATGAGGCCATACCTGGACCCTATAGAGGGGGTCAGTGTCACTACTGGTAGTATGAGGCCATACCTGGACCCTATAGAGGGGGTCAGTGTCACTACTGGTAGCATGAGGAGATACCTGGACCCTATAGAGGGGGTCAGTGTCACTACTGGTAGTATGAGGAGATACCTGGACCCTATAGAGGGGGGTCAGTGTCACTACTGGTAGTATGAGGAGATACCTGAACCCTATAGAGGGGGTCAGTGTCACTACTGGTAGTATGAGGTGATACCTGGACCCTATAGAGGTTGCACAGGCAGTCCAACTCCTCCAGGATGGCACATCAATACGTACCATTGGCAGAAGGTTTGCTGTGTCTCCCAGCACAGTCTCAGGAGCATGGAGGAGATTCCAGGAGACAGGCAGTTACTCTAGGAGAGCTGGACAGGGCTGTAGAAGGTCCTTAACCCATCAGCAGGACCGGTATCGGCTCCTTTGTGCAAGGAGGAACAGGATGAGCACTGCCAGAGCCCTACAAAATGACCTCCAGCAGCCACCTGTGTGAATGTCTCTGACCAAACAATCAGAAACAGACTTCATGAAGGTAGCCTGAGAGCCCGATGTCCTCTAGTGGGCCCTGTGCTCACTGCCCGGCACCATCGAGCTTGATTGACATTTGCCATTGAACACCAGAATTGGCAGCTCCACCACTGGCACCCTGTGCTTTTCACAGATGTGAGAGGTTCACCCTGAGCACATGTGACAGACGTGAAAGGGTCTGGAGAAGCCGTGGAGAACTTTATGCTGCCTGTAACATCGTTCAGCATGACCGGTTTGGTGGTGGGTCAGTGATGGTCTGGGGAGGCAAATCCATGGAGGAACGCACAGACCTCTACAGGCTAGACAATGGCACCCTGACTGCCATTAGGTATAGGGATGAAATCCTTGGACCCATTGTTATATCATACACTGGTGCAGTGGGTCCTGGGTTCCTCCTGGGTGTATGACAATGCCCGGCCTCATGCAGTGAGAGAATGCAGCCAGTTCCTGGAGGATGAGGGAATTGATACAATTGAATGAACCCCACGCTCACGTGACCTAAATCCAATAGAAAACCTCTGGGAAATTATTAGTGATGTCGCGAACCTAAAATTCGCTGTTCGCGAACGGCGAACGCGAACATCGGCAAATGTTCGCGAACCGGCGAACCGCCATAGACTTTAATAGGCAGGTGAATTTTAAAACCCACAGGGACTCTTTCTGGTCACAATAGTAATGGAAAAGTTGTTTCAAGGGGACAAACACCTGGACTGTGGCATGCCGGAGAGGGATCACACAAAAAAAAGTTCTTAAAAATTGTAATTTTTTGATAGAGAGCCAATTATTGGAAAAATTAAAAAAAAATAAAAATAAAAAATTTCTTTGGATTTAGCATCTGGGGGGTCTAAAAAGTGTACCTGTGAAGTTTCAGCTCTGTAGCATGTCCAGAACCAGAAAAAAATACGAATTAGGGTTAGGGTTAGGGTTAGGGTTAGGCTTAGGGCTAGGGTTAGGGTTAGGGTTAGGGTTAGGGCTAGGGTTAGGGTTAGGGTTATTTTTATGGCTAGGCTTAGAGGGTTAGGGTTAAGGTTAGAGGGTTAGGGTTATGGTTAGAGGGTTAGGTTTAGTGTTAGGGGCTAGGGTTAGGGTTACGGTGAGATACTTAGGGTTATAGTTAGTAGCCCTACCCCTACCCCTCTAACTCTAACCCTCTAACCCTAAGCACTAAAAATAACCCTAACCTTAGCCCTGACCCTAACCATAACCCTAACCCTAATTCTATTTTTTTTATGGTTCTGGACAGGCTACAGAGCTGAAACTTCACAGGTACACTTTTTAGACCCCCCAAACAATAAATCCAAAGAAATGTTTTTTTTGTTAAGTTTTTTTTTTTTCCAATAATTGACAATTTTGAAGAACTTTTTTGTGTGATTTTGTGTCTAGGGGGTCTAAAAAGTGTACCTGTGAAGTTTCAGCTCTGTAGCATGTCCAGAACCAGAAAAAAAGATAATTTTTCAGTAGAGCAGGGATGGTGGGAACCCCTTTTACACCTATATGAATTTTTTTTTCTGGTTCTGGACATGCTACATATATATATATATATATTAAAAAAATACTCAAATACCAGCCCTCAAAGGGGCTTTTGGGGACAATATATATATATATATATATATATCACAGAACAAAAAAAATTACACAAATACCAGCCCTCAAAAGGGCTTTTGGGGACAATATATATATATATATATCCAAAAAAAAACTCAAATACCAGCCCTAGGAAGGGCTTTTTGGGGTGCTGTCCTTACAGCAGGAGTGTACTAAGAACACTGGCTAACAAGACCAGGAACACTGACTAACTGTCCCTAGCTATAACAGCAGCAGCACTTTCCCTGCTCTCAGTAACACAGAAATGATCTAAGATGGATGCTGCCCTTGCTTATTTATAGGAGGTGGGAAGGTGTGGGAGGGAGGTATGCTGATTGGCCTGGAATGTGTCTCCTGACTGTGATGTTCAGGGTCAAAGTTTGCCTCAATGATGAAGTATAGGAGGTGGACCGAACATCGCATATGTTCGCCCGCAGCGGCGAACGCGAACATGCGAAGTTCGCCGGGAACTGTTCTGTACATCTCTAGAAATTATGTTTCAGTCCACCCGATGCCACCAGGTTGCACCTCAGTCTGTCCAGGAGCTCAGTGATGTCCTGGTCCAGATCTGGGAGAAAATACCCCAGGACACCATCTGTTGTCTCGTTGTCCGGCATGCATACGAGCATGTGGGGGGTCATACAAACTACTGAGGACCGTTCTGAGTTACTGCAATGAAATTTCAGCAAAATTGAATATCCTGCTGCATCATTTTTTCCCTTTGATTTTCGCGGTGTCTTTGAATTCAGCCCTCTGTAGGGTGATAATTTTCATTTCCACCAAATGATGTGGCATCCTTTCCTTCCTAACACATTACCCAGTCCATACCAGTATAGATCCTGACACAATACCCAGTCCATACCAGTATAGATCCTGACACATTACCCAGTCCATACCAGTATAGATCCTAACACATTACCCAATCCATACCAGTATAGATCCTAACACATTACCTAGTCCATACCAGTATAGATCCTAACACAATACCCAGTCCATACCAGTATAGATCCCAACACATTACCCGTCCATACCAGTAGAGATTCTAACACATTACCCAGTCCATACCAGTATAGATCCTAACACATTACCCAGTCCATATCAGTATAGATCTTAACACATTACATAGTCCATACCAGTATAGATCCTAACACATTACCCAGTCCACACCAGTATAGATCCTAACACATTACCCAGTCCATACCAGTATAGATCCTAACATATTACCCAGTCCATACAAGTATAGATCTTAACACATTACCCAGTACATACCAGTATAGATCCTAACACATTACCCAGTCCATACCGGTATAGATCCTAACACATTACCCAGTCCATACCAGTATAGATCCTAACACATTACCCAGTCCATACCGGTATAGATCCTAACACATTACCCAGTCCATACCAGTATAGATCCTAACACATTACCCAGTCCATACCAGTATAGATCCTAACACATTACCCAGTCCATACCAGTGTAGATCCTAACACATTACCCAGTCCATACCAGTATAGATCCTAACACATTACCCAGTCCATACCAGTATAGATCCTAACACATTACCCAGTCCATACCAGTATAGATCCTAACACATTACCCAGTCCATACCAGTATAGATCCTAACACATTACCCAGTCCATACCAGTGTAGATCCTAACACATTACCCAGTCCATACCAGTATAGATCCTAACACATTACCCAGACCATACCAGTATAGATCCGAACACATTACCCAGTCCATACCAGTATAGAGCCTAATACATTACCCAGTCCATACCAGTATAGATCCTAACACATTACCCAGTCTGTACCAGTATAGATCCTCCTAACACATTACCCAGTCCATACCAGTATAGATATCCAGCATGAAAATTTTCCCCATTGAGATCTGATGTGTTTTCTAATTGTTATTCTTTTGAGCAGTATGTATATATATATATATTTTATTTGATGTTAGGCACACAAAATATATATATATTTGCTAGTCTCCTAACATTGTGGGTCATATTGTATTCTCAGAGACTGCACAGAGCACTGCAACATCTTAGATTTGGGCTAAATTTAGGTTCTCTTTCAAGAGACGCTCTTGTACTCGCTCAGTCCCTAAAAAATGCTCTGCTTAAGTCCTGGGCAGACTGCAGTAAGACACTTCAAAGGTCACTTTCTTCTGTTCACTTTACATTCAGCCAGCTGAAGTATAAATCAACCATGACTAGTGCTAAAAATGTATTGTCCTACTTGACTCTGAATAAGGGAATCAACGGTGAAAATTCTATTTTAACCACTTCCCGCCCGCCCTATTACAGATTGACGGCGGGAATGTGGTTGAGTTATCCTGACCGGACGTCATATGACGGCGGCAGGATAACTCCGCTCTGGGCGCCCCCCGGGGGCGCGCAGAGCGGCGATCGGTGATGCGAGGTGTCAGTCTGACACCCTGCATCTCCGATCTCGGTAAAGAGCCTCTGACGGAGGCTCTTTACCATGTGATCAGCCGTGTCCAATCACGGCTGGTCACATAGTAAATAGGAACAGCCGTTGATCGGCTTTCCTTAGTTCGTGCCTGACAGGCACGAGTAAAGGAGCGCCGATCGGCGGCTCCCCTGACAGGGGGGGGGTCGGCACTGGTAATCAGATCATTGATTACCAGTGCAGACCCTCGGGGGGGGGATGCCACTAGATCCACCAGGGATGCCCACTATGACCCCAGGGATGCCCACTATGACCCCAGGGATGCCCACTATGGCCACCAGGGATGGCAATCAGGGCTCAGGGAGCCCCCCATTGCCCTCCCCATCAGTGATGCCCACCAGTGTCCTCCCTATCAGTGCTGCCCACAAGTGCCCATCACTGCCATCCTTTAATGTCGCCCACCAGTGCCCATTATTGCCCACCAGTGCCGCCTATCAGTGCCCATTAGTGCCCATCAGTGCCGCCTGTCAGTGCCGATCAGTGCCGCCCATCAGTGCCCATCAGTGCCCACCAGTGCCGCCTATCAGTGCCCATTAGTGCCCGTCAGTGCCACCTATCAATGCCCGTCAGTGCCACCTATCAGTGTCCATCAATGCCGCCTATCAGTGCCCAGCAGTGCCGCCTATCAGTGCCCACCAATGCTGCATATCTGTGCTACCTATCAGTGCCACATATCAGTGCCTATCAGTGCCGCATATCAGTGCCGCCTATCAGTGCCACCTATCAGTGCCACCCCATCAGTGCCACCCCATCAGTGCCACCCCATCAGTGCCTCCTCATCAGTGCCTGTCAGTGCAGTCTCATCAGTGCTCATCAGTGCAGGAAAAAAATTATTTATTTACAAAATTGTATAACATAAACAAAATTTTTTTTTTTTTTTTTTTAAACTTTTCGGTCTTTTTTTATTTGTTTAGCAAAAAGTAAAAATCGCAGAGGTGATCAAATACCACCAAAAGAAAGCTCTATTTGTGGGGGGAAAATGACATAAATTTGGTGAAGGTACAGTGTTGCATGACCGCGCAATTGTCATTCAAAATGCAACAGCGCTAAAAGGGGAAAATTGGCCTGGGCGGGAAGGGAGGGAAGTGCCCTGTATTAAAGTGGTTAAAAATAAATTGCTGCTGCTTGACCTGTCAACCTGAGAACCCGAGAGTTCTGTTAATTAAATGGGGGCTACAGGTGAAAATAGCCACTGATTGACCTTATGAATCTGACTTTTCTTCAACTATATATATATATATGTGTGCAAGTCTTATTATATATATATATATATATATATATATATATACACAGTATCTCTCAAAAGTAAGTACACCCCTCACATTTCTGTAAATATTTTATTCTATCTTTTCATGTGACAACACTGAAGAAATGAGACTTTGCTACAATGTAAAGTAGTGAGTGTACAGCTTGTATAACAGTGTAAATTTACTGTCCCCTCAAAATAACTCAACACACAGCCATTAATGTCTAAACCGCTGGCAACAATAGTTAGTACACCCCTAAGTGAAAATGTCCAAATTGGGCCCAAAGTGTCAATATTTTGTGTGGCCGCCATTATTTTCCAGCACTGCCTTAACCCTCTTGGGCATGGAGTTCACCAGAGCTTCACAGGTTGTCACTGGAGTCCTCTTCCACTCCTCCATGATGACATCACAGAGCTGGTGGATATTAGAGACCTTGTGCTCCTCCACCTTCTGTTTGAAGATGCCCCACAGATGTTCAATAGGGTTTAGGTCTGCAGACATGGTTGGCCAGTCCATCAGCTTCTTTAGCAAGGCAGTGGTTGTCTTGTAGGTGTTTGAGGTCATTATGTTGGAATATTGCCCTGCGGCCCAGTCTCCAAATGCTCTGCTTCAGTATGTCACAGTACATGTTGGCATTCATGGCTCCTTAATGATCTGTAGCTCCCCAGTGCCGGCAGCACTCATGCAGCCCCAGACCATGACACTCCCACCACCATGCCTGACTGTAGGAAGACACACTTGTCTTTGTACTCCTCAGTCCTCCTCACCTGGTTGCCACCACACACACTTGACACCCTCTGAATCAAATACGTTTATCTTGGTCTCATCAGAGCACAGGAGATGGTTCCAGTAATCCATGTCCTTAGTCTGCTTGTCTTCAGAAAACTGTTTGCAGGCTTTCTTGTCCATCATCTTTAGAAGAGGCTTCCTTCTGGGACGACAGCCATGCAGACCAATTTGATGCAGTGTGCGGCGTGTGGTCTGAGCACTGACAGGCTGACCCCCCACCCCTTCAACCTCTGCAGCAATGCTGGCAGCACTTATGCATCTATTTCACAAAGACAACCTCTGGATATGACGCTGAGCACGTGCACTCAACTTCTTTAGTCAACCATGGCGAGGCCTGTTCTGAGTGGAACCTGTCCTGTTGAACCACTGTATGGTCTTGGCCACCGTGCTGCAGCTCAGTTTTAGGGTCTTGGCAATCTTCTTATAACCTTGGCCATCTTTATGTAGAGCAACAATTCTTTTTCTCAGATCCTAAGAGATTTCTTTGCCATGAGGTGCCATGTTGAACTTCCAGTGACCAGTATGAGAGAGTGAGAGCGATAACACCAAATTTAACACACCTGCTCCCCATTCACACCTGAGACCTTGTAACACTAACGAGTCACAAGACACCGGGGAGGGAAAATGGCTAATTGGGCCTAATTTGGACATTTTAGCTTGGGGGTGTACTCACTTTTGTTGCCAGAGGTTTGGACATTGGTGGCTGTGTGCAGTGCCGGGACAGTGCCATCCAGCGCCCAGGGCAAAGATGCCAAACTACTCCCCCCCTACCCTTAGGGTTAGGGTAAGGGCACCCACATCCCTGTAATAAACTATTGCGCCCAGGGCAGCCTCCCCTCATGCCCACCCTTGTCCCGGCCCTAGCTGTATGTTGGGTTGTTTTTGGGGGGCAGCAGATTTGCATTGTTGTGCAGGCTGTGCACTCGCTGCTTTGCATTGTGGCAAAGTGTCGTTTCTTCAGTGTTGTCACATTAAAGGATATAGTGAAGTATTTGCAAGGGTGTGAGGGGTGTACTCACTTTTGTGAGATACTGTATGAATATATCTCTAGTAATAGTAAAGGTAATATTGTAATGTAATACTCGATTTTTTTTTTTTTTACAGTGCAGCTATTTTGTTTCATTTTCTTGTTTTACTCCCTGCTTCCAGTAGTAACATTGTATTCCCTGATATTGGCAGTCTGCAAGCCAAGTGTTAATGGCTCAGCTATGTCTTCTGTGATTTTCTCTCCCCTCCCACTTTCCTCCCCCTCCCGCCATCCTAGTTCGATGCAGCAGCTCAGCTTTCTCCCTCCTTCCCCTCCCATGTTCCTCCCCTTCCTGCTATTTTGGCTTTATAAGTCCATCACTTCCTTTCACTGTCCATGCATTTGAAGAAGAGGGCAAGTCCCTGGAAACGCGTCATGCACACCTCCTCTCCCGACATCCACCAGGCATTTTTACAGCTGGCAGCCTAGAACCCAGCTGCCAATACCCATACTTGGAGCTGGCTGACTCCCTGTCATCCTCAGTCTCTGTTTTGCTCAGTGATGTCTACAGCTTCACATTGATTACAGCTGCTTGCTCCCAGGGGTTCCCTATCCATGCTGTTTCATGCTAACTTCTATGTAAGTGTGCTGATCACACTGATTACAGCTGCTTGGTCCCAGGGGTTCCCTATCCATGCTGTAAGGGTGCTGCTGATTTTAATAAAGTGTTTTTAGTTTGATACTGACCTCAGCGCCCTGCTATTCGTTTTCTTCCACATTGAGGTTATCCTACCCAGATCTTCTGTGGGAGCTGCAGAGGTTCCAGTCTCGACCCCTTCTCCTGTTCATCCATCCATCCATCCATCCAGTTGTCTCATCCATACCTCTACCCTGTTGATGGTCTACAGATACAGATGAAAGTTCCAGTGGACCAAGGGACTATGCACTTCTCCTAGGAGCGCGGTATGAGCTGTGTACTTGTACATGCTTTGGATTTGCTGCTTTTCCCTCCCCTAATCTACACTCTCCTGTAAAGGAGATTGCAAGAGGCTGTGACTCTGCTCTCTCCTCCTATCAGCATGTCCCTTATTAACACAAGAGGTCTGTAGCTCAACAACTGCCTATTCCAGTATGCTGCTTCTCCCTGTCCCAGCCTAAGCTCTGCTGTACAGGAGATTACAAGAGGCTGATGCCATGTTAAGTTCTGGTACTTTAGAAAGAAGGCAGGCGCCGCTCTAAGTGCAGTAAGGAAAGTTTAATGAGATAGATCAATACACACCAATATACTCACAATTAAGCAGGTGAAAAAGGCAGTGTATAACATATTAACTGGTCCGTCCATGACGTGGGTTCGTCCGGGTGCCACAAACAGTCCGTAGTACTCCGCTGTAGCCAATGGATGTCAGCACTTCCTGGATACTGGGGACACAGAGGTGGACTTCCGGCGACGCTCCCCCGGTCGTGACACAAGGATATGATGACGTAGGCAGGCGACGCGTTGTCGGAGCATGCGCTCCTTCCTCAGGCCTCTATAGCGCCATCTTGATCAAGGGAAATATATAGAGGGGATGCCCTCAGGCATCCACTGGGTCCTAGAGACCAGTAATTGCTCCACTAGGATGTAAATGAACATTATAGCACATCCTAGTGGAGCGATTACTGGTCTCTAGGACCCAGTGGATGCCTGAGGGCATCCCCTCTATATATTTCCCTTGATCAAGATGGCGCTATAGAGGCCTGAGGAAGGAGCGCATGCTCCGACAACGCGTCGCCTGCCTACGTCATCATGTCCTTGTGTCACGACCGGGGGAGCGTCGCCGGAAGTCCACCTCTGTGTCCCCAGGCACCCGGACAAACCCACCTCACAGACGGACCAGTTAATATGTTATACACTGCCTTTTTCACCTGCTCAATTGTGAGTATATTGGTGTGTATTGATCTATCTCATTAAACTTTCCTTACTGCACTTAGAGTGGCGCCTGCCTTCTTTCTACAGTACCCTACAAGTTTTCTTCTCACTTGTGGCAGAGCAGCCTTCAGTGCCCAAGGACTTTACATACATATGGACTCTTTATGGACTTTTCCTGTGTATATGTGCATTAGACATTTTTATTGTGTATGGTAGCAACTGTTGGTTTCCCTTTCTTTTCCTTGCGCCAGTATACCAATTTGTTTGTTAAGTTCTGGTACTTACATTGCTTACCTTTAAAAATCCTGCTTATCTTTCTGCTATATATCGATGAATACAGAACTGAATTAATTACCGTTAATATTTGGCTGGAGTTCTGCTATATGACCCACAAAATAAAAAGTCTCCCCCCCCCCCACGGTGTCAATGTTACCTGGACAGGAATTAAGGGGATATCTCTCCATCAGGGCCAAAAACCGCAATAAAAACTAGTGCTAATGTGTTCAGCCAAATGCCCGAGGGTCACCACATCCCACCAATTAAATCCAGAATATGTATGTACAAAAAATTGATTTTTAAGGTGCCATAATAGACATAACAAAGTATTCAGAAAATGTCAAATGTTATTGTAATAAACAAATATTAAAACCATAGATTCATAAAAACCATCACAAAACATCTGTGCGACCATAATGTAAACACAGTGACTTCAGCTCAACACGTTTCACCAAACACTGGCTTCTTCAGGAGATTTGTGAAGTACTACAAAAAATAACATTGCAGGTAATAGGGACAACACATAATTGACCACAGTAAATAGAACAGTAAATTATACAGAATCTATTATTATTGAGAATTTACTGTTATATTTACTGTGGTTGATTAAGTTACATAGTAGGTGAGGTTCAACCTGTGTAGGTGTGTGTGGATGTATTAATTTCCCATACCCCTGAATGTTTTGATCTTTGAGATGTACGTCCAAATGTCTTTTAAAAGTAGCCATACTCCTTGAAGTTACCACCATTTGTGGTAGAGAGTTCCACAATCTTATTGCCCTTACTGTAAAAAAAACCCTGCATAGCCTTAGGTTAAATCGCTTCTCCTCTAATCGTATGGTATGGCCTCGTGTCCTCTTACATTCCTTGTGATCACCGTTAAAATATTTGTAAATCGCTATCATGTCCCCTCTCAGGAGTCGCTTCTCCAGGGAGAATAAATCAAGCGCTTGTAAGCGGTCTCCATAATTAAGGTCTTCCAATCCCCTAATTAGTTTAGTTGCCCTTCTCTGGACTCTCTCCAGCTCCAACACATCCCTCCTGAGGACTGGCAACCAGAACTGGACAGAATGTGGTCCAGATGTGGTCGGACCAGAGTTTTATAAAGTGGAAGGATTATAGTCTTATCTCTGGAATACATCCCCTTCCTTATGCATGCTAATATTCTGCCGGCTTTGGCAGCTGCAGCTTGACATTGAATGCTATTGCTTGGTCTATCTTCTACTAAGAGTCCCAGATCTTTTTCCATTTTTGATTCCCCCAGAGTTCCCCCCCAAAGCGTATTTTGCGTTTATGTTTTTAGTCCCCAAGTGCAATACCTTACACTTCTCCACATTAAACCTCATTTGCAATGTCGTTGCCCACTCTGTTATTTTGTTCAGGTCATACTGTAAGATTTCTACATCATGATGTAAAGGTATTGCCCTGCTTAATTTTGTGTCAGACAAAGTGTTGTCTCTATTACCTGTAATGATATTTTATGCAGTACTTCACAAGTTTCCTGAAGAAGCCAGTGTTCGGTGAAACATGTTGAGCTGAAGTCACTTACATTATGACCTCATAGATGTTCCATGAAGGATTTTCTGTATCTATGGGTTTTAATATTTGTATATTACAATAATATCTTGATATTTTTTGAATACTTTGTTATGTTTATTATGGCATCTTTAACCACTTTACCACCGGAGGATTTTGCTGTCTTACGTCCAGGCCACTTTTTGCGATTCGGCGCTGTGCGACTTTACCTGACAATTGCGCGGTCATGCAACGCTGTACCCAAACAAAATTTTCCACAAACAGAGCTTTCTTTTGGTGGTATTTGATCACCTGTGCGATTTTTACTTTTTGCGCTATAAACAAAAAAATAGCGTTTATTTTGAAAAAATAACAATATTTTTCAAATTTTTTTATATGAAATTCCCCCCAAAAAAATGTAAAAATTAAAATTTTTTAACATTTTGGGCCAATTTGTTTTCTGCTACATATTTTTGGCAAAAAAAATCACAATAAGCATATTTTGATTGGTTTGCGCAAAAGTTATTGCGTTTACTAACTAAGGTAAAGATTTCTGTCATTTTTGGTGTTTTTTTTTTAACGAGTAATGGCGGCGATCTGCGATTTTTTTTGCGGGACTGCGACATTGTGGCGGACAGATCGGACCCCTGACTGATATTTTTGACACTTTTGGGGGTACCAGTGACATTACTACAGTAATCAGTGCTATGCATATGCACTGTTACTGTAAAAATGACACTGGCAGGGAAGGGGTTTATTTTATTGGAGAGGGAGGGGTTAATGTATGCCTGGTGCTTACTGACATGTGTGGGGGGAGGTGACTGAGTGACACAGGGACAGATCGCAGGTTGAGCTATGCTGAACCCTGCAATCTGACCCTGTCTGTCACTTAGGAGATCCGCCCGCTCTGTTTACACAAGCGGGTGGATCTCCAGACTCGATTCCCTGACGATCAGGGAAGAGCGGCGGTGATCTCCGCTGCTCCTCCCCTGGCCCGACTCCCGCTGTGACTGAATACAGCGGGAGCGAGCCTCCGGCGGCGTGGGCGCGCCACCCACAAGGAGAAGAGTGCAGCGACGTATGTCTACGTCGCTGGACAGGAACGAGCCACTTTGCCGCAGTACAGTAAACGTGACTGGTCGACAAGTGGTTAAAATCCCATTTTTGTCCATACACATTCTACAAGAAAAAAAAAAATAATCCTTTTGGGAATCTATCCCTCTTCTTTGCCACAGCTAAAAAAAAAAAAAAAAAAAAAAAAGCTTTTTTGGAGAGTTGCACTTTAATTCTCAAATTGAAAAGTTTATAAAGTAAGGATAATGTTTACAATTGGATTTAATTAAAAAAAAAAAAAAAAAAATTCAGCCAAGTCATACCTGACAACAGCCATATACTGGATGGACCATGATAAATAAAAAATTGGCCATAGGAGGACCTCATCTGTCGGCATATTCAGCAAAAAAATAGGAGCGCATCTATTGTTCCCTACGCGATTCACGCTTTCGCTCCGGATGCCAAACAGTTGGATCCTTCGGGGATGGCCAGATGTGTGCATGACCAACTTGGACGAAATCCCAGATCCTCCGTAGGCCAAATGAGCAGCCATGACTGCTGCTGCGAGGCCAGTGTTAGTTTTAGTGTCAGTCGTAATATTTCACAGACTTCGCCTCAATTTTCTTTTAGACCCTTAAGTACAAAAAAAAGAAATACGCCTCAACAGAAGGAGAAAAATAGAAAACAAAACAAGCATGTCTCCATTCTTCTCGTTCAGCCCCATTATACCATGCATGTAGCCATAACCCGACAAATAAAATACTTGTCTGAGTCATAGTAAAATACACAAATCAGCACACAAACAAGCTGACCTTGGTGTACACAATGGACTTCCCTCCACAAAAACAAGGTTAGACGCAAAAAAATGGCTAACGTAAAATCAAGCTAAAATATATACGTAAGATGTTTTAATATTACTAATGTGGAGGTAACATGGATACAATGTATAAAGCTGAAGAGCATTCATTTTCCTGTTATTTCTTATTTTTTAGCTGTTCGTTAAACATGAATTTGGAAGTAATAAAACCCAAAAAAACAATGAATAATAATGCTTAATGAATGTATTTCAAAATCCTTGAAGCATCACTAGGTGTAAAGTTAACCCTGTTTATGTATACATGGCTTGGTTTTTATGGGCGAGGTAGGGCATGAAGATAGATCAGGCTTGGCTGACATGCACAGTTATCCGGAAGCTGGCCTCATTTACTTATATAGGGCTTGGTCCTTCTGGTTTCTCTCTTTGGCAGAGGAGGGGCATTAAAATGAGCAGGCTTCCAAAGCGTATCTAGGCTAGCTTTCCTGAAGTTTACTCCATTTACGATGATATGGATTTGTATTTATCATTTTCTTCTTGGACAGAAGTGGGCCATGAAACAGATCAGGCTTCCCTGAAATACCTACCTCTCAAAAAGTTGACCTAATTTATTTATATAGGACTTGGTCCATATGGTTTCTCTCTTGGGAAGAGGTGAGGCATTACACAAATCAGGCTTCTCTAGTATACCCAGCTTTCCTAAAGTTCACCCCGTTTGCTTATTTATGAATTGGTCTTTATAGTTTTCTTCTTGGGAAGAGGTGGGGCATTAAACAGATGAGGTTTCCCTGGCATACCCACCTCTCCTGAAGCTGACCTCATTTACTTACATAGGACTTGGTCCTTTTGGTTTCTCTCTTGGGAAGAGGTGAGACATTAAGCAGATCGGGCTTCCCTGGTATGCCCAGCTTTCCCGAAGCTCACATGATTTACTTATACAGCATATGGTTTGGTTTTCATTTTTTTTTTTATTTGGGAAGAGGTAGGGCATTAAACAGGTAAGGTGTCCCTGGTATACCCAGCTCCTAAAGTTGACCTCATTTATTTATATAGGGTTTGGTCCATATGGATTCTCTCTTAAACAGAAGTGGGGCATTACATAGATTAGGCTTCCCTGGTATACCCAGTTCTCCTAAGGTTTTCTCTTATTTACTTACATAGGACTTGGTCCTTTTGGTTTCTCTCTTGGGAAGAGGTGAGACATTAAGCAGATCGGGCTTCCCTGGTATGCCCAGCTTTCCCGAAGCTCACATGATTTACTTATACAGCATATGGCCTAGCTTTGATTTTTTTTCTTATTTGGGAAGAGGTGGGGTAAGATTTCCCATGTATACCCTGCTCTCCTGAAGTTGACCTAATTTATTTATATAGGGTTTGGTCCATATGGAGTTTCTCTTAAACAGAAGTGGGGCATTACATAGAATAGGCTTCCCTGGTATACCCAGTTCTCTTAAGGTTTGCCCTTATTTACTTACATAAGGCTTGGTCCTTTTGGTTCTTCTTTTGGGAAGAGGTGAGGCAATAAAGAACTCAGGCTTCCCTGGTATGCCCAGCTTTTCTGGATCTCATCCATCTACTTACATGGTTTATGGATTGGTTCTGATCATTTTACTTTTAGATAGAGGTGGGGTATGAAACAGATCAGTCTTCCCTGGTATACCCAGCTCTCCTGAAGCTGACCCCATTTACTTACATAGGGCTTGGTCCTTTTTGTTTCTCTTTTGCAAAGAGGTGAGGCATTGAGGAAATCAGGCTTCACTGGTATACCGAGCTTTTCTGAATCTCTTCCATCTTCTTACATAGTATATGGATTGGTTCTGATCATTTTACTCTTAGATAGAGGTGGGGTATGAAACAGATCAGGCTTCCCTGGTATACCCAGCTCTCCGGAAGCTGACCCCATTTACTTACCTAGGGCTTGGTCCTTTTGGTTTCTCTTTTGGGAAGAGGTGAGGCATTGAAGAAATCAGGCTTCACTTGTATACCCAGTTTTCCTGAAGTTAATCTCATTTATTTACATATGGCTTGGTCCTTTTGGTTTCTCTCTAGGGTAGAGGTGGGGCATTAAAAAGAGCAGTCTTCTCAAGTATATCTAGCTTTCCTGAAGTTTATTGCATTTATATATATAGGGTTTGGTCCATATGGATTTTCTCTTAAACAGAAGCGGGGCATTACATAGATAAGGCTTCCCTGGTATACCCAGTTCTCTTAAGATTTGCCCTTATTTACTTACATAAGGCTTGGTACTTTTGGTTCTTCTTTTGTGAAGAGGTGAGGCAATAAAGAACTCAGGCTTCCCTGGTATACCCAGCTTTTCTGGATCTCATCCATCTACTTACATGGTTTATGGATTTGTTTTGATCATTTTACTCTTAGATAGAGGTGGGGTATGAAACAGATCAGGCTTCCATGGTATACCCAGCTCTCCTGAAGCTGACCCCATTCACTTACATAGGGCTTGGTCCTTTTTGTTTCTCTTTTGTGAAGAGGTGAGGCATTGAAGAAATCAGGCTTCATTGGTATACCCAGCTTTTCTGGATCTCATCCATCTACTTACATAGTATATGGATTGGTTCTGACCATTTTACTCTTAGATAGAGGTGGGGTATGAAACAGATGAGGCTTCCCTGGTATACCCAGTACTCCGTAAGTTGATCTCATTTATTTACATATGGCTTGGTCCTTTTGGTTTTTCTCTAGGGTAGAGGTGGGGCATTAAAAAGAGCAGCCTTCTCAAGTATATCTAGCTTTCCTGAAGTTTACTGCATTTACTAATATATCATCTGGTCTTTATATTTTCCTTCTTGGTCAGAGGTGGGGCATGCAACAGATCAGTATTTCCCAGAGCAACCAGCTCTCCTAAGGTTGACCTCATTTACTTACATAGAGCTTGGGTATTGCGGTTTCTGTTTTGAGCAGAGGTGGGGCAATAAACAGCTCAGGTTTCCCTGGTATACTCAGCTCTCCTGAAGTTGACCTAATTTACTTACATAGGACTTTGTCCTTTTGGTTTCTATCTTGAGAGGAGGTGAGAAATTAATAGTAAGCTCCATTGTATGATTTTTATCTATAGGTAAGTCTATAATAAGGCTTACCTAGAGGTACAATAAATATCTCCTAAATGTGTACCATAGATGCAGCCGGTGACATCACCACTGACTCAGTTTATTCAAACCGCGGAAAGCGCATGAATCCAGAAGGAAGACTTGGTGAAGATGAAAGCACCTTCAGCGGTGACAGTGCGTCGCTGGAGGGCTTCTTTTTCAGGTAAGTGTGTCATAATATGCTAGTGCTAGTGCGATGCATACTAGCACATTATGACTTAATGCCCAGAGCCCCATTTTTCTTTTTTTGCTGCGGTTTACTACCACTTTAATTAAATCAGGCTTCCCTGGTACACCCAGTTTTCCTAAAGTGCACCCCTTTTTCTTATATATGAATTTATATATACATGACTTGGTTTTTATGGTTTCTCTCTTGTGGGGAGGTAGAGCATGAAGATAGATCAGGCTTGGCTGACATGCACACTTATCCTGCAGTTGACCTCATTTACCTAAATAGGGCTTGGTCCTCATGGTTTCTCTCCTTGGCAAAGATGGGGCATTAAACAGATCAGACTTCCCTGGTATACCCAGCTTTCCTGAAGTTCACACCATTTACTTATAAATTAATTGGTTTTGATTTTTTTTTCTTGGGAAGAGCCTTCCCTGGAATACCTTGCTCTCATGAATTGGTCTTTATAATTTTCTTTTTGGGTACAGGTGGGGCATGAAATAGATTAGACTTCCCTGGAATAACCAGATCTCATGAAGTTGGCCTCATTTACTTACATAGGACTTGGTCCATTTGGTTTCTCTCTTGGGAAGAGGTGAGGCATAAAACAGATCAGGCTTCCCTAGTATACCCAACTTTCCCAAAGCTCACATCATTTACTTACACAGTATATGGATTGGTTTTGATATTTTGTTTTACTTGGAAAGAGGTGGGACATGAAAGCGATCAGGCTTCCATAAAATATAAAGCTCTCATTGAGTTGCTCTCATTTATTTATATAGGGTTTTGTCCATATGTTTTTTCTCTTGGGCAGAGGTGGGTCAATAAACAGGTCTGACTTCCCTGGTATATCCAGCTCTCCTGAAGCTGAACATTTTTACATACATAGGGCTTGGTCCTTTTGGTTTCCATCTAGGGAAGAGGTGAGAAAATAAACAAATTAGGCTTCTCCGGTACACCCAGCTTTCCTGAAGTTCACCCAATTTGGTTAAATATGAATGTATATACCGGTATACATAGCTTGGTTTTTGTGGGTTGTCTCTTGTGGAGAGTTACAGCATAAGGATAGATCAGGCTTGGCTGACATGCACAGTTATCTTGAAGTTGGCCTCATTTATTTATATATGAATTGGTTTTGATATTTTCTTTTCTTGGGAAGAGCCTTCCCTGGAATACCCAGCTCTCATTAAGTTGACCTCATTCATTTATATAGGGCTTGCTCCATATGGTTTCTCTCTTGCGCAGAGGTGGGACATTAAGCAGATCAGACTTCCCTGGTATAGCCAGCTCTTCTGAAGTTGACTTCATTTACTTACATAGGGCTTGGTCGTTCTGGTTTCTCTCTTGGGAAGAGGGGAGGCATTACACAAATCAGGTTTCCCTGGTACACCCAGCTTTCCTGAAGTTCACCATATTGCTTATATATGAATTGGTCTTTATAATGTTCCTCTTGGGTAGAGGTGGGGCATGAAACAGATCAGGCTTCCCTAGTATACCCAGCTTTCCCAAAGCGCACATCATTTACTTTTACAGTATATGGATTGGTTTTGATATTTTTTCACTTGGGAAGAGGCGGGGCATGAAACAGATCAGGTTTCCATGAAATATAAAGCTCTCATTGAGTTGCCCTCATTTATTTATATAGGGCTTTGTCCATATGTTTTTTTCTCTTGGGCAGAGGTGGGGCAATAAACAGGCCAGACTTCCCTGGTATATCCAGCTCTCCTGAAGCTGAACATATTTACACACATAGGGCTTGGTCCTTTTGGTTTCTATCTTGGAAAGAAGTGAAACAATAAACAAATTAGGCTTCTCCGGTACACCCAGCTTTCCTGAAGTTCACCCAATTTGCTTATATATGAATTTATATATACATAGCTTGGTTTTTATGGGTGGTCTCTTTCTTGGGAAGAGCCTTCCCTGGAATAGCCAGCTCTCATTAGGTTGACCTCCTTTATTTATATAGGGCTTGCTCCATATGGTTTCTCTCTTGTGCAGAGGTGGGACATTAAACAGATCAGACTTCCCTGGTATAGCCAGCTCTTCTGGAATTGACTTCATTTACTTACATAGGGCTTGGTCTTTTTGGTTTCTCTCTTGGGAAAAGGTGGGGCATTACAAAAATGAGGCTTCCCTGGTACACCCAGCTTTCCTGAAGTTCACCATATTGCTTATATATGAATTGGTCTTTAAATTGTTCCTCTTGGGTAGAGGTGGGGCATGAAACAGATCAGGCTTCCCTGGAATACCCAGGTCTCATGAAGTTGACCTCATTCATTTATATATGACTTGGTCCTTATGGTTACTGTCTTGGGTAGAGGTGGAACATTAAACAGATCAGGCTATCCTAGTATATCCAGCTTTCCTGAAGTTTACCTATTTTTCTAACATAGGGCTTGGTCCTTTTGGTTTATCTCTTCCATGGTATATGCAGCTTTCCTGAAGCTCACCCAATTTGCTTATATATGAATTGGTGTTTGTATTTTCTTTTTGGGTAGAGGTGGGGCATAAAACAGAACAAGTTTCTCTGGCATACCAGGCTCCCCTGAAGTTGACTTTATAATTTTCTTCTGGTCAGAGGTAGGGCATGAAGATAGATTGGGCTTCCCTAGTATGGAAAGCTCTCCAGAAGCTGACCTAATTCACATATATATATACAGTATATGGCTTGATCTGTATAGCTTTTCTTATGGATAGAGTTGGGGCATAAACATAGATTGGGCTTGGTTAAAACATACAGCTCTCATGACACTGAACTCATCTACTTATGTACAATATGTCTATATGTTATAACTTCACATGTGATTTTCACTAAAGGAAACCTCTGCTTAGACAATTTTCCAGATGTGTTCAATTAAACCTGCCGAGATTTGTGATAGGTTCACTTTAAATTTAAATTCACAAAACCAAAACTCTGTTATCAACCTGCCACATATCTAAGACCTGGGTCCTCCAGGAAAGGTATGTGGTGAGAAAGGGAAGTAGACATGCTTTTAGCTATCCTTTGTAAAAATCAATATTTGCTTTTCATGCTTAAAATTCCTTAGAACAATGTAAGACTTTGCAACTTCCACACAAGGTATAAAACATATTGTATAAAATCAAAACTGTACATCACATACAAAAATTTACAAACATAAAATTGTAACAGATATATAAATTTACATAATGCAAACTGTAAAAATCATTAATAGCTTGGAACACATAAGAAAAAAAATGAATAATCAGGGTTAAAAGTTCTATATGTCATTAACTACACAATTATCATAACTGTACCTGCCATTTATACATACAGGAGGTAGCCATTTTGTGACCTGAACCAATCTGCAAGTTGACAATTTGCTAGAAATGAGCAATCTCACAGGAGCATTAGGAACCAAAAAATTGATTAGGTCTATGGTAGGATGCCCTATGACTAGGGAAAGGGGGCAGACATTGAGTGAGTTGAACCAAAAACTCAGGCTTATGACATTGTTTGGATCTAGTCACATGACAGATATATGAAGCATCTACGAAAGGAATGCCACCTATCCACCAAGAGTTGGCCACCGTAAAGTGAACCTATGCTTCATCTACAAAGGGACGTTACCTTTCCACCAAGGGTTGGCCATCGTAAAGTGAACCTGTGCTTCATCTACAAAGGGACGTTACCTTTCCACCAAGGGATGGCCATCGTAAAGTGAACCTGTGCTTCATCTGCAAAGGGACGTTACCTTTCCACCAAGGGATGGCCATCGTAAAGTGAACCTGTGCTTCATCTACAAAGGGACGTTATCTTTCCACGAAGGGATGGCCATCATAAAGGGAACCTGTGCTTCATCTACAAAGGGACATTACCTTTCCACCAAGGGATGGCCATCGTAAAGTGAAACTGTGCTTCATCTACAAAGGGACGTTACCTTTCCACCAAGGGATGGCCATCGTAAAGTGAACCTGTGCTTCATCTACAAAGGGACGTTACCTTTCCACCAAGGGATGGCCATCGTAAAGTGAACCTCTGCTTTATCTACAAAGGGACGTTACCTTTCCACCAAGGGATGGCCATCGTAAAGTGAACCTGTGCTTCATCTACAAAGGGACGTTACCTTTCCACCAAGGGATGGCCATCGTAAAGTGAACCTGTGCTTCATCTACAAAGGGACGTTACCATTCCACCAAGGGATGGCCATCGTAAAGTGAAACTGTGCTTCATCTACAAAGGGACGTTACCTTTCCACCAAGGGATGGCCATTGTAAAGTGAACCTGTGCTTCATCTACAAAGGGACGTTACCTTTCCACCAAGGGATGGCCATCGTAAAGTAAACCTGTGCTTCATCTACAAAGGGACGTTACCTTTCCACTAAGGGGTGGCCATTGTAAAGTGAACCTGTGCTTCATCTACAAAGGGACGTTACCTTTCCACCAAGGGATGGCCATCGTAAAGTGAACCTGTGCTTCATCTACAAATGGGTGTCACCTATTCACCAAGAGTTGGCCATCTTAAAGTTAATGTGTGCTTCATCTTAAAGTTTAGAAGTTAAAGCCCTGCCTAAAAGCAGGCACTATAAGATGCCTTCTGTTGGCTTTATTACCCAGAAAAGTCATTTCTGTGTTCCTCTCTGATTTAGGTTCACTGTGGTACCAGAATATGAACTTCCCTGCCTTAATGGTTATACTCTACCAATCCTCCTCCTGTGAGAGCACCACTACTGGCCACTGATGCATTCTCATTGGAATGGCAGTTGGCGGGGCTTAGCCATGAACTCAGAGGAAGTCATAACTTTGGCAAAACCAAATCAGATAGAAGCACCAAAATATTATCTCTAGTCTTTAGCAGGAAACAGCAGGTGTCTTGCGGTGCCTGCTCACAAGAAGAATTTACACCTCAATTTTTAAATGGAGCAAAAGGTTTACCTTAAAGAGACACTGATATCAAAGTTAAAAAAATGCTGCAGGTATAAAGTGCAGTAGAGAAGATGAAAAGGTGGAACTGTATTGTCTACATGGATCTGCTCCCATGCTGTTATGTGGACTTGGTAGGTGGCTCCCATATAGAAGAGCCTCAAAATTCATTGACAAGAAAGTGGAGGTGCTACCTTTAAAAGTTTATAATTTTATTTTAGTATCACTAACAATAATAATATTGATTAATAATACCAATAATAGTAGTATAATATTTATTCTCTCCCCCGATATCCCCCTTCATCAGGGCTTGAAAAGTGTTGAAACAAAACCGACTCCGAGGGAGGAAAATATAAAAAAATACTTGCCATCAATCACCTGCATGCTGGCTAGTATCACAAGACTTTTGTATTTGATATATATATATTATATATAACTCTATACTTTTTTTCTCCCTTTGAGCCTATTTTATTTTCTACTATTTTCTAAGCCCTGATGAAGGGGACTTGGAAAAAGTGGATGTGTTCATAGACTTTTAATGAACTGTTTAAAGTGGGAGTAAACTCCCATGCAGGACTTTTACCTACAGGTAAGCCTAAATTAGGGTTTACCTGTAGGTACAATAAATATCTCCTAAACGTTCACTGTTTAGAAGATATTTACTTTTGATGCAGCTGATGAAGTCACCGGTGCATGTGCTCTGAAGGAAGGGCATGCTGTGCCATTCCTTCATAGTCATGTGCCATGAATGGTGGCCCCCCGCGTGCATAAGTGTAAGTGACGTCATCGCGGCCCCAGCCACCTACATAGCCGGAGTCCAGGAACCTGGAAGGAAGAACGGGAGAGGATGGAAGGCTTTGTTCTAAGGTAAGTTTCACATATTGTGTTAGTATGCAATGCACATTGGTGATTAGCAGGAAGAATGCCCCCTCTTAGGACAGCAGTGGTCCAATTACCATCCTTACTTACAGCCTAAAGTGGAAGTAAACTTCCATCTCCGATTTGTACCTATAGGTAAGCCTATACTAAGGCTCACCTGTAGATACAGTAAATAGCTCCTAAATGTGCACCGTTTAGGAGATATTTACTTTTGATGTAGCGGGTGACATCACCGGTGCATGTTCTCTGAAGGAACGGCATACCGTGCCATTCTTTCAGAGTCCTGTGCCATGAACAATGGCCGCCTGTGTGCATGAGTGGGAGTGACATAATCGCGGCCCCGGCCACTCACACAGCCGGAGTCCAGGAACCTGAAAGGAAGATTGAGGGAGGATGGAAGGTTTTGTTCTAAGGTAGGTTTCACCTAATGTGCTAGTATGCGATGCACATTGGTGATTAGTGGGAAGAATGCCCCCTCTTAGGACAGTAGTGGTCCAATTACCACCCTTACTTACAGCTTAAAGTGGAAGTAAACTTCCATCTCTGATCTGTACCTATAGGTAAGCCTACAATAAGGCTTAACTGTAGGTACAGTAAATATCTCATAAACATGTACCGTTTTGAAGATATTTACTTTTGATGTAGCGGGTGACGCCACCGGTGCATGTTCTCTGAAGGAACGGCATACCGTGCCATTCCTTCAGAGTCCTGTGCCGTGAACGTTGCCCCCCCCCCCCGTGTGCATGGGTGGGAGTGACGTCATCGCGGCCCCGGCCACTCACACAGCCGGAGTCTGTGAACCTGGAAGTTAGACCGGGGGAGGATGGAAGGCTTTGTTCTAAAGTAAGTTTCACATAACGTGCTAGTATGCAATGCATACTAGTGCTTTATAGCTTTACCTTTTTAGGATTAAAAAAAGAAACAAATTTTAAAAATCGGTTTACTACATTTATGCTCATCAAGAGTGTGTTCAAAATCACATGCTTTCCCGAGATGCACAGAAATGTACTGCCTTTTAGCAGATGTGCGGTGGTGCCATTAATCTTTAATGGGGCAATCCCACACATCTGCAAAAGAAAAAACTAGTGCACCGAACCACATGGTGCAGCAGCATCATGTGGTTCAGTGTGGTGCATTTATTGGAAAAGAGTCAGGGACTTCCTTCCCTTGTTTCTCATGCACAGGGCAGCCCATTAATATAAATGAACAAACAAAAGAGGGTGCAGGAGCCTAGTGCATTGTCCCACAATATTTCAGTTTGGTGGGATCAGGTCCACTGATAGGGGGGGACCACCAGCCCTCTTGAAGGGGGCCCGAGCACACAGGGGGGCCCACACAGGGAGGGGGATTAGTGATGGACAACAAATACAGAAATCTTCCTCCAGCACCTGAATCTGATCTGTCCCTCTCCCTGCTATCAGCTTTTATCTGTTGAGAAAGAGACAGACGTCCCTCACTAATCCCCCTCCCTGTGTGGGCCCCCCTCCTAGCACTGGCTCTAATGTTATCTCTGCTCAGGAGTTTATTTGTAACTTTGTTTCTCTCTCTCTGATCACTGAGCTCCAACTGCCCAGCCTGTATATTTTTCTCATCTCATCTTCATTTTTACTTAACATAGTTTTTTTTTTTTTTTAGATTTAGCCGGAATTATGCGAGTTATGTTATATTTGTGTCTGATAATAGTGATTTTGTTGTAATTTTAGCTAAATATATCTTTAATATTTTCTTGGGGGGGCCCTGCCAGGTAGTGTGTACGGGGGCCCGCGATTTCTAACAGCAGCCCTGGGTGGGATAATGCACTAGGCTGGTGCGCCCTCTTTTGTTTGTTCCTTGTAATGACTTCCCCAGTCCGAGAGGGCACCAAGGCTTGAGGTTATATCTCTTTGTCGCTGAGTCATTCTCAATACCTTTTATTCAGGATATCAAACTTTTGCAGAGGAGATTTTTTTCTAGTCAATAAAATAAATGGGCTGCCCAACATGCAATGCATGGGGTCACGTGAAGTATCAAAAGTACATAGGAAAGTGGGAGTAAACTCCCATGCATGACTTTTACCTACAGGTAAGCCTAAATTAGGGTTTATCTGTAGGTACAATAAATACAATGGGACTTTAGTGGCACAACACAGCCTCACAAAAGGCTAGATTTATCTAAAATTATACATTGTATTACAATTTACTTAGAAGCAGACAAAACAATAAGTTCTTTGTAGGCACGTCCCCATCTTCACAATTGATGTGTTTCCTATGCTCTAGTTCCCCCCTCCAGCAATCCTGCTGACTGAGATATACAACTTCTTATAAGTACAACTATATTTAAGAAAAAGACCTTAGTCTAAGTATAAATTTTTGTTACATGTATATTTATTTTATTATATTTTCTCTATGTAGAATCATTTGTATGTATGGTATTAAGCTCCTGAAGAAGCGAGGTCGGCGTGAAACACGTTGGGCTGACTGTACCCCAAATATCAGACACGATACCACTTTATTGGTCGCCCACTTCTGTCAGTATACAGGAATTCCCTGCTCAGGGGATCTAGGCTTACAATTACCTTTGGGCATATGTATCCAACACTGAGGACGTCGGTCCATATTGGAACAAATACTCTGAGTCTCATTTTGTCTTATTGTATTGTCTGCTTTTTAAAGAAATTGTAATAAAATGTATAATTTTAGATAAATCTAGCCTTTTGTGAGGCTGTATTGTGCCACTAAAGTCCATTTCCCTTTCGATACTACATGATATAGGATGAGGCACCGATCTATACACTGGTTCCCACAGTGCCACTTTGTGGTGGCCCTTAACATGATCTTCATTGGGGTCACGTGAAACCACGTTTGGTCTCACCTGTAGGTCTGAAGCAAGCCTTAACCATTTAACTTCCAATCTGCTGGACTATTCTGAAAGGTAAAGCTCCGGCATCCCATCAATGTGCCATAACTTGCCCACCCCTTCTTGCCTCCTGTACAGTCCTAGTAGCCAACAAAGCTGCCAACCATAGAAGTAGGCCAATAAGAATTTGTGGGAGGCAAAGCTTGTGTGGGAGGTAAAGCATTTTCCTATGTACTTTCGATACTACATGATATAGGATGTGGCACAGATCTATACACTAGTGCCCACAGTGCCACTTTGTGGTGGTCCCTAACATGATATTCATTGGGGTCACGTGAAATCATGTTTGGTCTTACCTGTAGGTCCGAAGCAAGCCTTGATCATTTAACTTCCAATTTGCTGGACTATTCTGACAGGTAAAGCTCTGGCATCTCATCAATGTTCCATACCTTGCCCACCTCTTCTTGCCTCCTTTACATTCCTAGTAACTAACGAAGCTGGGAAACCATAGAAGTAGGCCAATGGGAATGTGTGGGAGGCAAAGCTTGTGTGGGAGGTAAAGAATTTTCCTACAGTATGTACTTTCGAAACATCATATAGGATGAGGCACAGATCTATACACTGGTGTCCACAGTGCCACTCTGTGGTGACACTTAACATGATCTTCATTGGGGTCACGTGAAACCACGTTTGGTCTCACCTGTAGGTCTGAAGCAAGCCTTGACCATTTAATCTCCAATCTGCTGGACTATTGTGACAGGTAAAGCTTCGGCATCTCATCAATGTGCCATAACTTGCCCACCCCTTCTTGTCCCCTGTACATTCCTAGTAGCTAACAAAGCGGCCAACCATCGTAGTAGGCCAATAGGAATGTGTCGGAGGCAAAGCTTGTGGGGGAGGTAAAGCATTTTCCTATGTACATTTCAATACTACATGATATAGGATGAGGCACAGATCTATACACTAGTGTCCACAGTGCCACTTTGTGGTGGCCCTTAACATGATGTTCATTGGGGTCACGTGAAACCACGTTTGGTCTCACCTGTAGGTCTGAAGCAAGCCTTGACCATTTAACTTCCAATTTGCTGGACTATTCTGACCGGTAAAGCTCCGGCATCTCATCAATGTTCCATAACTTGCCCACCCCTTCTTGTCTCCTGTACATTCCTATTAACCAACAAAGCGGCCAACCATAGTAGTAGGTCAATAGGAATGTGTGGGAGGCAAAGCTTAGATGGAGGTTTTGATACTACCCAGAAGTTTCAAATCCAACCAAGAAAGGTTTGGGACATGGCTCCAGATTCATGCTCCTCTGGGTGCCTTTACTTTATACCTGCAGTAAACATAGTAGAGTCTCTTCAAGGGAGGAACCATCAGCCAGCTTATCAATAGACTAGGAATGAGCAGCATCACCAAAGCAGGAAAAAACAAGGTGGCCTTCATATTAGTTCAGTTCACAAATGGCTACTTCCCGTCATGGACTTACTTCAAAGACAAACATTCTTTTTACAAAAACAGTCAAAGGTTGTGTGGTGCAAATTTTTTTTTAAGGTTAAAAACGTTTGGAAAGGAAAAAAAGAAAAAAAAAAAAATAAGCAGTACGTACCAGTAAACTGAAACATGGCGTCTGCCCTGCCCTCAAGGAAGAAAAACAGACTTCAGCCAGTCAGCAGGAGATTTCAAACCATTTCTCAGACACAAAGGCCACAGGAATTAGGTGCCGATCAGAGGAAGTAGGTCTGCAGCGAGCAGAAAAGAGGGCTTGCGCGTGCTGGTACGTAACACAAAACAAGCAAGCCTAGTCAGGCCTGCTGCAAAAAAATAGCTAATTAAAAGAAACATGCTCTAAACCAACGCTTCATTGACAAGCTGGCCTCTTTGCATATATCAATTTTCAAAGGCACATAGTACAGAACTCAAATTTTCAAGGCACACATAGAAACAAAGTAGGTTTTTTGGGGGGTTTGAAAATATTATGTTTCTGTTGATTTTTTTGTAAGTTATGTAGCCATTTTCTAATGTACCAATTAGTGGTGTACCCCAAGGCTCAGTGTTATTAGTGGTGTACCCCAAGTTTCAGTGTTATCAGTGGTGTACCCCAAGGTTCAGTGTTATTAGTAGTGTACCCCAAGGTTCAGTGTTATTAGTGGTGTACCCCAAGGTTCAGTGTTATTAGTAGTGTACCCCAAGGTTCAGTGTTATTAGTGGTGTACCCCAAGGTTCAGTGTTATTAGTAGTGTACCCCAAGGTTCAGTGTTATTAGTGGTGTACCCCAAGGTTCAGTGTTATTAGTGCTGTACCCCAAGGTTCAGTGTTATTAGTAGTGTACCCCAAGGTTCAGTGTTATCAGTGATGTACTCCAAGGTTCAGTGTTATTAGTGGTGTACCCCAAGTTTCAGTGTTATCAGTGGTGTACCCCAAGGTTCAGTGTTATTAGTACTGTACCCCAAGGTTCAGTGTTATTAGTGGTGTACCCCAAGGTTCAGTGTTATTAGTAGTGTACCCCAAGGTTCAGTGTTATTAGTGGTGTACCCCAAGGTTCAGTGTTATTAGTGGTGTACCCCAAGGTTCAGTGTTATTAGTAGTGTACCCCAAGGTGCAGTGTTATTAGTGGTGTACCCCAAGGTTCAGTGTTATTAGTGGTGTAGTCCAAGGTTCAGTGTTATTGGTGGTGTACTATATGTGTTTGAGCTTTGGGGTGCACACCCTAATGCAAAAGGCTGGGCATACCTATGGTCCCAACACAGAACACCACAAATAACACTGAACCTTGGGGTACACCTCTAATAACACTGAACCTTGGGGTACACCACTAATAACACTGAACCTTGGGGTACAGAACCTTTAAAACAGAACCTTGGGGTACACCACTAATAACACTGAACCTTGGGGTACACCACTAATAACACAGAACCTTGGGGTACACCACTAATAACACAGAACCTTGGGGTACAGCACTTTTAAAACAGAACCTTGGGGTACACCACTAATAACACAGAACCTTGGGGTACATCACTTTTAAAACCGAACCTTGGGCTACACCACTAATAACACTGAACCTTGGGGTACAAGGTTTTACGTTATTAGTGGTGTACCCAAGATTCAGTGTTATTAGTGGTGTACCCCAAGGTTCAGTGTTATTAGTGATGTACCCCAAGGTTCAGTGTTATTAGTGGTGTACCCCAAGGTTCAGTGTTATCAGTGGTGTACCCCAAGGTTCAGTGTTATCAGTGGTGTACCCCAAGGTTCAGTGTTATTAGTGGTGTACCCCAAGGTTCAGTGTTATTAGTGGAGTACCCCAAGGTTCAGTGTTATTAGTGATGTACCCAAGGTTCAGTGTTATTAGTGGTGTACCCCAAGGCTCAGTGTTATTAGTGGTGTACCCCAAGGTTCTGTGTTATTAGTGGTGTACCCCAAGGTTCAGTGTTATTAGTGCTGTACCCCAAGGTTCAGTGTCATTAGTGGTGTACCCCAAGGTTCAGTGTTATTAGTGGTGTAACCCAAGGTTCAGTGTTATCAGTGGTGTACCCCAAGGTTAAATTTTATTAGTGGTGTACCCCAAGGTTAAATTTTATTAGTGGTATACCCCAAGGTTCAGTGTGACTAGTGGTGTACCCCAAGGTTCAGTGTGACTAGTGGTGTACCCCAAGGTTCAGTGTTATTAGTGGTGTACCCCAAGGTTCTGTGTTATTAGTGGTGTACCCCAAGGTTCAGTGTTATTAGTTCTGTACCCCAAGGTTCAGTGTCATTAGTGGTGTACCCCAAGGTTCAGTGTTATTAGTGGTGTAACCCAAGGTTCTGTGTTATTAGTGGTGTACCCCAAGGTTCTGTATTATTAGTGGTGTACCCCAAGGTTCAGTGTTATGAGTGGTGTACCCCAAGGTTAAATTTTATTAGTGGTGTACCCCAAGGTTAAATTTGATTAGTGGTGTACCCCAAGGTTCAGTGTGACTAGTGGTGTACCCCAAGGTTCAGTGTACTAGTGGTGTACCCCAAGGTTCAATGCTATTAGTGGTGTACCCCAATGTTCTGTGTTATTAGTGGTGTACCCAGCCTTTTACATTAGGGTGTGCACCCCAAAGCTCAAACACATATGCGTGTGTGTACATGTGTGTATATATATTGACAGTGTCAGTGAAGCAATGAACGGTGTCAGTAGGGCAGATATTGGTGTGAAAACCTAAAACTTATTTTAGGGGCTTGTCTGGGGTAAAAAGTTTGAGAAAGGCGTATCTAGATAAGATATGGCAAAGTCCTGTGTGTGAAAGAGGTTTGGTAGACTACATCTAAAAAACATGGCTGCCCTTGGAGTGGACATCAACTTGGAGTACAAGATTAGTAGGTCAGTGAGCAGGTAAAGTATCAGATTGTATTTTTAAATGTAAGGTTAAGTGGAGATGACCTAATAAATAAGTTTATTTCTCAGTGGACACAATACAAATTTGGAATTCTTTACTGCCCATAAAAGACAAAAATATGTAAATGGGACTTTGTATTGAATGTGCCACCAAGAAATCACACAAAACAGGTAAAATACCAGCTCTTTATTCCAAAATGTAAAATAACACATAAGACAAAAAGCTTGTAAAAAACAATGATCTTATGTACAGTATATGACCAATGTATGGTATCTGGTGTCTAAGTTTGACGCATTTCGTTAAGAGCTTGCTTCTTCAGGATCAACACCCATGACCTATACAGTGAATCAATTCACTCTACAAAATAAATATTAATATATGAACAGATTATAAATTAAGTACTAAAAACAGAAAGGCACTATAGCCCACCTCCTCTGGTTTTGCAGATCCCTCCTTCTGAAAACAAATCTTTTCCGTAATCTCCTCCATCTTACAAACTCCCTCAACCCCATCTCCACAACTTGCCCTACCCCATTTGGGCATAGAAAAATTCCTTCCTAGCTCATGTTTTGTAATAATACATATCCTACTTAGAGCCAAATTAAATATCTCCAAAAATCTGGAAAACTACAGAACCCCCTCCCTAAAATCCAGTGGCGGCCCGTCCATTGGGGGCGCCGCCCCCCCTATACATACGTCCGACTCCCTAATCTACATGCGGGCGCTGGATGCATGGATTCCAATGGGGTTTCTTTTTTAAGCACGTGATTAGAGCCAGAGGCTCTAATAGGCTTCAAAAAAGGGTGTGCTCGGGGCGCAGAGCACTGCACCCTGAGCCCACCCAGTTGTGTGACAATAGCGAATGAATATTCACTATTGTCACATGGATTCTCCTCCTGGCCAATCAGGAAGCAGGTCCTGAGACCTGTTTCCCGATTTGCCGAAAGGAGAAGCCATGCCATTGGCCAAGGAGGAGGGAGGAGACGTAGGGGAAGCCTGACCCATGGAGATGACTGATGGGAAACCCGCCGCCGCCACTGCCTGCCCTCCACATGTCTGTCCAGGGTGTGCGGGCTGGAGTCGGTATGGTCCCGGGGAGGGGAGTGGTCCATCTAACGCCCCCCCACCCCGGCCCATGGAGCACCAGAAGCCACTGCTAAAATCAACAATTGCAGACCTCAATACTTCATGTGAAATGGAAAATATAATAGCCAGAAAAAACTTAGTCATGGAGAAGTGTCTTTCCAAATGGTCCTCAAGGCTATCACACCCTCAGTGTATTGTACAAGCATAAAGTTTACTGTTGAATAACTCCTGATTAACTTTACTCCATCTGTCTGGTATATTGGTACCCATCCACCCTCTGATCCCCATCCCCCTTTTTTTTTCCTCCTTCTGGAGCCCTTTCACTATGGTTGTAGATGTAGACATATCCTCTGCTTCATTGTTACTCACTATGCTCCAGTTGGAACATCTGACCTGTTATAGCATGTTCTACTTACTATATAGGTACATAGTTAGTCAGGTTGAAAAAAAGACACAAGTCCATCCGCCTCAACCAATAAAAAAAAAAACAGTAATGAAAACCCAACCATACAATACTATGTATGGTAAAACTTTCAATAAAGAATATTGAACATTAAATTAGGTACCAAAAACATATACAGAACCATAGGGTACATTCTAATGAAACATGCGGATCCCGAGGAAGCGAACTTCTTGCAAAACACGTAGACCCTGGACGCCAGATTTCATACATTGGTCATATGCCTAAGTTCATTGTTTTTAACAAGCTTTTTGTCTTATATTGTTATTTTACATTTTGAAATAATAATAATTTTGATATTTTATGATTTCTCGTTGGTTACGGTACATACAAAGTCCCATTTATCTATTTCTGGCCTTAATGGGCAGTAAAAGGGTTCCTTCATTTGAAGAATTCTCTGACAGCTGCCGGTTGGGTACATCCAGTATATATACATACTGTATACTGTGTATGGAAGGCTAGACGGCTTCTAAAAATTCCAGCTTTTTATTTCGGTTCTTTCACCCAAGCAGTCACTGCTCACTATCCAGCAGCTCTCGGATTTTGAGCTCCAAAAAAAGGGGTACTCTGGGACCCCTAAAACACGTTGGAACTTTTAACCACTTGCCGACCGCCGCACGACTATTTACTGCGGCAGTCAGCCTCTCCTGGGCAAACCGATGTAGGGCTACATCGCTCGCCCAGGAGCCTCTAGGGGGCAAGCGCATGGCGCCGGAGGCGCACTCCTGCCCCCCGCTAGTTCCCTGACATCCCGGCGCGTGTGACCAGCGGCTATGATGTCCGCCGGTCACTCACGATCTCCCACTGGAGAGGGAGAAAGGCAGGCGGCTGATGTAAACAAAGCCGCCTGTCATTCTCCCTGATGTAAGTGCAGAGATCATACGATCCTGCTATGTAGGATCATATGTCTCTGTGGTTACATCACAAGCCACACCCCCCCCCCCCCCCGCCCACAGTTAGAAACCCACCCCTAGGGATACATTTAACCCACTGATCACTAATAAAGTTAACCCCTTCCCTGCCAGCGTCATTATTACAGTAACAGTGCATATTTATAGCACTGATTACTGTAGTAATGTCACTGGTAACCCCAAAAGTGTCAAAAATGTCAGTCAAGGGTCCGATCTGTCCGCCGCAATGTCGCAGTCCCGCAAAAAAAATCGCAGATCGCTGCCATTACTAGTTATATAAAAAACAATTAAAAATGACATAAATGTTTCCCATAGTTAGTAAACGCAATCCAAATACACTTATTGCGATTTTTCTTTTTACCAAAAATATGGAGCAGAAAACAAATTGGCCTAAAATGTTAAAAAATTTTGATTTTTACATTTTTTTGGGGAATTTCATATAAAAAAAATTTGAAAAATATTGTTATTTTTTCAAAATTGTCGCTCTTTTTTTGTTTATAGCGCAAAAAGTAAAAATCGCACAGGTGATCAAATACCACCAAAAGAAAGCTCTGTTTGTGGGAAAAAAAGGACGTCAATTTCATTTGGGTACATCATCGCACGACCGCGCAATTGCCCATTAAAGTCAAGCAGTGCCGAATCGCAAAATAGGTCCTGGTCTTTGAGCAGCCAAATCCTCCGGGGCTAAAGTGGTTAATAAAAAAAACTCCTTGATACATTACTTGTTGACTAACCTATAAATATTACACAAATGTAAATAGAAGTGCCCCACCAGATCCAGATACAACTGTACAGGGCTGTTGGTAACTTTAATGAGGGCCCCATAGAGCCTACCTGACAGGACCCCCCTTCCCCCAAAAATATCAAATTAAATTGTTGCTAAAAATACACTAAAATCATTATTAGTGGCCCAAAAAACAAAATTCCTTCTAAATCTAAAAGATAAAACTGTATTGAATTAATAAAAAGTTCTGTGTGTGAATGAGGTCTCCATCCTAAAATGACCCCCCTAAGCAGCTGCCAGAGGTCGGGAGGGAAGAAGAGGGAAGCCGACAGTGCTGTGAGGGATAGGTGCACATGGGAGGGCCCAGACAGCAGGTGAAAGGGGGACTGACAGGGGGATCTTAACAGCTGGGGGATGGGGATGATCAGGGCGGTGGAAGGGACAGCCATAGAGGGGGAGGAGAAGAGAGCATCACTACAGGGAGAGCCACAAGTGGTGCCAGCAATAAGGCACTACAGCTGACTCTTCTGCTTGGCAGGCGCTTGGGCCCCCCTTTTGAACTGATGGGCTCCTGGCCCGGTACAGGAAGGCTGGCTGTACTGCCTTACCAGCGGCCCTGCAACTTAAAGGTCAGAGGGACAATCAAAAGGGCATCTAATGCACTTTGGGGGTCCAGAACCATCCCCCCCTCATCAGGGCTTAGGATTAACTGAGGTATCAGCAAGGATTTTGCAGCACTTCCTTAAACAACATCTCTCTAAAACCAAGCTGGGAATATCCCCCCCCCCCCTATGAGTTTTCATTCAAAATCACTAATGCAACCATCAATCCCTCCCCCCATGCCATGGCACTAGGTGTAATCCCTAGACTCTGACCTGTCTTTTTAGCCCTCAACCCAATCGTTGTCAAAAACTTGTAGACTTCACCTCCGTAAAATCTCTAAAATCCCCCCCCCCCTTTTTACCAAATGAAACAACCAAGCTACTCATTCACTCCCGTGTTATCTCTCGACAATTGCAACTCCCTTCTCATCAGTGGCGGCTGGTGCTTAATCTACTTGGGGGAAGGGGTGGCCCACAGCCCCCCCTCAGCCAGCAAACCACATAACCCCACCATCATTCGATTGATCGATCGCCTGTCAGGCACCCTGCCAGCCCCTGCACTTACCCTATGCAGGTGGTGTCTTCCCCCCCTGCGTCTCCTCTGGAGTCCTGGCAGTCGATTCTCCTCCCGGCCAATCAGGAATTAGGACTCGCGGCCAATCGGGTATTAGGACTCCCGGCCAATCGGGACTCAGGAGCCGCTTCCTGATTGGCCGTGAGGAGAAACAGGGAGACGTTAGCGAATATTAATTCGTTAATGTCACACAACTGGGCGGACTTTGGGCGCAGTGCTCTGTGCCCCGAGCCCACCCTTTTTTAAGCCAATTAGAGCCTCTGGCTCTAATCATGTGCTTCTAAAAAAAAAAAAGACCCATTGGAATCCATGTGTCTGGCGCCCTGCCTGTGGATTAGGGGCCGGGCGCATGGATTAGGGGGGCGGCGCCCCCTGCACCCTGCATGGACGGGCCACCACTGCTTCTCATAGGCCGACCTCTCCATAGGTAATCCCCTCTTCAGTCTATTATGAATGCTGCTGCCAGGCTTGTCCACCTTACCAATGGCTCAGTGTCTGCCTCCCCTATCCACCAATCCCTACATTGGTTTTCGATCGCTCAGCGAATTAAATTCATAATACTAATCACAACATACAAAGCAATTCACACCTCTTCCCCGAGCTACATCACCAATCTTGTCTCCAATATCACCCACACCGTCCTCCTCACTCCTCTCAAGACCTCCTACTCTCCTGCTCAGGGGCTGACTGGCAACTTTCAGCCCAGGGGGCAAGTACAAACCAGAGGCCCATGGTCCCACTCTCCCTCTTCCCGGCCTCCTCCTGACCCCCATTCCAGGTTGAAGCTTCGCCCCAGGTACTCTCTACACACTGGCTGAATCTGGGTTCCCGACCTGGCCAGCAGGGGGCGGTTGGGGGCAGCTGGGACAGCTCGGTTGGGGCTGGAGGAGAATCTCCAGTGGGGCATGGAACTGGCCTCTGCTCAAACAAAGTTTACACCATCCATGCAGGGGGGGGGGGGGGGAGCCTGCGCTCTCTCCTTGTCTTCAACCAGCACTCAGTAGGTCAGTGGCAGGGATTTTTTTCTTCTCTTCACCAGAAAACTTTAGGCATGTTTGTGGCAGGAGCAGTGCCGCCTTTTTACGGGGTATCAGAGTGGACCAGGGGGCAATTTCCCTCCTGCCCCCTGGTCCAGTCCTCCCCTGCTCCTGCTCCCTTGTCTCCTCCTCCGATTCTTGTCTCCAGGATTTTTCCAGAGCCTTCTAATGCTATATAGAAGGATCACAGGAGCTCTGTGATCATTCCAGGGAGAAGAACGGCCGGCTGTGTTTATTTATAACATCCGACCGTCCTTCTCTCTCAGCGGGGAGCGATCTCGGGTGTCAGGGGGCAATCGGAGCCACCTGCCCCATGCATCAGAATCTCCGCTGCCGAGTGGCCTAGCTGCAGGCGCGCGAGCGACGTAGGTCTACGTTGGTTCGCGCAGGAGGGCTGCACTGCCGCAGTAAATCAGTCGGGAACCGGTTAAGCACTCCGGTGTGCGTCCGGTGTGCGGCGTTCACTCATGATTAGTGACCAGTCCTGTTTGAAGCCATCGTGCAGCCATTTTTTTTTTTTTCGAGAGCCAAGACGATACATCGATGATTTGCTAGGGGCATACAATGTGACGTATGGTCCTCTTCACACTAAATTATTTATTTTCGATAAATTCACAAGCTGCCATGGCTTAGCTGATAAAAATGGTTGCCTCCAATGAAAAAAAAAAAAAGAAAAAAAAATGAAACAAAAAATGTATTTTGTTGCCGTCAATGCGCGGTCAATGCGCGGTCAATATCATTTTGTCTAACCTTTGCAGAATCAATTTTTTGCCTTCAGTTATTTCTAAACATTTAAATGTCTTTGTGTGACGATGAATTCATTTTCAGCTGAATTTAACATTTTCAGTATTGAGTTTCCCGAATCAGCTTTAGAATTTTAAACATCTTTTGTTTCAATAAAGGGAAGAAATCATTCACCTTGTTATTTCTTTAGTTTAAATGTATTTACAGATAGTGGTCATCTGAGTATTAAAGTGTATAGAAAGGAAAAACTTTTTTTTTTTTTTAGGGAATGGTGAGGACCCGTCAGGTTTTTTTGTTTTTTGTTTGAGAGATTTCCTGTTTCAGAGACACACCAGGAAGTAAGAATGGATGTCTCCAAAGTGAGGAGAGATCCACTCTTAGGTAGTTGTCACCATAATAGGTGTTCTGGAGGGAAAACTGGGCCAAGGGAGCACACAGTGGTTGGAGGAGAAGGTGGGGAAACAGGGGAGGACTGGGCCAGGGGGCAGGAGGGCAATTGCCCCCTGGGCCGCTCTGATGCTCCATAAAAAGGCTGCACCACTTCTGCCACAGACATGCCTAAATGATTCCTGGTAAAGAGAAGTAAAAATCTCTGCCGCTGACCTACTAAGTACGGGCTGAAGACAAGGACAGAGCGCAGGCCTCCTCCCCAGTATGGATGGTGTAAACTGTATCTGACCAGGAGCCAGGTCCATGTCCCACTGGAGACTCTCCTCCCCTGGCCAGCCCCAACTGAGCTGTCCCAGCATCCCCCAACCATCCCCTGCTGGCCAGGTTAGGAACCCAGATTCAGCTGGTGAGTAGAGAGTACCTGGAGCAGGGCTTCAGCCTGGAATGGGGGTCAGGAGGAGGACGGGAAGAGAGAGAGTGGGAGTGGGGGGGGAGTCGCTGCACCATGGGCCTCTGGTTTGTACTTGCCCCCTGGGCTAAAGGTTGCCAGTCTGCCCCTGGTGGGGAATGTCCACCAATGAGCACACAGTGGTTGGAGGATAAGGCGGGGAATGTCCATCAATGAGAACACAGTGGTTGGAGGATAAGGCGGGGAATGTCCATCAATGAGAACACAGTGGTTGAAGGAGAAGGCAAGGAATGTCCACCAATGAGCACACAGTGGTTGGGGAAGGCGGGGAATGTCCACCAATGAGCACACAGTGGTTGGGGAAGGCGGGAAATGTTCACCAGTGAGCACACAGTGGTTGGAGAAGGCGGAGGATGTCCACCAATGAGCACACAGTGGTTGGTGGAGAAGGCAGGGAATGTCCTCCAATGAGAACACAGTGGTTGGAGGAGAAGGCAGGGAATGTTCACCAATGAGCACACAGTAGTTGGAGGAGAAGGCGGGGGATGTCCACCAATGAGCACACAGTGGTTGGAGGAGAAAGCGGGGGAATGTTCACCAATGAGCACACAGTGGTTGGAAGAGAAGGTGGGGGAGGTCCACCAATGATCACACAGTGGATGGAGCAGAAGGCGGGGGCTGTCCACCAATGAGAACACAGTGCTTGGAGGAGAAGGCAGGGAATGTCCACCAATGAGCACACAGTGGTTGGAGGAGAAGGCGGGAATGTCCACCAATGAGCATACAGTGGTTGGAGGAGAAGGCGGGGAATGTCCTTGCATGACCTAGTCAGAGGCCATACTTAAACCCTATTGAAAATCTGTGGACTGATTAAAGACTGCAGTCCACAAACGCTCACCATCAAACGTAACTGAACTTGTCACACGACTTCCTGGAAAACTTCCTGTTCCAACATGATTGCGCACCAGTGCACAAAGCAAGGTCCATAAAGACATGAATGAGTAAGTTTGGGGTGGAGGAACTTGACTGGCCTGCACAGAGTCCTGACCTCAACCCAATAGAACACCTTTGAGATGAATTAGAGCGGAGACTGCGAGTCAGGTCTTCTTGTCCAACATCAGTGCCTGACCTCACAAATTCCCATAGACACACTCCTAAACCTTGTGGACAGCCTTTCCAGAAGAGTTGAAGCTGTTCTAGCCGCAAAGGGTGGGCCAACTCAATATTGAACCCTACGGGCTAAGACTGGGATGCCATTAAAGTTCATGTGTGTGTAAAGGCAGGCGTCCCAATACTTTTGGTGATATAGTGTAAAGATCAAAGGCTGGGAATGTCGTGTGGAAGCCTCTGGCATGGAACAGGGCACAATATGGTGAAGGGTTCGGCCTCAGCAGGAGCAACAGTGTTCTAGCAAGACAGAAGTGGGGGCAGAGACTTGGCTTTTGGCAATATTACTAGCCAATTGCAAAGGTCCTCTTAGACCCTAAGTTCCCATAGACACACTTCTAAACCTTGTGGACGGCCTTCCCAGATGAGTTGAGGCTGTTATAGCTGTAAAGGGTGGGCCAACTCAATATTGAACCCTACGGACTAAGACTGGGATGTCATTAAAGTTCATGTGTGTGTAAAGGCCGGCGTCCCAATACTTTTGTATACTGTATATTGTATATACCAAGACATTTTGGGCAATTTTATGCTCCCAACTTCGTGGGAACAGTTAGGGGCTGGCCCCTTCCTTTCCCAACATGACTGCATACCAGTGCATAAAGCAAGGTCCAAAAAGACATGGATGAGCGAGTTTGGGTTGGAGGAACTAGACTGACCTGCACAGAGTCCCAACAGAAAACCTTTGGGATGAATTTGAGCGAAGACTGCGAGCCAGGCCTTCATGCGCCTGACCTCACAAATGTGCTTCTGGAAGAATGGTCAAACATTCCCATAGACACTCCTAAACCTTGTGGACAGTCTTCCCAGAAGAGTTGAAGCTGTTATAGCTGCAAAGGGCGGCCAACTCAATATTGACCCCTACGGACTAAGACTGGGACGCCATTAAAGTTCATGTGTGTGTAAAGGCCGGCGTCCCAATACTTTTGGTAATATATTGTACAACTATATAGATCAGACCATAATGAGGGACGAGTGAGGAGGAAAGAGGGACAGAGGAACTTTGTTCTGAATCAGGGAGTGTCCCTCTGGATTCCAGGACAGTTGGGAACGATGTGCAAGGGAAGGCGTAATCCACGTTATTTTGGCTGCCGCTTCTTGTCGGAGGTCTCCATCGAAAACCGCCATCATTGTTTGACTGGCTGCACCCCTAATAAAATTCATCCAATAATGAAATATTTTCACATTAAAACTTGGTGTGATGGAATGTAAATGTCAATGTCTTCAGCCACAACTGAGATAATTAAATTGTTGCTGTATGTGAGACTGTAGAATGTGTCTGTTCCTTCACAGCTCTGGAATTTTAATCGGATTCGCTCCAACAGAAATATTTTTTTTCACCCCCCAATCTGTTGGAAGAATTATCTGCTGTCACTCTATGCTAAAATGAACACGAGAGAAAGTTGGAAGCATATGTCAAGCCATTGAAGTGCATTTGGAATGTATTAAAAGGTAAAATGGCATAGAAAATGCAATCAAGAACATTATTGAAGGTCCACTAAACCTCAAATACGTGACAACTTAGAGAAAAGAACAGCTAATAGCATTAACAAATGCACATGTGAAGGCTTTTCACGCTTTGACAGAACAGAAGGTGTTTTTTTTTTTTTAAATTGGGCTGGCGAGCAAAAAATATCCAATTCTGATAAAGTAAGAACGGAAGCAAATGCAAGATCCAAGGAAGGACAAACTGTCCATGGACCTCCAAATCTGACCCCCTCCAAAACAACAGAGATAATCCTTGTTGGTATTAGCAGGGCTGAACCTACCATGGGTCCTGATGGGTCCATTGGACCCACGCAGAACTTTTAGAGGGGCGGCAAATTAACACCCAAGATTGTTTTTCCAAAGGTTTTGTGTGCCATCCAAGGGACGGCCGCTCCGCTGTCTTGTAAAAAGACCGCCCTGCTCCACTGATGCCATTCACTGCCCAACTGACACCTTCCCCTGCTCTACTAAGACCATTCACTGCTCTACTGACACCATCCACTGCTCTACTAAGACCATTCACTAATCTACTGACACCGTCCACTGCTCTAATGACACCATCCACTCCTCTACTGACACCGTCCACTGCTCTACTGACACCATCCACTCCTCTACTGACACCGTCCACTGCTCTACTGACATCGTCCACTGCTCTACTGACACCGTCCACTGCTCTACTAAGACCATTCACTGCTCTACTGACACCGTCCACTGCTCTACTTAGACCATCCACTGCTCTACTAAGACCATTCACTGCTCTACTGACACCGTCGACTGCCCTAATAAGACAATTCACTGCTCTACTAAGACCATTCACTGCTCTACTGACACCATCTACTGCCCTACTGACACCATCCACTGCTCTACTGACACCGTCCACTGCTCTACTGACACCATCTACTGCTCTACTGACACAATTCACTGCTCTACTGACACCATCCACTGCTCTAATGACACCATTCACTGCCCTACTGACACCATTCACTGCTCTACTGACACCATCCACTGCTCTACTGAGACCATTCACTGCTCTACTGACACCATCCACTGCTCGACGGGAGACCATTCACTGCTCTACTGACACCGTCCACTGCTCTACTGACACCATCCACTGCCCTACTGACACCATCCACTGCTCTACTGACATCATCCACTGCCCTACTGACACCATCCACTGCTCTACTGACACCGTCTACTGTCCTACTGACACCGTCCACTGCTCTACTGAGACCATTCACTGCCCTACTGACACCAGCCACTGCTCTACTGACACCATCCACTGTTCTACTGACACCATCCACTGCCCTACTGACACTGCCCTCTGCTCTACTGACACCATCCACTACTCAAATGACACCATCCACTGCTCTACTGACACCGTCCACTGCTCTACTGACACCATCCAGTGCGCTACTGACACCGTCCACTCTCTACTGACACCATCCACTGCTCTACTGACACTGTCCACTGCTCTACTGACACCGTCCACTGCTCCACTGATTCCATTCACTGCTCTACTGACACCGCCAACTGCTCTACTGACACCATCTACTGCCCTACTGACACCGTCCACTGCTCTACTGACACCATCCACTGCTCTACTGACACCGTCCACTGCTCTACTGACACCGTCCACTGCTCTACTGACACCATCCACTGCTCTACTGACACCATCCACTGCTCTACTGACACTGTCCACTGCTCTATCGACACCATCTACTGCTCTACTGACACCGTCCACTGCTCTACTGACACTATCCTCTGCTCTACTTACACCATCCACGGCTCTATTGACACCATCCACTGCTCTACTGACACTGCCCACTGCCCTACTGACACCATCCACTGCTCTACTTACACCATCCACGGCTCTATCGACACCATCCACTGCTCTACTGACACCGTCCACTGCTCTACAGACACCGTCCACTGCTCTACTGACACCATCCACTGCCCTACTGACATCATCCACTGCTCTACTTACACCATCCACTGCTCTATTGACACCGTCCACTGCTCCACTGATTCCATTCACTGCTCTACTGACACTGCCAACTGCTCTACTGACACCATCTACTGCCCTACTGACACCGTCCACTGCTCTACTGACACCATCTACTGCTCTACAGACACCGTCCACTGCTCTACTGACACCATCCACTGCCCTACTGACACCATTCACTGTCCTACTGACACCATTCACTGTCCTACTGACACCATCCACTGCTCTACTGACACCATCCACTGCTCTACTTACACCATCCACGGCTCTATCGACACTGTCCACTGTTCTACTTACACCATCCACGGCTCTATCGACACCATCAACTGCTCTACTGACACCATCCACTGCTCTACTGACTCCATTCACTGCTCTACAGACACCATCCACTGCTCTACTGACACCGTCCACTGCTCTACTGACACCGTCCACTGCTATAATTACACCATCTACTGCTATACTGACACCATCCACTGCTCTTCTGACACCATCCACTGCTCTACTGACACCATCCACTGCTCCACTGACACCATCCACTACTCTACTGACACCATCCACTGCCCTACTGACACTGTCCACTACTCTACTGACACCGTCCACTGCCCTACTGACACTGTCCACTGCTCTACTTACACCATCCACGGCTCTATCGACACCATCCACTGCTCTACTGACACCATCCACTGCTCTACTTACACCATCCATGGCTCTATCGACACCATCCACTGCTCTACTGACACCATCCACTGCTCTACTGACACCGTCCACTGCTCTACTGACACCATCCACTGCTCTACTGACAACATCCACTGCCCTACTGACACCATCCACTGCTCTACTGACACCGTCCCCTGCTCTACTGACACCGTCCACTGCTCTACTGACACCATCATTTTAGGCCAATATGTATTCTGCTACATATTTTTGGTAAAAAAATTCAAATAAGTGTATATTGATGTTTGCGCAAACGTTATGGTGTCTACAAACTAGGGGAAAGATTTATGTCATTTTTATGTTTTTTGTTTTTTTTTTTTACTAGTAATGGCAGCGATTAGTGATTTTTAGCAGGACTGTGACATTGCGGCGGACAGATCGGACCCCTAACTGACATTTTTAACACTTTTGGGGGGACCGGTGACATTACATTACACATCTCACATCTACACTAAAAGCAAAAAAAAAAAAACATTTTTTTTTTGTCATGAAAAAAATGGACCCTATAAGGCCGTTGGGAGGAAGTGACGTATGACGTCGCTCAGGTCCTCCAAGGCCATAGAGTGGAGTGGGGGCCAGCTTGCCCTCACTCAACTTCCTGCCTAGGAGGGGAGAGGACCGGATCGTTTTCTCCGCTAACGACGTCTCCAGTAAGCAGGGAAAATGACCGGGAAGTGGCAGGAGGAGGGGGGGCACCTCTCCCGCCGACCATAAAAGTGATCCTGCGGCGAATCCGCCGCTGGGACCACTTTTATGTGAAAGAGAACCGCCCGCCCTGTAAAAAAAATACTGGGGTTATGGCACCTATCTTCTATTTGCTGCCATAACCCCGGTATTTAAAGTTAAAGTAGCGACGTATAACTGCGGCGGGCGGTCCATAAGTGCTTTTTTTTTTTTACCACCACTATTCCTTTATACAGGCGGTCCCCGAATTACATACAGTGCCTTGCGAAAGTATTCGGCCCCCCTTGAACTTTGCGACCTTTTGTCACATTTCAGGCTTCAAACAAAGATATAAAACTGTAATGTTTTTGTGAAGAATCAACAACAAGTGGGACACAATCATGAAGTGGAATGAAATTTATTGGATATTTCAAACTTTGTTAACAAATAAAAAACTGAAAAATTGGCGTGCAAAATTATTCAGCCCCTTTACTTTCAGTGCAGCAAACTCTCTCCAGAATTTCAGTGAGGATCTCTGAATGATCCAATGTTGACCTAAATGACTAATGATGATAAATAGAATCCACCTGTGTGTAATCAAGTCTCCGTATAAATGCACCTGCACTGTGATAGTCTCAGAGGTCCGTTTAAAGTGCAGAGAGCATCATGAAGAACAAGGAACACACCAGGCAGGTCCGAGATACTGTTGTGGAGAAGTTTAAAGCCGGATTTGGATACAAAAAGATTTCCCAAGCTTTAAACATCCCAAGGAGCACTGTGCAAGCGATAATATTGAAATGGAAGGAGTATCAGACCACTGCAAATCTACGAAGACCTGGCCGTCCCTCTAAACTTTCAGCTCATACAAGGAGAAGACTGATCAGAGATGCAGCCAAGAGGCCCATGATCACTCTGGATGAACTGCAGAGATCTACAGCTGAGGTGGGAGACTCTGTCCATAGGACAACAATCAGTCGTATACTGCACAAATCTGCCCTTTATGGAAGAGTGGCAAGAAGAAAGCCATTTCTTAAGATATCCATAAAAAGTGTTGTTTAAAGTTTGCCACAAGCCACCTGGGAGACACCAAACATGTGGAAGAAGAAGGTGCTCTGCTCAGATGAAACCAAAATCAAACTTTTTGGCAACAATGCAAAACGTTATGTTTGGCGTAAAAGCAACACAGCTCATCACCCTGAACACACCATCCCCACTGTGAAACATGGTGGTGGCAGCATCATGGTTTGGGCCTGCTTTTCTTCAGCAGGGACAGGGAAGATGGTTAAAATTGATGGGAAGATGGATGGAGCCAAATACAGGACCATTCTGGAAGAAAACCTGATGGAGTCTGCAAAAGACCTGAGACTGGGACGGAGATTTGTCTTCCAACAAGACAATGATCCAAAACATAAAGCAAAATCTACAATGGAATGGTTCACAAATAAACATATCCAGGTGTTAGAATGGCCAAGTCAAAGTCCAGACCCGAATCCAATCGAGAATCTGTGGAAAGAACTGAAAACTGCTGTTCACAAACGCTCTCCATCCAACCTCACTGAGCTCGAGCTGTTTTGCAAGGAGGAATGGGCAAAAATTTCAGTCTCTCGATGTGCAAAACTGATAGAGACATACCCCAAGCGACTTACAGCTGTAATCGCAGCAAAAGGTGGCGCTACAAAGTATTAACTTAAGGGGGGCTGAATAATTTTGCACGCCCAATTTTTCCGTTTTTTATTTGTTAAAAAAGTTTGAAATATCCAATAAATTTTGTTCCACTTCATGATTGTGTCCCACTTGTTGTTGATTCTTCACAAAAAATTACAGTTTTATATCTTTATGTTTGAAGCCTGAAATGTGGCAAAAGGTCGCAAAGTTCAAGGGGGCCGAATACTTTTGCAAGGCACTGTATATAATACTCCTACTTACAAACGGAGGGAGACAACAGGAAGTGAGAGAAAATCTCCCCCCTGGGAAGGGAAATTCTCTCCTGTATGAGTTATCATGGGAAAAAGCTGAAGCTTTATTACCAATCCTTGTTTCCATGACAACCCAAAATGTTCAAAATCCATTTGTCACAGAGAGAGAAAGTGAGGTGAGATGTTCTGAGCAGGGGCACAGACATAAAAACAAACCTTACAGAGGGGGGGTTAACCTTTCTCTATGCTATCCAGAAAAAAAACTTAAAAATGTTTTGTTTTTTTGGCTGAAGTTACATTTAAAAAATGTACCTGTTCCGACTTTACATTCAACGTAAGAACAAACCTACAAAATCGTGTTTGTAACCCGGGGATCGCCTGCATCGGCTTTTGGAATTCACAAATGCAGCAATTTAGAAATTGCATGAAAGGTTTGGCACCGGGAGACGCTTTTTGAAAGCTAAAAAGTTCAATTTATATCCAACTACACTGAACAAAATTTTTGTTTTTTCCCCCATTTTTCCTGAGCTGAACTCAAAGATCTCAGACTTTTTCTATGTACACAAAAGGCCGATTTCTCTCAAATATTGCCGAGATGATCCGTCCCCCTCACAGGTGTAGCATATCAAGATGCTGATTGGACAGCATGATTATTGCACAGGTGTGCCTTAGGCTGTCCACAATAAAAGGCCACTCTAAAATGAGCAGTTTTACTGTATTGGGGGGGTCCGAAAACCAGTCAGTATCCGATGTGACCACCATTTGCCTCACGCAGTGCAACACATCTCCATGGCATAGAGTTGATCAGGTTGGTGATTGGTTCCTGTGGAATGTTGGTCCACTCCTCTTCAATGGCTGTGTGAAGTTGCTGGATATTGGCAGGACCTGGAACACGCTGTCCTATACACCGATCCAGAGCATCGCAAACATGCTCAATGGGTGACATGTCCGGTGAGTATGCTGGCCACGCAAGAACTGGGATGTTTTCAGCTTCCAGGAAAGGTGTACAGATCCTTGCACCATGGGGCCGCGCATTATTATGCTGCAACATGAGGTGATGATCGCGGATGAATGGCATAGCAATGGGCCTCAGGATCTCGTCACTGTATCTCTGTGCATTCAAAATGCCATCAATAAAATGCACCTGTGTTCATTGTCCATAACATATGCCTGCCCATACCATAACCCCACCGCCATCATGGGCCACTCCATCCATAACATATGCCTGGCCATACCATAACCCCACCACCACCATGGGCCACTCCATCCACAACCTACGCCTGCCCATACCATAACCCCACCGCCACCATGGGCTACTCCATCCACAATGTACGCCTGCCCATACCATAACCCCACCGCCACCATGGGCCACTCCATCCACAACGTATGCCTGCCCATACTATAAACCCACCGCCATCATGGGCCACTCCATCCAAAACGTACGCCTGCCCATACCATAACCAAACCTCCACCATGGGCCACTCCATCCACAACGTATGCCTGCCCATACCATAACCCCACCGCCACCATGGGCCACTCCATCCACAATGTACGCCTGTCCATACCATAACCCCACCGCCACCATGGGCCACTCCATCCACAATGTACGCCTGTCCATACCATAACCCCACCGTCACCATGGGCCACTCCATCCACAACGTATGCCTGCCCATACCATAAACCCGCAGCCACCATGGGCCACTACTTCCACAATGTACGCCTGTCCATACCATAACCCCACCGCCACCATGGGCCACTCCATCCACAACGTATGCCTGCCCATACCATAAACCCGCAGCCACCATGGGCCACTACTTCCACAACGTATGCCTGCCCATACCATAACCCCACCACCACCATGGGCCACTCCATCCACAATATTGGCTTCAGCAAACTGCTCACCCACACAATGCCATACACGCTGTCTGCCATCTGCCCTGTACAGTGAAAACCGGGATATATCCGTGAAGAGAACACCTCTCCAAAGTGCCAGATGCCATCCAATGTGTGCATTCGCCCACTCAAGTTGGTTACGACGAGGAACTGCAGTCAGGTGGAGACCCCGATGAGGACGATGGGCCACTCCATCCACAATGTACGCCTGCCCATACCATAACCCCACTGTCACCATGGGCCACTCCATCCACAACGTATGCCTGCCCATACCATAAACCCGCAGCCACCATGGGCCACTACTTCCACAAGGTATTCCTGCCCATACCATAAGCCCACCACCACCATGGGCCACTCCATCCACAATGTACGCCTGCCCATACCATAACCCCACCGCCACCATGGGCTACTCCATCCACAATGTACGCCTGCCCATACCATAACCCCACTGCCACCATTAGCCACTCCATCCACAACGTATGCCTGCCCATACCATAAACCCACCGCCACCATGGGCCACTCCATCCACAACGTACGCCTGCCCATACCATAACCAAACCTCCACCATGGGCCACTCCATCCACAACGTATGCCTGCCCATACCATAACCCCACCGCCACCATGGGCCACTCCATCCACAATGTACGCCTGTCCATACCATAACCCCACCGCCACCATGGGCCACTCCATCCACAATGTACGCCTGTCCATACCATAACCCCACCGCCACCATGGGCCACTCCATCCACAACGTATGCCTGCCCATACCATAAACCCGCAGCCACCATGGGCCACTACTTTCACAACGTATGCCTGCCCATACCATAACCCCACCACCACCATGGGCCACTCCATCCACAATGTACGCCTGCCCATACCATAACCCCACCGTCACCATGGGCCACTCCATCCACAACGTATGCCTGCCCATACCATAACCCCACAGCCACCATGGGCCACTCCATCCACAATATTGGCTTCAGCAAACTGCTCACCCACACAATGCCATACACGCTGTCTGCCATCTGCCCTGTACAGTGAAAACCGGGATATATCCGTGAAGAGAACACCTCTCCAAAGTGCCAGATGCCATCCAATGTGTGCATTCGCCCACTCAAGTTGGTTACGACGAGGAACTGCAGTCAGGTGGAGACCCCGATGAGGACGATGGGCCACTCCATCCACAATGTACGCCTGCCCATACCATAACCCCACCGTCACCATGGGCCACTCCATCCACAACGTATGCCTGCCCATACCATAAACCCGCAGCCACCATGGGCCACTACTTCCACAAGGTATGCCTGCCCATACCATAACCCCACCACCACCATGGGCCACTCCATCCACAATGTACGCCTGCCCATACCATAACCCCACCGCCACCATGGGCTACTCCATCCACAATGTACGCCTGCCCATACCATAACCCCACTGCCACCATTAGCCACTCCATCCACAACGTATGCCTGCCCATACCATAAACCCACCGCCACCATGGGCCACTCCATCCACAACGTACGCCTGCCCATACCATAACCAAACCTCCACCATGGGCCACTCCATCCACAACGTATGCCTGCCCATACCATAACCCCACCGCCACCATGGGCCACTCCATCCACAATGTACGCCTGTCCATACCATAACCCCACCGCCACCATGGGCCACTCCATCCACAATGTACGCCTGTCCATACCATAACCCCACCGCCACCATGGGCCACTCCATCCACAACGTATGCCTGCCCATACCATAAACCCGCAGCCACCATGGGCCACTACTTTCACAACGTATGCCTGCCCATACCATAACCCCACCACCACCATGGGCCACTCCATCCACAATGTACGCCTGCCCATACCATAACCCCACCGTCACCATGGGCCACTCCATCCACAACGTATGCCTGCCCATACCATAACCCCACAGCCACCATGGGCCACTCCATCCACAATATTGGCTTCAGCAAACTGCTCACCCACACAATGCCATACACGCTGTCTGCCATCTGCCCTGTACAGTGAAAACCGGGATATATCCGTGAAGAGAACACCTCTCCAAAGTGCCAGATGCCATCCAATGTGTGCATTCGCCCACTCAAGTTGGTTACGACGAGGAACTGCAGTCAGGTTGAGACCCCGATGAGGACGACGAGCATGCAGATGAGCTTCCCTGAGACGGTTTCTGACAGTTTATTTTGGATGTGCTGGAGAAGGCTTTGCGCAGTGGTCCGACTCTCCTATCATCAATACAAGATCTTCCCACTCTCCCATCATCAATACAAGACCTTCCCATTTTCCCATCATCAATACAAGATCTTCCCACTCTCCCATCATCAATACAAGATCTTCCAACTCTCCCATCATCAATACAAGATCTTCCGACTCTCCCATCATCAATACAAGATCTTCCCACTCTCCCATCATCAATACAAGATCTTCTGACTCTCCCATCATCAATACACGATCTTCCCACTGTTCCATCATCAATACAAGATCTTCCCACTCTCCCATCATCAATACAAGATCTTCCAACTCTCCCATCATCAATACAAGATCTTCCGACTCTCCCATCATCAATACACGATCTTCCCACTCTCCTATCATCAATACAAGATCTTCCCACTCTCCAATTATCAATACAATATGTTCCCACTCTCCCATCATCAATACAAGATCTTCCAAAACTCCCATCATCAATACAAGATCTTCCCACTCTCCCATCATCAATACAAGATCTTCCCACTCTCCTATCATCAATACAAGATCTTCCCACTCTCCCATCATCAATACAAGATCTTCCCACTCTCCCATCATCAAAACAAGATCTCCCGTCTCTCCCATCATCAATACAAGATCTTCCCACTCTCCCATCATCAATACAAGATCTTCCCACTCTCCCATCATCAATACAAGATCCTCCCACTCTCCCATCATCAATACAAGATCTTCCCACTCTCCCATTATCAATACAAGATCTTCCCACTCTCCCATCATCAATACAAGATCTTCCAACTCTCCCATCATCAATACAAGATCTTCCCACTCTCCCATCATCAATACAAGATCTTCCCACTCTCCTATCATCAATACAAGATCTTCCCACTCTCCCATCATCAATACAAGATCTTCCCACTCTCCCATCATCAATACAAGATCTTCCCACTCTCCCATCATCAATACAAGATCTTCCCACTCTCCCATCATCAATACAAGATCTTCCCACTCTCCCATCATCAATACAAGATCTTCCCACTCTCCCATCATCAATATGTAGCGGGGTCTCCCATTATACAAGTTCTAAAAGACTGCTGTTTGACATTTGAGAGGAACTCGGCTCTATCTAGTGGCCAAAAGGACACATTGCAGCGGCTATGGAATTTCTTTTGATGTGATTTTCCTTTCAGGAAGTTGAGCAGTCTTCATTGCCCATAGTGCTTTGAGAGTACCAGGGTGCACTGCTGCACCACACAGCCTTCTGGGGGAAGCTTTATAAAGGAAGGGAGGAGCCAGGCTCACTCTCTTGGGAAAGACACAGTGAGACAAGCAGGATGCCAGCGCTGTGGGCTGATGCTGCATGCTAGGCCGAAACTCCTGGGCCTTAAGTGACTAAGTTGCAGTGTTTCATCTCCAGTAGAGGATCCCTCCTGGAGGTCCCATCGATGTTCTACAGAAACCAGACTCATCCACCCCAAATACCTAGTGCGCCTGGTGACAGAGGCCGGAGACTGAGATCGCAGCGGAGGCTTCCTGGGAGACAGTCCTGTTGGTGAGAGGGCACCTGCCCAAAAACTGACTCTATCTATCAAAGAAGTAACTTTAGTCAGGATTAGCCTTAGAGTAGTAGAAGGCAATATACCAGGTGGCCCAGTACATCTCTCACAGAAGTTTTACCGCCAATCCTGCACAGACACCCCGCGGTGATTACTAACTGTTTGCTGCCATTCTCTCTATTGATCACCCATCCTCAATGTGGATTACAAATCGCGAGTGCACCAACGTTGCTAGCGAAGATATAGAGAAGAAACAGCGGACTCAGATAGGTCTGACTGTCTGGTACTGTGTCTAACTGAATGCTGAGCCTTATTTCCAAAAGTTTAATAGTGATTAAGATGGTGGTCCTATAGGCTCTGAGACATTTCCTGAAACAATTAATGTGCCGTTGAGGAGTGATATCACAGTATTTATCTTATCTTTGATTAATTAATCAGTATATCCTTTTACAAAGTCATATTTTACTGTATCGAAACTGTTTATTTGATTTACAGTATATAACTTTCCTGTTTAAAAGCAAGCTTGTGTGTGGTCACCTTGTATTACCCAGAAGGACTGCAGCTGGAGAGAGGTAACAGGTCATTATTATTTATTGAAGTGTTATATTCCAATCTGTGTAGCCATTTGGTATTCCAGTCCTATTCTGGGTCAGTTGTGCCTAGGGAGGGTTCGAGCCAATTCTGTGGGTTGTTAGGCAGGACGTAGACCCAATAATCTAATCAGCAGCTCCTGCGGGGGTGGTGCTACACGTGGGGGCTCGTTCGGGATTTCTACAGTCCTGCAACACAACCCTCTCAGCCACAGAATCCCCCTCAACGCAGAAATGGATCCTACCGCTGCAGCCGAGTGGTGCAGGGAAGAGAATGTCGTAGTGGAAAATGGCCTGGTGGTTGAAATCAAGGGAGAGGTCTGGACTGAGGAAAAACTTCTCCCAGTTTTAAGGGCACTGTCCACAGACAGGAAATTTTGGGTGACTGACATAAAGACAGACACCACCGTTCCACACACGTATGCATTGTGTGAGTGGAGGAAGGGGGTCCCTGATTACTTTAAGGGAACCAGTGTAAAGACTACTGACCAAACAGAACTTTTCTTAATACATCCAGAAGTCCTTACTGAAGGTCCCTCATCCACCACTCCTGGGGGATCCAGCAAAGAAAAAGGTGTCCAAGAAGGGAGTCCAGAGTCACCACCTTTGTCTACCTTTAGCTCAGAACTGTGTGCTGTTCTCGGGGAAATCGTAGCAAAATGTAGTAAGGACTCCCCAAACTATCTGATGACTGGATATAGGAAGCTCAGGACATTCTCTGGGAAACAGCCTGTGCCTTCGACAGAAGATGGGTTTGAAGAGTGGATAGATACCGCCACTCAGGTTTTGGAAGAGTGGGAGGTACCAGAACAGCACAAGAAACAGAGAATCACAGAAAGTTTAAGGGGACCTGCACTAGAGGCCGTACGTAATCTCAAGCTAAGCAAAAAGAACTGTACTGCACAGGATTATCTAGACATTCTACAAGATGTATTTGGTCGGACGGAGAACGTGGCTGAACTTCTTTACCAGTTAGACCACTGTTACCAAGAAGAGGAAGAGAAGTTGTCCAAATTTATTAGACGCCTGGATAAGATCATCCACCAGATCTGGTTAAAGAAAGGGATAGACCCCCGGAAGGTAGATGAGACTCGTGCACGGCAGGTGCTGAGAGGGGCTCAACCCTTAGATCCCATTGCCATACTGTTGCGAACTCGCCAAGATGGTGGCATTCTGGAATACCCTGACCTGATCCGAATGGTCAGAGAAGAAGAGGTCATGTTGGACAACAAGAGGAAGAGTCGGCAGTTTGACTCAACTGCTCATGTCAAAGTGATAAGTGCAAAAGAAAGTGACTCGCAAGTTGAACTCCTAAAGACCCAGGTGTCCCAGTTGATAGAAATGGTGTCCATCCTGACTAGTCAGGCATCTACTCTACCTGATGGGAACGCGTCAGAGAAGCCGGATAAACCTTCTAACCTTAGAGTAGACCTGGAACCGAGACCTAGGAGATCGCTAACTTGTTTCAACTGTGGGGGAGTAGGACATGTTAGAGGAGTATGTCCCAGCCCAGGAAATGTCGCCTCAGAACCTCGCAAGCCAGCGGAAAAACTTCAGAGAGCACCCGTGAAGGAGTCGACCGGGTGCCCGCCAGTTTCAAGGGAATCCAAGAGACTCAATGATTCAGGGAATCTGAGTCAGGGAGTCAGATCCAGGTACAACGCCCCTAGTTCTATACTCCAGGCTACTGAGAGGAGGAAAATCAATGCACACCGGGCCCAGAGGGGACTGAAGTCCAGAAGAAAAAAAAAAAAGAAAAGAGCCTGGGTGCAGAGAACTGAATCAGACAACAAGGCCACTTCAAGAGAATTCCCAACTAACTTGGTCGGGCCTTCCCCTGTAGTCTCTGTCCAGGTAGAAGGAATTTACACAAGAGCCCTCCTTGACACTGGGGCTCAAGTGACTCTTCTGTATAGAGACTTCTATGATAAACACCTTACCCATCTACCTCTGCAGAAGTTGGAAGATCTGGAGATATGGGGTATCGGGACTCAAAGTTTTCCCTATGACGGGTATCTGCCAATCAAGTTGACCTTTGACCCATCAGTGGCTGGTGAAGCTGAAACCTTCGACACCCTAGCGGTGGTCTGTCCTCGTCCGCCAGGGGCCAACAAAAGCTCTCTCATCGTAGGGACCAACACTGACCTAGTAAGGCGCCTCCTGACACAACTGGTCCAGGGACAGGATGCTCCAGCGCCAAGCATTCACCCCATGCTACGGCAGGCCTATCAACGATTAGTATTGGAGCAAGAGACTCCTGCAGAAGGAGTTGGAAGACTCTGGAAGTTGGACAGAACGGAAAAGGTCTTGCAGCCAGGAGAGGTGGCTTGTCTGAAAGCTTCCGTTAAACTCACATGGAAACAGCCGGGCCCTTTTATCATCTTTGAATCAGGTCCACAGGAAGAGGAGAGAGGGATAGAAGTAATCCCTGAAGTGATCCCTTTGAAGGTGTTACAGAAAAACCATGGAAGGGTTTTAGTGAGTGTCAGAAACACCTCTACTACACCGGTGAAGGTACCGGCGAGAGTGCTGTTGGGCCAAGTTAACCCGGCTACCCCAGTTGTCCCATCTGATCTTAAAGAGGAGGAACGGGGTGAAGTTATCATAGAAGAGCTCTGCTCTGGAAACGCTGCCCTCCCACCGGAATGGGTGAAGAGGGCCAAGGCACAACTTGCTCGATGGCAAGGAATATTTTCTAGGGATGAGTTCGACGTGGGATGCGCCAGGAGTGCCACTCATAAGATCCGCCTGAGTGAGGACAAACCTTTCCGAGAAAGAGTCCGGCGAGTTCCCTTAGGTGACTTAGAAGATCTACGTCAGCAGCTGGCGGAACTCAAGAAGACTGGGGTTATTCGAGAATCCAGGAGCCCATATGCTTCTCCGATAGTGGTAGTCCGGAAGAAAAACGGATCTCTGAGGCTTTGTATCGACTACCGAACCCTGAACAGAAGAACCATCCCAGACCAGTATACCACTCCTCGAATCGAAGACGCCCTACAGAGCCTGTCAGGGGCAAAGTGGTTCAGTGTGATGGACTTAAAGAGTGGGTATTATCAGATCCCCATGCACCCTGAAGATTGGGAGAAGACAGCCTTCATCACCCCTGTGGGGTTCTTTGAGTTCAATCGCATGCCTCAGGGGTTGTCAGGGGCCCCTGCTACCTTCCAAAGGCTGATGGAAAGGACCGTTGGAGATATGAATTTGATAGAGGTACTGGTATACTTGGATGATGTTATCGTGTTTGGTAGAACTTTGGAAGAACACGAGGAGAGGTTGGAAAAGGTCCTGAAGAGGCTACATGAAGAAGGCCTGAAACTTTCTCCTGAGAAGTGCCAATTCTATCAGTCCTCGGTCCATTACCTGGGCCACATCGTGTCTGAAGAAGGGGTGGCCACCGACCCGGACAAGCTGGATGCTGTCGCCTCCTGGCCGAGACCTACAAATGTGACCGAACTTCGGTCGTTCCTGGGTTTTTGCTCCTATTACAGGAGGTTTGTAGAGGGGTTCGCCAAGATTGCCCGACCCCTCAATGAGTTACTAAAGAACGAAGAAGATGACGTTCCTGAACTGGTCAAGCCAGTGAAGTCCACCATGGGACCCCGGAAGGCCAAGGAGTCCATCCAGGATCAGTGGACCCCAGAATGTGAAGGGGCTTTCATTCAGTTGAAAAAGAATCTAACCACTGCCCCTGTGTTGGCCTACGCAGACCCCACGAAACCATATGAACTACATCTCGATGCCAGCCGAGATGGGCTGGGTGGGGTACTCTACCAGGAACATGAGGGTCACCTGCGACCCGTAGCCTACGTGAGCAGGAGTCTACTACCTGCTGAAAGGAATTATCCTACCCACAAACTTGAATTCCTGGCCTTAAAGTGGGCAGTGGTCGACAAACTGAAAGATTACCTGTACGGAGCTGAATTCATTGTCAAGACGGATAATAATCCCCTTACCTATCTGTTGACTACAGCCAAGCTCGATGCAACAGGACACAGATGGTTGGCTGCCCTCTCTAGCTTCAACTTCAGCCTGAAGTATCGGCCAGGAATCGGGAACAGGGATGCAGATGCCCTATCCAGAAGGTTGCATGCACCACACGAACCTGATGAAGAATGGACCCATTTGGCTCCAGAAGGGGTGCGTGCCCTATATCAGGGAACTGAACTTCGATCCAGAGGAGGATCAAGAGCCGAAGAGATTGGGGTTTCGGCTGTCGGAGTACCCAAATACTATTGCAGGGTGACCCAGGTTGAAGGGGAAGATTTACCCCGGCTGTCCAAAAGGGACTTGAGGAAGGAGCAGCTGGAAGACCCTCTGGGAAAACTTCTTTTGGAAGCCTTGGAGATCCAGCGCCCTGAGTTGCTTCTCACCGACTCTCCTCAGGGGGCCCGTCTGTTGCATAGAGAGTGGACCCGGTTACAGATCCGAGAAGGGGTGGCCTACCGAAGAGGCCCATCTGAAGATCTGGAGGAGAAGTGGCAACTGTTCTTACCAGCTAAATACAGGGAGAGAGTTCTGGCTGCTCTTCATGATAATCATGGCCATCTGGGACCTGAAAGAACTTTTCAGCTTGTCAGAGACAGGTTCTACTGGCCCTGTATGAGGGCCGAAGTTGAAGGATACTGTCATTCTTGTGTCCGATGTATACAAAGGAAGACTCTGCCACGTCAAGCAGCCCCAATGGGCCATCTGCAAAGCCAGGGACCAATGGAACTGGTGTGCATTGATTTCCTTTGCCTAGAGCCTGATCTGAGTGGCCAAGGGAATGTCCTTGTGGTAACAGACCATTTTACCAGATACGCCTAAGCATTCCCAACAAGGGATCAGAAGGCCTCTACAGTAGCCAAAGTTCTTGTAGAAAAGTTCTTTGTACACTATGGGTTACCACAACGCCTCCATTCAGATCAGGGGAGAGACTTTGAAAGCAGACTGATCAAGAGACTGTTAGATCTGTTAGGCATCCAAAAGACTAGAACTACTCCCTACCATCCACAAGGGGATGCCCAGCCGGAACGATTTAACAGGACTCTTTTGGACATGTTGGGGACTTTAAGCTCAGAGAAGAAACAGCATTGGGGCAAACATGTAGCTGCCATTGTGCATGCCTACAACAGTACTGTCAGTGATGCTACTGGATATTCCCCTTATCGTCTAATGTTTGGACGAGAGGCTCGGTTGCCAGTGGATTTGGCCTTTGGCATCTCACCCGATCACACCTCTTCAGCATCGCACAAGGGATATGTGGACCGACTGCGGAAGAGTCTGAAATCGGCCTATGATAAAGCTCAGGCCACATCTGATCAACGTGGACTGAGGAATAAAAGGAATTTCGACTTAAAAGTTCGGATCCAAGACTTGCAACCAGGGGACAGGGTATTGTTGAGGAACTTGGGTGTCCCGGGAAAACACAAGTTGGCAGACCGCTGGAAGTCCCAACCTTATGTTATCTGCAAGCAACTACCAAACCTCCCTGTGTATCAAATTCGGCCTGAAGGAAGTGTGGGTCCACTGAAGACTTGGCATAGGAACCATTTACTGCCTCTCTCTGAAGCAGTTCGCATGCCTCCTGTCGTAGATTCGTCAGAGACCCCTTCGACCTCTCGCCTGTCCAGACCAGTCACCAGATCTCAGTCGACACTCCCAGATGTGAGGGAGGGAAATTCTCCATCTGAAGATCTGGAAGATGAAGAGGAGGTACCTGACTGGATGTGGTCATCTCAGTTACCAGAACCCACACCTGCCTCCCTGTCTTCATCCGAATTGGCTGACAGAGGAACCCTTCGGGCGGAAGCCCCCGAATTCATACCTTTCCACATGCTTCCAGAAGAAGTAGTTGATGATGAAGATCCTGAGGAGGAGGTTGCACCTTTCTCTGAAGAAGAACTGACCGCTCTTGAAGCATCAGATTCCTGTGTGTTGGAACATGAGGAGGAGGACATTGAAGAATCCCCAGAAGTGGCTGGTCCTAGTACCTCTGAGATCGTGCATCCCAAAGAACAGAGGGAAAGAAGAGTCATTCACCCACCCAAAAGACTGACCTATAACCAATTGGGTGAATGCTCGGAAGAGGCTATCTTTACTTCCAAACGAACTCTTGATCAGCCTAGTTCTTCCACCGCAGATTTGGTGGAGGACAACCCTAGCTCACCCCCAGGCACATCTGTACAAGCCACTCAAGTGTCGGGGGTCTGTGAACAGAATTACCTTCCCTCCCCCGACAATTGGTGGGAGGTTCCTATGTCGAACCTGTGTTGTAATATGCAGTTGTTAAGTTTGAACTCTGCTTATGAAAAGGAAGATGATTCCCTGTTATGCATATGTTAATGGTTTTTTTTTTAGTGTACTGCCAACATATGCACTGGAGTACATGCTGTTGTCCTCTTTGGGGACCAAAGTTTCTCAAGTGGGGGGAGTGTGTAGCGGGGTCTCCCATTATACAAGTTCTAAAAGACTGCTGTTTGACATTTGAGAGGAACTCGGCTCCATCTAGTGGCCAAAAGGACACATTGCAGCGGCTATGGAATTTCTTTTGATGTGATTTTCCTTTCAGGAAGTTGAGCAGTCTTCATTGCCCATAGTGCTTTGAGAGTACCAGGGTGCACTGCTGCACCACACAGCCTTCTGGGGGAAGCTTTATAAAGGAAGGGAGGAGCCAGGCTCACTCTCTTGGGAAAGACACAGTGAGACAAGCAGGATGCCAGCGCTGTGGGCTGATGCTGCATGCTAGGCCGAAACTCCTGGGCCTTAAGTGACTAAGTTGCAGTGTTTCATCTCCAGTAGAGGATCCCTCCTGGAGGTCCCATCGATGTTCTACAGAGACCAGACTCATCCACCCCAAATACCTAGTGCGCCTGGTGACAGAGGCCGGAGACTGAGATCGCAGCGGAGGCTTCCTGGGAGACAGTCCTGTTGGTGAGAGGGCACCTGCCCAAAAACTGACTCTATCTATCAAAGAAGTAACTTTAGTCAGGATTAGCCTTAGAGTAGTAGAAGGCAATATACCAGGTGGCCCAGTACATCTCTCACAGAAGTTTTACCGCCAATCCTGCACAGACACCCCGCGGTGATTACTAACTGTTTGCTGCCATTCTCTCTATTGATCACCCATCCTCAATGTGGATTACAAATCGCGAGTGCACCAACGTTGCTAGCGAAGATATAGAGAAGTAACAGCGGACTCAGATAGGTCTGACTGTCTGGTACTGTGTCTAACTGAATGCTGAGCCTTATTTCCAAAAGTATAATAGTGATTAAGATGGTGGTCCTATAGGCTCTGAGACATTTCCTGAAACAATTAATGTGCCGTTGAGGAGTGATATCACAGTATTTATCTTATCTTTGATTAATTAATCAGTATATCCTTTTACAAAGTCATATTTTACTGTATCGAAACTGTTTATTTGATTTACAGTAAATAACTTTCCTGTTTAAAAGCAAGCTTGTGTGTGGTCACCTTGTATTACCCAGAAGGACTGCAGCTGGAGAGAGGTAACATGTCATTATTATTTATTGAAGTGTTATATTCCAATCTGTGTAGCCATTTGGTATTCCAGTCCTATTCTGGGTCAGTTGTGCCTAGGGAGGGTTCGAGCCAATTCTGTGGGTTGTTAGGCAGGACGTAGACCCAATAATCTAATCAGCAGCTCCTGCGGGGGTGGTGCTACAAATACAAGATCTTCCCACTCTCCCATCATCAATACAAGATCTTCCCACTATCCCATCATCAATACAAGATCTTCTAACTCTCCTATCATCAATACAAGATCTTCCCACTCTCCCATCATCAATACAAGATCTTCCGACTCTCCCATCATCAATACAAGATCTTCCCACTATCCCATCATCAATACAAGATCTTCCGACTCTCCCATCATCAATACAAGATCTTCCCACTCTCCCATCATCAATACAAGATCTTCCCATTCTCCCATCATCAATACAAGATCTTCCCACTCTCCTATCATCAATACAAGATCTTCCCACTCTCCCATCATCAATACAAGATCTTCCCACTCTCCCATCATCAATACAAGATCTTCCCACTCTCCCATCATCAATACAAGATCTTCAGACTCTCCCATCATCAATACAAGATCTTCCCACTCTCCCATCATCAATACAAGATCTTCCCACTCTCCCATCATCAATACAAGATCTTCCCATTCTCCCATCATCAATACAAGATCTTCCCATTCTCCTATCATCAATACAAGATCTTCCCAGACTGCCATCAGCTGCTTCAGCTATCCAACCCAACTGTGATGACGCACCTGCCACGCACCTCTGTGACCTCCGGACGATCTTACAGGCACTCATCTCTTGCAGCCACTGTTGCAACATCAGTGGTCCTTGAGCCGGGCTGTACGAGAGGCTTCCCTCTGCATGTCAGGCTCTGCCTCAAGGTATGTGACAGGTCTTTTGATTCATTAAGGGATCCAAATCCAAAACCAGCACACTTGATGCAGCACCTCAGAGAGACTGAAGAGATCTTTAGGTAGACAAGCAAACAGAACAGAATGCGCAGACTAAAGACTAGCACACACGGGCCGAATGTTGGGTGACATGGGCCGAATGTTGGGTGACATGGGCCGGTCTGACAGAAGCCGTCGGATGAGAATGCTGGAAAACCAGCAGCCGACTGGCTCCTGATCAGTGCTCTCAGCCAATGGCTGAGAGAGCTGATTGGAGTGTCCTGGCAGGGGGGGGGGACACAATAGCTCAGTGGGGGAGGTCGCTGTACTAACATCGGATTGTTAGTACAGTGGCCCCCGACCGGAGCTGTCGGTTGAATAAAAAAAAAACGACTGGTGTGTACTAGGCTTAAGCGTAGCATGTAACATTATATAAGAAGTCAATAGATGAATCACACTTAGTAAAATCAAAAGAGTTTATCACAGTTCTCCGATGGCTTTCACACCCGGGAGAGATGCCTGGAGGGCTACCAATACGGATACCCTGGCAGTGGCCCTGATGTTTCTCAAATTTTGTAGGCACGCACATGAATGGTATGCTAAGGTGCCAATCACAGGTGCAGCTTGTAGCAGAATTCTAGGTTTCCAGGAGATCACCACCGCTGTGGGGGGGAAAGCTGAGTTGCCAGGGTAACCTCTGGAGGAAGCAGCACATGATGGGGGCAGGAAGTGACAAAACCAGAAGTGACATCAAAGGGGGCAGAGCCACACATTTCAGTGTTGCAACCTTTTATAAGCCAGGAGGAGGGCACAGGGGCAGGGCCGGTGCAAGAATGTTTGCCGCCCTAGGAAAAATAAACATTGCCCCCCCATATGCTCTCCCACCCCTCATCCCAGTGGCGGCTGGCACTCCGTGGACCTGGCCATGGACCCCCCCCCCCCTAACTTCAGAGTCCAGTCCACACCATATCCCCCCCCCCCCCCCCGGGTGCCAGTTCACTTACCTTGTTCCTCCAGACAGCAACGGCTTCCCCCTTAGTCTCCTCCATGTCCCCTCTCGGCGGCCGTCTCCTCCCTCCACCTCTGCCAATAGGATGCCTTCTCCTTTGGCCAATCGGAAAACGGGTCTCAGGTCCCGCTTCTTGATTGGCCGGGAGGAGAATCAGTGTGGCAATAGCAAATATTCATTCGCTATTGTCACACAACTGGGTGGGCTCAGGGCGCAGTGCTCTACTCCCCGAGCCCATCCTTTTTTGAAGCCTATTAGAGCCTCTGGCTCTAATCACATGCTTTGAAAAAAAAGAGAAAAACCCTCATTGGAATCCATGCGTCCGGTGCCCTGCATGCCCTGCATGTAGATTAGGGGGCCGGACGAATGGATGGGGGGTGGCACCCCTGCGGCCCTAATGGACAGGCCGGCCGCCACTGGTTAAAACCCCTTCAATGACTTACGGTAAGTCACTTACCTCGGGTCAGGCTCCACCGGCGCCCCCTGCTAAGTTGCGCCCTAAGCGACTGCCTAGTTCACCTTACTGATAGCACTGGCCCTGCACAGGGGATTGCTGTATTTATACTGCAGGTGGTATGGGACAGCACAACCTAGCAAAACCAGAGAATGGATTGGCACTTCAAAATCACGTAATAGCTGACAATGTCGGCACAGACCACTAAAGGAAGCAGTATATTGAAATAAAAAAAGGAAAAACAAAAATACACAATGAAATAATATGCAATGGCACTAACAGGACACTAGGAGGGGCAAGGTGTTATTGGGATTGATATTAGCCTTGCTTGTCCAATTCATCTGCACACCCTTGCATCTGTGAATGGGTGTGAAAGCCATCAGAGAACTATGATAAGGTTATTTGATTTTACTAAATGCGAGTTGTTATTTGTCGTTTTCCAACAAATGTCACGTATTCTGCACACTCCGCTCTGCTTGCTTATTATCGGGTCAAACAGGACCTGCAATAAAAAGTTGGTGGAAGATGGTTGAAATTGTCAGAAAATAACCTCATGAAATGGGAGACATAATGGTGGCCGTGGATGGAACAACTTTCCGCACAATGAAAAGAACAGAGTTGACGAAGCCAACACGATTTAGAAAATAGTAACAACTGTAACAATGCTGAAATATGCAAACAACATCAATGCCCATCAGTGCTGCCTATCAGTGCCCATCAGTGCCACTTATCAGTGCCCATTAATGCCACTTATCAGTGCCCATCAGTGCCACTTATCGGTGCCACCTATCCATGCCTCCTCATCAGTGCCACCTATCAGAGCCCATCAGTACTGCCTATCAGTTGCCATCAGTGCAGCCTATCAGAGCCCATCAGCGTCGCCTATCAGTTGCCATCAGTGCTGCCTATCAGTGCCCATCAGTGCCCACCAGTGCAGCCTATCACTGCCCATTAGTGCCGCCTATCAGTGCCCATCAGTGCCACTTATCAGTGCCCATCAGTGCCACCTATCCATGCCTCCTCATCAGTACCACCTATCAGAGCCCATCAGTGCTGCCTATCAGTTGCCATCAGTGTCGCCTATCAATGCCCATCAGTGCTGCCTATCAGTGCCCATCAGTGCTGCCTATCAGTGTTCATCGGTGCAGCCTATCAGTACCCATCAGTGCCACCTATCAATGCCACCTATCCATGCCCATCGGTTTTCTAACAGCAGCCCTGGTAAGGGGCCCCGTCTCAATTTGTCTGTATGGGGCCTCATGGTTTTTAACAGCAGCCCCTGTGGACACCTAGTCTAGTCTTTGAGGACAAGCGTAATGCTGATGTGACCCTGAGTTTGACACCCCTGCCCTAGACTGATCTTTTGAGCCAGAGAAAGAATTCCGAAAAAGCTGTGTGCCTGGCTGTGTGTGCCCTGGGGGGGGGGGGGGGGGATTAGGACCAAACTACCAGAGGCTCCTTTGTGGGAGTAGCGCTACACTTTATATTGTCTGTAATTGTATAATATGCAAGCATAGGCTCTGAAAAAAAAATAGTAAGAATTAAACATTGTAACAAATAACTCTAAAAAAAATTGTAATATAAAATAATTTGAAACATTTTTAAAGAAATTATATTTTTTCTTAAAATGTAAAAAACAATTAAAGGCCAATTCACACAAGTTCTCTGTTATGTTTGTTTCCGCGAATAATGATTTTAGTGTATTTTTAGTGGAAAATATTGTCCTGATATATCCGAGGGGTGGGTCCCTGCCAGGTAGGCTCTACGGGGCCCAGTGATTTCTAACAGCAGCCCTGGTAAGGGGCCCCATGTCAAGTTGTCTGTATGCGGCCCCATGGTCTGTAACAGAAGCCCTATGGACACCTAGTCCAGTCTTTGAGGGCAACCATAATGCTGATGCGACCCTAAGTTTGACACCCCTGCCCTAGACTGATCTTTTGAGCTAAAGAATGCAGAAAAAGTGGTGTGCCTGGCTGTGTGTGCCCTGGGTGGGGGTGGAAAAGGACCAAACTACCAGAGACTCCTTCGGGGGGGTGGGGGGGGGTTAGCGGTAGCGCAACAATTTATATTGTCTGTTATTGTATAATATGTAAGCACAGGCTCTGAAAACAAATAAATAAATAATAATTAAACATTGTAATAAATAATACAAAAAAAAATGTAAAATAAAATAATTGGAAACATTTAAAAATTGAAAAAAAATATATATATATATTTTTTTTTATGTAAAAAAAACAGTTAAGGGCCAATTCCCACAAGTTTTGTGTTATGTTTGTGTCCGCTATAATGTCTTGATATATTCGTAGGTAGGCTGTATGAGGCCCTGTGATTTCTAACAGCAGTCCTGGTGAGGGGCCCCATGTGAAGTTGTCTGTATGGGGGCCCATAGTTTCTAAGAGCAGCCCTGGGTGGGGGCGGAAAAGGACCAAACTACCAGAGGCTCCTTCGGGGGCGGGATCATTACATATTGTATAATATATAATATGTAAGCTCAGGCTCTGAAAATAAATAATAATTAAACATTGTAATAAATAATAAAAAAAATTGTAAAATAAAATAATTGGAATTATTTTTAACTTTTAAAAATTAAAAAAAAAAAAAAAAATATATATATATATATATATATATATATATATATATATATATATATAAATATATATATATTTTTTAATGTTAAAAATGTTTCCAATTATTTTACAATTTTTTTGTATTATTTAACCCAATGTTTAATTGTTATTTATTTATATATATATATATATATATATATATATATATATATATTTTTTTTTTTTAATGTAAAAAACAGTTAAGGGCCAATTTCCACAAGTTTTCTGTTATGTTTGTGTCCGCTATAATGCCTTGATATATTCGTAGGTAGGCTGTACGGGGCCCTGTGATTTCTAACAGCAGCCCTGGTGAGGGGCCCCGTGTCAAGTCGCCTGTATGGGGGCCCATAGTTTCTAAGAGCAGCCCTGGTGAGGGGGCGGAAAATGGCCAAACTACCAGAGGCTCCTTCGGGGGGGTTAGCGCTACAATTTATATTTTCTGTTATTGTATAATATGTAAGCACAGGCTCTGAATATAAATAAATAAATAATAATTGAACATTGTAATAAATAATAAAAAAAATTGTAAAATAAAATAATTGGAATAATTTTTAACATTTAAAAATTAAAAAAAAAAAATATATATATATATATATATATATATATATATATATATTTTTTTTTTTAAATGTTAAAAATGTTTCCAATTATTTTATTTTACAATTTTTTTGCATTATTTATTACAATGTTTAATTATTATTTATATATATATATATATATATATATATATATATTTTTTTTTTTTTTTTTTTTTTTATGTAAAAAAAACAGTTAAGGGCGAATTCCCACAAGTTTTCTGTTATGTTTGTGTCCGCTATAATTCCTTGATATATTTGTAGGTAGGCTGTATGGGGCACTGTGATTTCTAACAGCAGCCCTGGTGAGGGGCCCCATGTGAAGTTGTCTGTACGGGGCCCCATGGTTTCTATCAGAAGCCCTGGTGAGGGGCCCCATGTGAAGTTGTCTGTATGGGGGCCCATAGTTTCTAAGAACAGAAAAAAAATAATAATAATAACAGGTCAGGTAGGTAGAAAGCAAATTTCAGAATCACGATCACGCAAATGATACATTTTAGTGCCATTGAGTCTCCATTGTGTTTAAACATTTGAAAAACTGAATGTGTTTCAATGTTTAGAAATGAGAGATGTACTGTCTGGCCTTGCAAAGGTTACATTTACCAAAAAGAAAAGGAAAAAATGTTCAGGAAAATTTGCTAATGGATGATGAGCAATGCTAATCTCCAATATTTGTCGGTTGTTCGAGGCCAATGGATCCATTAAAGCATTTGTTTAGAGCAAAATAAAAAGCAATGACTTTTTTTTTTTCAACTAATGTAATACATTCATGGATAAAGTAACAGTGAAATACACATACGAAGCACAAATGAGACCTAAGAAAAAATAAATCGATTAAAGACTTTGCAGCCGCTATTCAGTGATTGGTCCACATTGGGAAGCTGCGCCGCACACCAACGCATGTGTGAAATGGTTTGAAAGTTCTTGCCAATTGTTCGCTGCCAAACGGCAGCTCGTTCACATTGTAAAACTTTTGTTCACTCTATTCAACGGAAAATTAGGACAAAATACAGACCTGAATGAAAGGAATTGATGCTTTTTAACCACTTAAAGCGTAACTCCACTTTTGTTGAGAAAAATAAAACACCCCCCTCTGGGTGATCTCTGTACATTGCAGGGATTGTAACAAACTTTGTTGCAGATTCCTAACTTTTGTTATTCTGAAGAAATCATTGTTTGTTCCTCTGTGCTGAGTGGGTCTAATGGGAGTGGTTTCATAATTATCTATCCGCTGTGGCAGCTGCAGGGCTCTAATGAGGAAAGCTGATGGGCCTGCATCCCTTTCGATGTGTTCCTATTGGGAGGATCTCACCAAAAATGACATCTTCATTTAAGTCCACTACACTTAAATTTGAAGGCAACTTCACTATATACACTGAGTTCATCTAAAGGAAGGCGCCTTTACTCTCTACATTACCCCATACATTTGTACTGTGTATACAACAAAATTATAAAATAAAATTATAAAATAAAATTGGCATATATAAAGAAAAAGAAATGAAATTTAAATAGATTTTCCTGGCTGCAAGCTATTGCTGGCAATGCAAAAATGTAAGAAAAAATGTCATGGGGTTCCCCCCCCCAATCCATACAAGGCCCTTATATGAGAGCGCAGCCTAGCAGACCAGGAAAGGGGGGCAAACGAGTGCCCCCCCCCCCACAAACCATACCAGGCCACATGCCCTTAACATGTTGATGGGAACAAGGGCCTCTTCCCTACAACCCTGGGCTGTGGCTGTTGGGGGGGGGGTCTGCGAGCAGGGGGCTAATCAGAATCTGGAAGCCCCTTTTAACAAGGCACCCAGATCCCCTACCCATTCACCAAAAAAGTGTCAAAAAGAAATAAAAACTGTTAAAAATAAAAGACAAAGTCCCTTGATGTAGCTCCATTGTCAATCACAGCGCCCGCCGCACCGACAGGCCCGCAAAAAAAATCTCTGCCCACGACGAAGGCTAACGGCCATCTGCCTGCTCTGCCCTCTGACAGTTCTTAAATAGGTAAGGGGTGGAGCCATCTGGCTAAGTAACCTGGTTGCACCGCCCCATGTGATGTCACCAATCGGTGCATGCTAAGTTGCTGACGCCACATGGGGGCAGTGACGTCACGTCCTTTTTAGGAACTTTCAAATGGCGGAGAAGGCAGTCAGCGGTTAGCCTTTGTCCCAGGCGGAGCTTTTTTTTTATTTTTTCAGGTCTGGCCGGCGTCATGATTGATGATGGATCTACATCAGGTGACATTGTTTTTTATTTTTAACATAAAAAAAATTCAAAAACTGTGTGTTTTTCTTTCTTTTTGACACTTTCTTTTGGTGAATGAGTAGAGGTAAAATGTACCCCATACTCATTCACATGGGGGGACCGGGATCTGGGGGCCCCTTTGCCCGCAGACCCCCACAACCACAGCCCAGGGTTGTGGGGAAGAGGCCCTTGTCACTATCAACATGGGGACAAGGTGGTGGAAAGGCATGTGGCCTGGTATGGTTCAGAAGGGGAGGGGGCACTCGCTTATCCCCCCCCCCCTTCCTGACCTGCTAGGCTGCATGCTCAGATAAGGGTCTGGTAGGGATTCCGGGGGAACCCTCACGCAATTTTTTTTGGGCATGGGGTTCCCTTTAAAATCCATACCAGACCCAAAGGGCCTGGTATAGGTTGGGGGGGGGGGGCCCACACTGTTTCATTTCACATTTTTCTATTGCCAGTGGTCGGGGGCATTGCTTCAGCCAATCAGGGCTTAGAATGCACTGTGCACCACCATGCTCCCCACAAATTAGGGTGATTACCGAATGGGCGATGTTCGGGCTGAACCTATGCTCAGTCCAAACTGCTCGCCCAACACTATTTATGGGACTTAAGTGAATTGCTGGGGAGGTGTGCCCAGAAGGTGGGGAAGAGTCCATAAATAGTCTGAGTCCAGTGCAGCAAGGGCAGCTTGTAGTATGTGGGTGTAGGGCAGTGTTCCTGGGTCCAGCCTGCTGGAGGAGACCCCTTCTGGGGGGCCTTGGCCTCTTGGGCCGAAGGCAGGGAAGGAAGCTAGCCTGAAGACCCTGAGGTCCCAGATGGGCTTAGCTGGGGTGCCTATTTGCAAAGCAACATAAGAATACAGAGGGTCAGGAGAGAGCCTATGGGATAGAGCCGATGGGAATCTGAAAGAGAGAGCCCACGCTCTCCAAGAGGCAGCCTGAGTCTACATCTCCATCACTAGGAAGAGCCTGGGGGGAATATCGGCAGGAGGTAACCGATGATCCTGGTGGCTAAGTGAGTACGTGATCCCAATGCTGCAAGGGTGACAGTGAGGTACTTGGGACTGTGAGTGAAGTGCAGGTCATCGCCAGCTAGAGATTCAATGGGACTTTACTGGGAGAGTGCAAACAAAGTTGTGCAAGAAATTTAAGACAGAACAGCCAGAAATGTAGTAGTCCTGAAGTTGTTCAAATTTACAGTTCAGGGGTGTCCCATACTCCCTCTCCCCATCCAAGTTCAATCAGTTGTCATTGAACTATGCAAATGTGGTCAGTAAGCCAAATCTCAAGGCCCCTAACAACCTTTCCTAGGGTTCCACAGAATGTGTAGTGCCCTCCTCTTGTTAGGCTGCTAGGAACCAATTTTGTTTTTGACTCCACTGTAGTGAAAGGAACAGTCATTGAGTTTGATTACTCCCACCTGCCTCTAAAAGGCATTTAAAGAGCAAAGGGCAGGGAGATTTAAATGATCAGTCGCCCCAGCCAACCCCTGGATGGAGGCACCGCAAAGGTGGCTGGGGTGGTGATAAATGTGCAGGAAAACTGAGCATAGTGTTCTATCCTCCCCTTGGAGGGTTGTAGCTCTCCCCTTGGGCTGCTGCCCCTAGGGGAGAGCTACTGAGGCAAGAGATTACACTCTGGGCCTCAGCTGGAGCTGGGCCGAGGACCTAGAGGGGATTGCTAATGGAGAATTGTGACGTGAGTCACTTTGGTTGGGGGGCTTGTGGAACCAAGATTGCTTTAGGGAGCTTGGCAGACTCCTTGTCCAGCTTTCCCAGCCCCTCTTATGTGTAAGTCACCCTGTGTCTATTAGGGGCACAGGGTGACCAAGAACCCCAGTCGGGTCTGCACTAATCAGACTTGCTGTACAACCACACCGGACTCAGCATTTGGTGTTACCCCGGTTATCCTGACTTCTATATGTGTGGTTTGTGTTGAAAAAGTGAGGGGCTCTTTCACTTGGGACAATAATATTTCTGGACAATGTCCCTCCGGAAATATATAAAGATAAATGGTTTGACTTAACAGATTGCTAGAACATTGCAGGAGTGTCTCATAGACCCTTGCTAGTGGGGTGGGATTTGTTATTGGTAAGTGCCTGCATCCCATTGTTCTTCTATTGTTTCTGTCTGCCTTAAGATAAACTTATTATGGTATGTATATGTGTATGTCGATTGGGTGCTAAGGGGGAGGGGTTGCCTGTGGTTCAATAAACAGTTTGATTCTGGTTGACTGCAAAACTTGTACTGTCGAATTCTTGGGGTAACTATAGCCAGATTCACGGAATCCGTGTTCCAGAGCTTTGGAAGCAGATTCTTGGCGGAGATACCCAGTCGGGGTGTCTGGATTCCGTCACAAGAATGATCTTTGATCTCCCTCACTTGTGGATGCTGGGTGGCAGACGGTTCCTTGGACACTGTGAGTAGGACTTGATTTGTATAGTGTGTGCCTGCTCCTGAAAGGTTATTGTCCTCCCATTGATTGTTATTAACATTTTGGATTATCTTGCGTCCCTAAACCCCCTTTCCTGTTAAAGCTCTTCAGCAATAAATACTAACAAGGCTTCCCCTGGACTGAGCCTGAACTGTCGGTGTGTGAGGGACTGTGCTTGTGTGAAACACCATCAAACGGGAGGTCAATAAGCCACAGCTCAATGAACCTCTGGAGCAGCCTTTCTCAACCTTTTTTGTACCCAAGAGGAACACTTGAAATCATTTTAGGTCATAAGGAACTCTTACTAAAACCAACAGGGTCAATGGAGAAAATGCTCCTTACATTGGTGGTCAGTGTGAAGAATGTTCCTTACATTGGTGGTCAGTGGGAAGAATGTCCCTTACATTGGTGGTCAGTGGGAAGAATGCTCCTTACATTGGTGATCAGTGGGAAGAATGCTCCTTACATTGGTGATCAGTGGGAAGAATGTCCCTTACATTGGTGATCAGTGGGAAGAATGTCCCTTACATTGGTGATCAGTGGCAAGAATGCTCCTTACATTGGTGGTCAGTGAGAAGAATGCTCCTTACATTGGTAATTGGTGGGAAGAATGCTCCTTACAGTATCTCACAAAAGTGAGTACACCCCTCACATTTTTGTAAATATTTTATTCTATCTTTTCATAAGATAACAACTGAAGAAATGACACTTTGCTACAATGTAAAGTAGTGAGTGAACAGCTTATATAAGTGAAAATGTCCAAATTTGGCCCAAATTATCAATATTTTGTGTGGCCACGATTATTTTCCTGCACTGCCTTCATCCTCTTGGGCATGGAGTTCGCCAGGGCTTCACAGGTTGCCACTGGAGTCCTCTTCTACTCCTCCTGGTGGATGTTAGAGACCTTGCGCTCCTCCACCTTCCGTTTGAGGATGCCCCACTTAATAGGGTTTAGGTCTGGAGACATGCTTGGCCAGTCCATCACCTTTACCCTCAGCTTCTTTAGTAAGGCAGTGGTCCTCTTGTAGGTGTTTGGGGTCATTATCATGTTGGAATACTGCCCTGCGACCCAGTCTCTGAAGGGAGGGGATCATGCTCTGCTTCAGTATGTCACAGTACATGTTGGCATTCATGGTTCCCTCAATGAACTGTAGCTCCCCAGTGCCTGCAGCACTCATGCAGCCCCAGACCATGACACTCCCTCACTTGGTCTCATCAGACCACAGAAGATGGTTCCAGTAATCCATGTCCTTAGTCTGCTTGTCTTCAGCTAACTGTTTGCAGGTTTTCTTGTGCATCATCTTTAGAAGAGGCTTCCTTCTGGGATGACAGCCATGCAGACCAATTTGATGCAGTGTGCGGTGTATGGTCTGAGCACTGACAGGCTGACCCCCCACCCCTTCAACCTCTGCAGCAACGCTGGCAGCACTCTTACATCTATTTCCCAAAGGACAACCTCTGGATATGACGCTGAGCACGGCACTCAACTTCTTTGGTTGACCATGGCGAGGCCTGTTCTGAGTGGAACCTGTCCTTTTAAACCGCTGTATGGTCTTGGCCACCGTGCTGCAGCTCAGTTTCAGGGTCTTGGCAATCTTATAGCCTAGGCCATCTTTATGTAGAGCAACAATTCTTTTTTTCAGATCCTCAGAGAGTTCTTTGCCATGAGGTGCCATATTGAACTTACAGTGACCAGTATGAGAGAGTGAGAGTGATAACACCAAATTTAACACACCTGCTCCCCATTCACACCTGAGACCTTGTAACGCTAATGATTTATATGAAACCGGGGTGGCTAATTGGGTCCAATTTGGACATTTTCACTTAGGGGTGTACTCACTTTTGTTGCCAGCGGTTTAGACATTAATGGCTGTGGGTTGAGTTATTTTGAGGGGACAGTAAATTTACACTGTTATACAAGCTGTACACTCACTACTTTACATTGTAGCAAAGTCTCATTTCTTCAGTGTTGTCACATGAAAAGATAGAATAAAATATTTACAAAAATGTGAGGGGTGTACTTACTTTTGTGAGATACTGTAAATCAATCTATTGATAGATAAGAGACCGACAATCTAATAGATAGATAGATCGATCTGAGAGAGACTAATCAATCAGAAAAGGTAGATAGAACATTAGATAGAACCAGACGATCTTAATGAGACAGCTTAAATAGAAACTTGCAATTAGATAGATGGAAAATAGTTTAATTTTTCTAATAGATTGTCTGTCTCTTATCTATTAAAAGCATCTCTTTCTCTCAATCTATTCATGAATCTATAACTATTTATCCATCTATGTCTATCTATTTATCTACCTATCCATATCTACAATGAATATCAATCTTTCTGTCCATCTATCTATTCATTCTAATCAAGCTGTCTAAGATCTATCTTGGTTCTATCCAATGTTCTATCTGCCTTTTTCTCATTGATCAGTCTCTCTCAGATATATCTATCTATAGATGGATAAGAGACAGATAAATAGATAGATAGATAGATAGATAGATAGATAGATAGATAGATAGATAGATAGATAGATAGATAGATAGATAGATAGATAGATAGATAGATAGATAGATAGATAGATAGATAGATAGATAGATAGATAGATAGATAGATAGATAGATAGATAGATAGATAGATAGATAGATAGATAGATAGATAGAGTGGGTACGGAAAGTATTCAGACCCCCTTAAATTTTTCACTCTTTGTTATATTGCAGCCATTTGCTAAAATCATTTAAGTTCATTCTTCTTCCTCATGAATGTACACATAGCACCCCATACTGACAGAAAAACACAGAATTGTTGACATTGTTGCAGATTTATTAAAGAAGAAAAACTGAAATATCACATGGTCCTAAGTATTCAGACCCTTTGCTCAGTATTTAGTAGAAGCCCCCTTTTGATCTAATACAGCCAGGAGTCTTTTTGGGAAAGATGCAACAAGTCTTTCACACCTGGATTTGGGGATCCTCTGCCATTCCTCCTTGCAGATCCTCTCCAGTTCTGTCAGGTTGGATGGTAAATGTTGGTGGACAGCCATTTTTAGGTCTCTCCAGAGATGCTCAATTGGGTTTAAGTCAGGGCTCTGGCTGGGCCATTCAAGAACAGTCACGGAGTTGTTGTGAAGCCACTCCTTCGTTATTTTAGCTGTGTGCTTAGGGTCATTGTCTTGTTGGAAGGTAAACCTTCGGCCCAGTCTGAGGTCCAGAGCACTCTGGAGAAGGTTTTTGTCCAGGATATCCCTGTACTTGGCCGCATTCATCTTTCCCTCGATTGCAACCAGTCGTCCTGTCCCTGCAGCTGAAAAACACCCCTACAGCATGATGCTGCCACCACCGTGCTTCACTGTTGGGACTGTATTGGACAGATGATGAGCAGTGCCTGGTTTTCTCCACACATACCGCTTAGAATTAAGGCCAAAAAGTTCTATTTTGGTCTCATCAGACCAGAGAATCTTATTTCTCACCATCTTGGAGTCCTTCAGGTGTTTTTTAGCAAACTCCATGCGGGCTTTCATGTGTCTTACACTGAGGAGAGGCTTCCGTCGGGCCACTCTGCCATAAAGCCCCGACTGGTGGAGGGCTGCAGTGATGGTTGACTTTCTACAACTTTCTCCCATCTCCTGACTGCATCTCTGGAGCTCAGCCACAGTGATCTTTGGGTTCTTCTTTACCTCTCTCACCAAGGCTCTTCTCCCCCGATAGCTCAGTTTGGCCGGACGGCCAGCTCTAGGAAGGGTTCTGGTCGTCCCAAACGTCTTCCATTTGAGGATTATGGAGGCCACTGTGCTCTTAGGAACCTTAAGTGCAGCAGAAATCTTTTTGTAACCTTGGCCAGATCTGTGCCTTGCCACAATTCTGTCTCTGAGCTCTTCAGGCAGTTCCTTTGACCTCATGATTCTCATTTGCTCTGACATGCATTGTGATCTGGAAGGTCTTATATAGACAGGTGTGTGGCTTTCCTAATCAAGTCCAATCAGTATAATCAAACACAGCTGGACTCAAATGAAGGTGTAGAACCATCTCAAGGATGATCAGAAGAAATGGAAAGCACCTGAGTTAAATATATGAGTGTCACAGCAAAGGGTCTGAATACTTAGGACCATGTGATATTTCAGTTTTTCTTTTTTAATAAATCTGCAACAATGTCAACAATTCTGTGTTTTTCTGTCAGTATGGGGTGCTATGTGTACATTCATGAGGAAGAAGAATGAACTTAAATGATTTTAGCAAATGGCTGCAATATAACAAAGAGTGAAAAATTTAAGGGGGTCTGAATACTTTCCGTACCCACTGTAGATAGATAGATAGATAGATAGATAGATAGATAGATAGATAGATAGATAGATAGATAGATAGATAGATAGATAGATATACATTATAGATATGCATAGCTAGATAATTAGATAGATAAATAGATATAGATACATAGACAAGAGACAGACAATCTATTAGAAAGATTAAAAGATATCTATCTATCTATCCCCTGGAACTATAGAATTTATCAGAAAATCACAGAATGTTCACACAGATTTTCCATGCAGCACTCTGTCATATTCTTCATGGTGATGGAATTATTCCGCGGTGCCCATGGTAACGACTATTCCTGTGTCAGACATCTCTGGATGTAACAGGGTGTTGGGAGGAAAATCTCACCATGGTCCCATGCTATAGACTGGTTATACTGGGAGTAATGGCGGCAGCGGCTGGTTGGAAGGAGACGGATAGCTGAGCTGTAGAAGTTGTAATGGAAGGTGATAATGCAGTGATGTGCCCGGATGTACTCTTATATTCTCCTTCTGTATATTTCACACATCCATATTGAGGTTTGCAATATTCAGAAGCATCAGAAAGAATCCGTGTTGTCTGCAATTCTTTTTCTGAGTATAAACTACACAGAGCTGTCATTGTATCAGTGTGTGCTATATTATAAGCACCGTATTTCTGTGTATAGAGTGCACATCTATAGGGGCAGACGTATGTCCTATCTCTCTATATACATTTGATGTACTAAAACTGGAGAGTGCAAAATCTGGTGCAGCTCTGCATAGAAACCAATCAGCTTCAGTTTTTTTTTTTTGTCAAAGCTTAACCACTTTACCACCGGAGGATTTTGCTGTCTTACGTCTGGGCCTCTTTTTGCGATTCGGCGATGTGCGACTTCAACTGACAATTGCGCGGTCGTGCGACGCCGTACCCAAACTAAATTTACGTCCTTTTTTTCCCACAAACAGAGCTTTCTTTTGGTGGTATTTGATCACCCGTGCGATTTTTACTTTTTGCGCTATAAACAAAAAAAGAGCGTTTATTTTGAAAAAATAACAATATTTTTAACATTTTTTTATATGAAATTCCCCCCAAAAAAGATGTAAAAACCAATTTTTTAAAAAATTTTTGGCCAATTTGTTTTCTGCTACCTATGTTTGGTAAAAAAAATCGCAATAAGCGTATTTTGATTGGTTTGCGCAAAAGTTATTGCGTTTACTAACAAAGGGAAAGATTTTTGTCATTTTTGGTGTTTTTTTTTTAACGCGTAATGGCGGCGATCTGCGATTTTTTTTGTGGGACTGCGACATTGCGGCGGACAGATCGGACCCTTGACTGACATTTTTGACACTTTTGGGGGTACCAGTGACATTACTACAGTAATCAGTGCTATACATATGCACTGTTACTGTAAAAATGACACTGGCAGGGAAGGGGTTAATTTTATTGGAGAGGGAGGGGTTAATGTATGCCTGGTGCTTACTAACGTGTGGGGGGGGAGGTGACTGAGTGAGTCATGGACAGATCGGATGTCCAGCTATGCTGAACACTCCAATCTGTCACTCCCTGTCACTATGGAGATCCGTCCGCTGTGTTTACACAGGCGGGCGGATCTCCACACTAGATCCCCGGCGATCGGGGAAGAGCGGCGGCGATCGCCGCTGCTCCTCCCCTGGCCCGACTCCTGCTGTGAATGAAAACAGCAGGAGCGAGCCTCCGGCGGCGCACAAGTGCCGCCCAGAAGGGGGAGTGTCTGACGACGTTAATACTACGTCGTCAGACGATAACGAGCCACTCTGCCGCAGTAATATTACTGTGGGCGGACGTAAAGTGGTTAATTAATCAGGCTGAAGTTAGAAGCTGATTGGCTCCCATGCACAGCTGCACCCGATTTTGCACTCCCTGTGTGCTTTTAGCTTAGTAGTTCCTACACTGGTCAGCTGAGACCTATAATGATTCATTAAACACAATACCTCCCAGGTGACATAAACTGGATACAAACTATACAATTATATTCAGATTTTTTTCCTTTAGATTTACCAAAACCATATAATATGGGGATAAACCTAAACTCTTTCAATTAGTATGCAATCAGGCCCGCCCTTCTACTACATAGTTGAGAGTAAAGCCCCGTACACACATACCGATTGTTGGCCGTAAATATTCGGCGGACGACCGATCGGCCGATTGTAGGCTTGTTAGTATGATGCTTCCGACAGCCAACAGCGCATTTTCGGCCGAACAGAATCTGTCGTGTAGGCATTAAAATTTTTGTTGGCCAACACCAGAACGGCCGATTGTTCGCCAGTCAGTACAGATTTTGGCCGACAGACAGCAGATGAGCAAGACTGGGCATGCTCAGAAAAGAAAAAACACACGGAAAGTTAACCATCACATGACATCACTTCTGCAGTCGGCTGTTGTTGGCCGACAAAATTTGTGTGCAGTCTTTTGCAGTTTTCAACCGACACGACAGCCCTCGGACAAAAGACGGCCGATCGTTCGTTACGTGTGTACGGGGCTTAAATCTAAAGGAAATCCAACAACAAAAGTTGTATAGTGTGTATCCAGCTTCATCATGCAACTAATTTTATCTCAGCGGTCTTTCATGAACGTGCACTACAACTAGCCAATAGAGGGAAAATCTATAAATAATACTATATGTAATATTATTATATGTATTAACAGTACAATCAGTATATATATAGCACAAGTACATAAAAATGTGAAAGTCACATTAAGGGGTAACCATACAAGAATAAAGCAAAAAGTCTACTCAATGAAAATATTCCATGGTTTACCTATAAAAGGATTCTAACACTACTGTGTGCTTTGTGATTGCCATTGAATTCTCTAATAGAAACAAAGGAAGGGCACAGATAATGGCATTCCAGTATTACAATTAACCACTTGCCGTCTGCTCACTAGAGCTCTACTGCGGCAAAGTGGTTGGTTATCGTCTGACCACGTAGACCTACGTCGTCAGACACTCCCCTTTCTCGGCGGCGCGCACGCGCCGCCGGAGGCTCGCTCCCGCTGTATTCAGTCACAGCGGGAGTCGGGCCAGGGGAGGAGCAGCGGCGATCGCCGCTGCTCTTCCCCGATCGTCGGGGATCTAGTGTGGAGATCCGCCTGCTTGTGTAAACACAAGCGGGCGGATCTCTGAAGTGACAGGCAGGGTCAGATTGCAGGGTTCAGCATAGCTGAACATCCGATCTGTCCCTGTGTCACACAGTCACCTCCCCCCACACACGTCAGTAAGCACCAGGCATACATTAACCCCTCCCTCTCCAATAAAATTAACCCCTTCCCTGCCAGTGTCATTTTTACAGTAACAGTTCATATGTATAGCACTGATTACTGCAGTAATGTCACTGGTACCCCCAAAAGTGTCAAAAATGTCAGTCAAGGGTCCGATCTGTCCGCCGCAATGTCGCAGTCCCGCAAAAAAATCGCAGATCGCCGCCATTACTCGTTAAAAAACAAAAACACCAAAACCAACAGAAATCTTTCCCTTAGTTAGTAAACGCAATAACTTTTGCGCAAACCAATCAAAATACGCTTATTGTGATTTTTTTTTACCAAACATAGGTAGCAGAAAACAAATTGGCCAAAAATTTAAAAAAAATTCGATTTTTACATTTTTTTGGGGGGGAATTTCATATAAAAAAAATGTGAAAAATATTGTTATTTTTTCAAAATAAACGCTCTTTTTTTGTTTATAGCGCAAAAAGTAAAAATCGCACAGGTGATCAAATACCACCAAAAGAAAGCTCTGTTTGCGGCAAAAAAAGGACGTAAATTTCGTTTGGGTACGGAGTCGCATGACCGCGCAATTGTCCGTTAAATTTGCACGGCGCCGAATCACAAAAAGTGGCCCAGACGTAAGACAGCAAAATCCTCCGGTGGTAAAGTGGTTACAAGTAATTCAAGTTTCAATCAGCAAAATAAAAAAAATAATAAAACATTAAAGAAAATTAGTTGCATTTTCTCCAGTATCCACAGGAAAAAAAAATTATATATATATATATATTTTTATTATTATTTTTCTTTCTGGATACTGGAGAAAATGCAGCTTAAGGCCCCTTTCACACAGGCGGCCTCCCGCTGTGTCTAATCCCAGTGGTAGCACGACTCTGGCGGCGCATGCGCGCCGCCAAATCCGTACATTTGCACATAATCACGGAGATCTACGTGATTATGCATTCAGATCCGCCTGTTCGTTTTTTTTTTTTTGGCGGATCTGAACGGTCCCCCCATGCATTCCTATAGGGGATCGGATGTCAGCGGAGATATGTCCGCTGACATCCGACCCGATCCGATCCGTCAAATCTGGATGGATGGAAACCCTATTTTCCATCCGTCCAGCAGATCGGATCGGATCGGATGAGAACAGACCGACGGTCCGTTCCCATCCGATTTCCCCCATAGAGATGCATGGGGAACTGAAAGCTGTGTCTCCGCACGCAGCGCGGAGACACAGCTGTCATCCTCCTGCTCAGCGGGGGATCGGTGGATCGATCCCCCGCTGAGAAAAGCGGACTACAAGTGTGAAAGAGCCCTAAGGCTCTCTCTGGTGATGCTAACTTAACCAAAATCATAGGTATTTAATCACATGATCACTGCTTAAGCTGAGGATTAGCCAATCAGAATAACATACCCCATAAGAAGAAATTACATATTTTAATGTCTAGTCTTTTGCTTATGTGGCAGGTTTTCCAGGCCTGTGACCTGATGTGGGTCTGCCATTGTTACCGGTTACCTCTCCAGCCCATGTGAGCTGCGACCCTGGGGGTGAGAACTGAGACATCGATAACTCCGGCATCTTTGTTTGGTTGTTTTATTGTATTTTTAGGGGATGGGAGAAGGGAATGAGTTGGATACTCCTTTGGCTCGATTATGTACAATTCTGGGACTTTTATAGCAAAAATACCCGTTAGCGCTGTCTTGACGCCAGCCGACGCTAGCCAACGCTTACTGACGCTTTGAACACTCTGTATCTCTAAAAAGCTGTGCTGGAACTCCGACTTCAGTCCAGAAGATCCAGGACTGTGGAACATTGAACCTCTGACACTGCTTGCACTCAAAAGTCACTGACTACCCCCTCCTGCTTTGCTCTGGTTTGAAGTAGCTTGTTGTGAAATCTAGGGATGATCGAACGGTTTGGGTCGACCATCGGTTCGACCCGAACATTGGGTGTTCGAAATTCAGCCGAATTCCGAACTTTTTGCGGTAAAAGTTCGGAATTCGGCCATCAGAACCGCCCAAAATTAAATGGGACAGGAACTGGGCTTTAAAAGCCCATGATTGGCCCAGAAACATCAGTAAAATGTGATTGGAGTGACTACGGGTCCAGAGCCCAATGAGGAGTGAATACGCCCCCCATACGCCCCCCAGTATATAACATAGCCCCGCCAAAACTCTAGCACTGTAATACAGGGGCTGTGGAAGAGAGTGGAAGCATTTGTGTTGCTCCAGTGTCATTTTGCAATTATTAGTGTGAGGAAAGGGATATGCAGTGTAGTTAGGGTACTATATACCACTATAGTTAGATTCAATAATCTAGTTTTTGTAGGGAAAGTTTTAAGTGTCAGGGTGACCGTAGTGTAGTTTAGGGTGAACTGACTCTTCCATGTCAGGGTGACCGAACTCTGCCATGTCAGGGTGACCCCATTATGCACATTCTGGGTTAGGGGTATATATATATATATATATATATATATATATATATTTCAAAAACTACAATTTTTAAGAACTTTTTTTTTGCCTGATTCGTAGTCCCTGGGGCATGACCCAGAACCCTAGGCACTTTTTAGGGGCATTTATTGGGTTTTAGGGCTTCAAAATGGTGTTTTTTGATTCCAGAAGTTCGGGTCCCATTGATTTCAATGGGGTTCTGGAATCCGAACCGAACTTTTGGGAAATTCGGGTGTTCTGGTCGAACGGAACTTTTCAAAAGTTTGATCATCCCTAGTGAAATCCTGTATGGCTGCAACTCTCAACAGGTGCACTCATATTATGCACTTTCTCTTCCGAGCCCAAACTGCAGGCGCCCCCTTCAGGGTCCTCAACCTAGGTACCCCCTCTATCACTTCAGGATCCTCTGACTAGGTACCCCCTTTACAGCTAGCTGACTCTTGGATCCTGGAACCTTCTCCGGAGTGGTTCCCACTGACTCTAGGCAGACCCCCGGTTCTGGACCACTCTTGCTCTCCGCTGGTTCTCGGCACACCGGATCCCCCTCAGTTCAACTCAGCACTCTCTGGATTCTCAGGCAGCACCCGAGACATCCGCTTCCTCTGACAGGAGGAGAGACAGCCGTTCTCTCCCTCCTGGGACTCTGCTTCCCGCCAAAGACCATGAGTCATGCCCTCCCTCAAACTTATACCCACTCCCAGAATCCTTTGCGGCAGAATCTGCCCTCTGGGGTAGTTACAAGCCTGAATGTATCCCTGATTGGGTTTCCTCCACTGCCCTTTGAGAAGCCTCTCACAGAGCCAGTGGGGAGACTTCCCCTTCATCAGACACACCTGGAAACCCTGACACCCTACCAAAAATAAATCATGGCCCTGCTGTTAGGCAGACAAGGCCCACCATGCATTTACCTAGCACCTACCTGTAGGGTGCTACACCTATATAAGCAGCACTAGAGGGAACCTTTAGCACTATTTTATTCCATGAAAGGGAAGTATTTTTAGTCTTTTTATTAGGCCCCTTTCACACGGACATTCCGATTGGGTCCGTCTGTCAGTTTATCAGGCAGACCCAATCAGAACCGCCATTCTTCTCTATGGAACGGCGGGTGTAAACAGACATGTGTCTGTTTACATCAACCTACATCCAACCGATCCACCAAAAACATCCATCTAGCACAGGGATCCTCAAACTATGGCCCTCCAGCTGTCCCATGAGGCATTGTAAAACTCTGACATTCACAGACATGACTAAGCATGATGGGAATTGTAGTTCCTGAACAACTGGAGGGCCATAGTTGGAAGACCCCTGATCTAGCAGATCAGATGGCAGTCAGGTGTAAACAGATAGGCGGTCCATTTACATACAGTCACCCATAGAGGAGAGCGGTCCGTGTCCATGACTGGACACGGACCTGTCACCCGTCTGATCAACAAAGATCCGTCCCATGTGAAAGGGGTCTAACACTGTTGGGGTCATTTACTAAAGGAGGAGAGCATGTTTCCAATGTCACCTTTCTTTCAGGGAATGAGGTGACGTTCAGTGATAGCTTGATTTGCAAATGAATACCCAATCATGTAGGAGGAAAATGTTTACATATTTGCTTGCGGATGATTGGATAACCGAAGTCAGCACAGCTTCATCTCATTTACTAGGCTAAGTGAACATCCAGTTTGCAAAGTGAACACGCTCTACTCATTTAGTAAATTCCCATCCCACGAGACATGATAACATGCAAATACAGTATCTACTATGAAGTGGCCATTCTCAACTAGGGATCCATGGAACCCTGTAGATTCTCCCGAGGTTTCTATGTGCTCCTTAAGCTGTGGCTGAATGACCTCCCATCTGACGGTGATTGCATAGTATAGAGTCCGATGCCACTTGCCAGATACACGAAACAATATGCCAATGGTCTTTTAAGCTGTAAGTAAGGATGGTAATGGGGCCACTACTGTCCTAAGAGGGGGCATTCTTCCAGCTAACCACCTATGTAAGGAGCATTCATCCCACTAACCACCTATGTAAGGAGCATTCATCCCACTGACCACCAATGTAAGGAACGTTCTTCCCACTGACCTCCAATGTAAGGAGCATTCTTCCCACTGACCACCAATGTAAGGAGCATTCTTCCCACTGACCTCCAATGTAAGGAGCATTCTTCCCACTGACCACCTATGTAAGGAGCATTCTTCCCACTGACCACCAATGTAAGGGACATTCTTCCCATTGACCTCCAATGTAAGGGGCATTCTTCCCACTGACCACCAATGTAAGGAGCATTCGTCCCACTGACCACCAATCTAAGGGACATTCTTCCCACTGACTGACAATGTAAGGAGCATTCTTCCCACTGACCACCAATGTAAGGAGCATTCTTCCCAATGGCCACCAATGTAAGGAGCATTCATCCCACTGACCACCAATGTAAGGAGCATTCTTCCCAATGGCCACCAATGTAAGGAGCATTCATCACACTGACCACCAATGTATGGGACATTCTTCCCACTGACCACCAATGTAAGGGACATTCTTCCCACTGACCACCAAATTAAGGGACATTCTTCCCACTGACCACCAATGTAAGTTGGTGTAATTCTTGTTGTGAGTACAACTGATTGCTTCAGTGGAGATGGGACTGAGACAGCACCTGAGGTGTGATCAGGGCCGGTGCTACCACTAGGCAAACTAGGCAGCCGCCTAGGGTGCACTGCCACCTAGGGCGCAGCCATGGCCAGTGCCACATTCCTCCCCTGTCACCTCCTCATCCCCAGTGAATTTCATCTCTAGAGAGGGGGGGCAGTGCATGTAGGGTTCGAGGGGGGAAGTGTGTATATGAAGGGGGGTGTAGGGTTAAAGGGGGGCAGTGTGTATGTAGAGGGGGTGTAGGGTTAAAGGGGGCAGTGTGTGCAGGAAGGGGGTGTAGCTTTAAAGGGGGGCAGCGTGTACAGGAAGGGGGGTGTAGAGGTTAAAGGGGGAAAGTGATTGCAGGAAAGGGGTGTAAGATTTAAGGGGGCTGTGTATACAGAAAGGGGAGTGTAGGGTTAAAACGAGGCAGAAAAGGGGGCAATGTGTGCAGTTTTTTTTTTGGGGGGAGGGGGCAAATAGCTGGTCTTGCCTAGGGTGTAAAATAGTCTAGCACCGGCCCTGGGTGTGATTGAATTATGTGGAGCCTGATCTTGTCTAATTGGTCAGTAATCGTATTATGAAGGCTCCAGGCTTTGCAGTTTCTTGGGATGTTCTACAGCTGAGTTAAGTCCTTTGGCAATCACTGGAAGGGTCTACTCTACACAGTGGAAGACATTTATAATCCCCCCACCACATACACATTTCCAAAAACGAATTTTGTTTTGCTCTTTTTAGAAAAGTTTTACAATTCTCAACAGCCTCAAAGCTTCTTGGAAAATGTCAACTGAGCATCAATTGCAGGGTTTGCTAAGTGTTTAAAAAAAATTCCTACCTACCAGACAAATTATTAGCCATAAATGTCAACGCAACACAAGACATTTCTCCTACTTCCTCCTTCCTTCCATGCAGAATATTCCCTCTGTACTAGTTTTGTCTATTAATGATCCCCATCAACCATAATACTTTACCTGGAAACCAACTCCATTATCAAAAAAAGCTATAAAAGCTATGCTAGCTGTCTCTGACCTCAATAATTCCTTAACCTCGGTATGCACAGGGAGTTTTTTTTTTCCATTCAACCAGGGTTGAACAAAAAATTTGACAGATCCCCGGGTAGCACCCTCCAAGTTAGTGCAGGTTGATAGGTACATTTTGTATTGACTCCCCTGTAATTAGTGGAGCAGGGGTTGATTGTTCTAGCCTGTTCAGTGTTTAGCCTGAATATTTGTGGAGAATCCAGCCAATCCCTGGAGGGGTGTGGCAGGGTGAGGAGTTGCTGGGTCCAGCTCTGCTGGAGGAGATGCCTGTGCAGGGGATTTGCCCCTGGGGCAGGATCACTGGAGGTGCCATCTAGAAGACATCAAGGTCCCAGCTGAACCTTTAGCTGGGGAGCCTATTTGCAGAGATTAGTGCTGGAATCAGATTGGGTCTGGAGAAGCTCAGGGGAAAGTGCCAGGAGGAGGTTGGAGGGAAAGTGTCCAGCTGCCCTATTGTGGTGTGAATGGCCCCCCCTATCCATGTGTCCAACCCCCTAATCTGTATGCGGGGCGCCAGACACATGGAGTTCAATGTTTTTTTTTTTTAATCACCTGATTAGAGCCAGAGGCCAGAGGCTCTAATAGGCTTCAGCAAAGGGTGGACCTGGGGCGCAGATCAGTGGACCCGGGGCGCAGAGCAGTGCGCCCCGAGCCCATCCATTGTGTGACAATAGCGAATGAAAATTCGCTATTGTCACACAAGTCCTCCTCCTGGCCAATCAGGAAGCGGGTCCGAGACCCACTTCCTGATTGTCCGAAAGGCAAAAACCATGCCATTGGCAGAGGAGGAGGTGGCGGGAGGACTCGAGGAGACGCGGGGGACTGAGGAGAAGCCGCCGCTGCAGGTAAGTGCACTGGTCTGTCTGCATTGAAAGAGGGCACGCTGGTCATTCTGCATTGAAAGGGGGCACGCTGGTCTCTCTGCATTGAAAGGGGGCACGCTGGTCTCTCTGCATTGAAAGGGGGCACGCTGGTCATTCTGCATTGAAAGGGGGCACACTGGTCTGTCTGCATTGAAAGGGGGCACACTGGTCTGTCTGCATTGAAATGGGGTATGAGGGTCACTCTGCATTGAAGGGGGCACACTCTATCTTAATTACTGATGGCCCCTTTCACACTTTAGTGACCTCAAAATCAAGCAATTTTTTACAGCGTTTTTTGCCGCAAAGCAATGCCTATTACATTTTTCTGTTTGCGTCCCCCCCAAAAATTTTGAGCACCAGCCGCCACTGTAAATCTGTATCACCCTCACTGGAGAGTGCCTGATGGATATCGAAAGGAGGCAACCAATGATCCTGTGGCATTGTGAGTAAAGACCCCCCCTGGTGAAACTTAGTGACTATGAGCAGCTTTTGATGTTTTGGGAGAAGTTATAGTCACCTGTCAGTATTAGAGATTCTGTGGGACGTTTCGTGTAATTCAGCAAGATAGAGAAGAGTCCCCTTAGAGTTTAATCCAATAATTTTGGGGTATCCCATGTTCCCTTTACCTCCTCCAAGTTTACAACAAAAACCTAAACAGACAACCCTAGACTGTTCCTTTGAGCCAGAGAGAGAAATTGGAGAAAATGCTGTGTGCCTGACTGTGTGTGCACTTTAATTGGGGGAAATAGTGTGGCGGGGTCCCCCTGCACCCACATCCACACAATCAAAGTGGGTGCAGGGGGACCCCGCCACACTATTGTATTCTGGCAGTGAGGATTCCACCTTCACTACCTCCACCATCAGAATATGCAAATCAGCACTGCAGCCATTGGCTGTAGCGGCTGATTGAGGGCTGGTTTTCCATCAGGACCGTTCAACAGAAGACAGTCTAACTTCTGTTGATTAGACAGGGATACACACACCACAAAATTCAGCTGGTTCCTGCTGAACCACATGATTTTTGGTCCATGCATAACCAGCTTTAGTTACTGACCTGGAGCCAGCAGCTGACCTATGACTGCAACAACTGAAAATAATGATGGTTTTCCAGCAGGACCGTTCAACCGAAGCCAGTCTAACTTCTGTTGGACAGGCAGGGATACAAACAGCAGAATTTGGCTATTTCCTGCTGAACCAGACAATTTCTAGTCCATGTATACCCAGCTTTAGTTACTGACCTGGAGCCTGCAGCTGGCCAATGACTGCAACGACTGATCAAATTAATTTTTTTCCAGTAGGGCCATTTAACAGAAGCTGGTCTAACTCCTGTTGGACAGACAGGGATACATACAGAGCAAAATTTGCCTGATTCCTGCAGAACTGGATGCTTTGTGGTCTGTGTATGCCCAGCTTTAGTTACTAACCTGGAGTCAACAGCTGGCCAATGACTGCAACAAATGATCAAATGATGGGTTTCCAGCAGGACTGTTCAACAGAAGCTGCTCTAACTTCTATTGGACAGACAGGGATACACACAGAGCGAAATTTGGCTGGTTCCTGCTGAACCAGACAATTTTTTGTCCGTGTATGCCCAGCTTTAGTTACTAACCTGGAGCCGACAGCTGGCCAATGACTGAAACAACTGATCGAATGATGGGTTTCTAGCAGGACTGTTCAACAGAAGCTGGTCTAACTTCTATTGGAGAGACAGGAGTACACACATAGCGAAATTTGGCTGGTTCTTGCTGAACCAGACAATTTTTGGTCCGTGTATGCCCAGCTTTAGTTACTGACCTGGAGCCGACAGCTGGCCAATGACTGCAACAAATGATCAAATGATGGGTTTCCAGCAGGACTGTTCAACATAAGCTGGTCTAACTTCTGTTGGACAGACAGGAGTACACACAGAGCAACATTTGGCTGGTTCCTGCTGAACCAGATGTTTTTTGATTCATGCATGCCCAGCTTTAGTTGCTGACCTGGAGCCAGCAACTGGCCAATGACTGCAACAACTGGTCGAATTATGATTTTCCAGTAGGGCCATTCAAAAGAACCCAGTCTAACTTCTGTCGGACAGATAGGGGTACACTTTGCTAAACCAGACGATTTTCGGTCCTTGTATACCCAGTTTTACTCTCTGACCTGGAGCCGGCATGCAGATAAGAAAGCCAAAATGCGGTCAGAAATTCAAATCAGTTGAACTTGTATTTCTTTAGCCCTTTTCTCCCTGGGGACCCAAAAATGCTTGAGAGGTAAGGCAGACACCTTGAGGGCACTCAGCTGAACCAATTAGCCTCCCAGCATTTCTTTGGACATCTTGTTCCGGGTCAGAGTATTAAAGCTAATGGACCAGTATGACAGCCAGGAGACTAACATCTTCAGGGGGGAGAGGTCAGCAACTGGAAACTTCACTTCTTTTATAACCAGTTTCCTTTCATAAAAATTGTAGTATAAATTTACAGAGACTTACGTAGGCCCTCACTTTTAGCTCCTCCGATGATGTTTATTATTTAATGTATATAAAGAAAGGAAATAACCGCGCCTTGAAAACGTCATATTTGACAAAACGTACGTCGGTCGCGGCGTGCTGACGTCATCCGAGTGAGACGAGAAGGGCGGGCGGAAGAGCCGACCTGCCGGCGGCTCGATTTTTGTAAATCTGCTCTGCATTGATGTTTGTAAGTGTGTTTCTTTTTTTAAATTGAATAAAATATGCGGTTTTACACTATGGGGCATGTTATATCTTTTATGTGATCCGGTGACTGACGCCCATTGTGATTGAACCCAACTATTGATTGGAGGTCAATTGAGTCTCCCTTTATCTTGATTGCTGGATCTGAATAGCTGGATTTCAAGTACTGGATTTCAGGAGACCATGTGGTGGATCTATTTGGCATATCACAAATCTACATTTGGAGCACCTGTCCTCGAAGTGGGATATCCCTTTGGAGATCTTGGATGTGCCAATTTCCTAAATCTGCGTATTATACATTTAGTTCTGGTAAGCAGCTTGCACTATTGGTGGAGATCCCAATATATTTAGTGAATTAGCAATTATTGGACTCATCACATTGAAAAGTTTTCTAACAAGGGACTTTTATGGACTTTATCACTTTATCATTATATACACATGTGTGGTTATAGCACTGTTCACTTTAGTAGCGCAGTTTATTTATTTAATATTATTATTTAATGTACCTTATGTCACTGATGCCCAATGTACTATATTTGTATGTGAAGGTGTTCCACAGAGGCACCTTTAGGGATGTGATCTTTCTGAGGGTATTGGTTGGTTAATGCCTATGGTATCATGTACCGGCTGGCCCATTATGACGTCATGTCTCCACTGGCCTGCTTTGTTATTTTTTTAAATGTATAAATAAAGATTAAAAAAAAAAAAAATTGTAGTTTAAATTTACAAACCAACAAAAACTGTTCTGATGTTCTAAATACCTTTTGACTTTGATCTGATTTGGAAGAATCTATCCATTTATTGATCTGATTTGGAAGAATCTATCCATTTATTGAACATTTTCCGTTGAATAGACACAATCGTTTTTAATGAATTAAATGAGTTTATAAAAAGTGTAAATTCCCTCAAAAAAACATTTCGGTAGCACCATACACCTATCAGCTGTACGCTTTCAATGCACCGTATACACACTGCACATTAGGTAAGTACTATTTATCTTATGTGACAAAACTGTTGTCCAACCACAACAATCACTTCCACTAAATCACACATCCAGCGAGATCGAACACATATCATTTTTATTACTATATTTTTTTTATCATGATCAACAAATAGTGTTCGGATGTGAACAGAGGGTTTTTTTAATATTGCCTTGTTACATCATTCCAGCTCGTTAATTATTATTTATTAACTGCCTGATGGCGTATTACCAAGATGGAAAGATCAAACCTGCCCCTCTTAACTTTCGCACCTTCCTATGGGCCCATCATGATGATGAGTTGCCTCACTGCAAGTAAATGGCGGTGACAGTTTGGAACTAAACCATGAAATGTTGGGGTAAGTTGAAGTGATCTATTACAACACCCTAGATTTGGGAACATCCAATGTGAGGAGCTGGATCTGCACCCATGACCTCTGCTGCATCCTGCAGTGACTCTTCTTGCTAAAGCCCTCTGAGACTGCTAGACATTTCCGATCGTTTGGACAATCCTGCCTTGTTTTTGGTGAACCTTGAACTCTTTGCTCTTCCTATGAACTTCCTATTTTAACCACGCCTTTTCCCTTTCTGCTTGCCAAATGATTGTGCTCCTTTCCAGCTGATTTTGTGCTCTTTGTGTATCTGCAGCTGTCCTTATCTTCGCTACCTCTTGGTATTGACCTTTTGGCTTGTTCCTCGACTACTCTTACGCTTGATCCCAATCTGCAACCACTTGTTACCAACCTTTGACTTGTTTACTGACTGATCCCTATCTGCTATACAGTATCTCACACCCCTCACATTTTTGTAAATATTTTATTATATCTTTTCATCTGAAGAAATTACACTTTGCTACAATGTAAAGTAGTGAGTGTACAGCTTGTATAACAGTGTAAATTTGCTGTCCCCTCAAAATAACTCAACACACAGCCATTCATGTCTAAACCGCTGGCAACAAAAGTGAGTACACCCCTAAGTGACAATGTCCAAATTGGGCCCAAAGTGTCAATATTTTGTGTGGCCACCAATATTTTCCAGCATTGCCTTAACCCTCTTGGGCATGGAGTTCACCAGAGCTTCACAGGTTGCCACTGGAGTCCTCTTCCCCTCCTCCATGATGACATCACAGAACTGGTGGATGTTAGAGACCTTGCACTCCTCCACCTTCTGTTTGAGGATGTCCCACAGATGCTCAATAGGGTTTAGGTCTGGAGACATGCTTGGCCAGTCCATCACCTTTACCCTGAGCTTTTTTAGTAAGGCAGTGGTCGTCTTGGAGGTGTTTGGGGTCAAATTCATGTTGGAATACTGCCCTGCGGCCCAGTCTCTGAAGGGAGGGGATCATGCTCTGCTTCAGTATGTCACAGTACATGTTGGCATTCATGGTTCCCTCAATGAACTGTAGCTCCCCAGTACCGGCAGCACTCATGCAGCCCCAGACCATGACACTCCCACAACCATGCTTGACTGTAGGCAAGACACACTTGTCTTTGTACTCCTCACCTGGTTGCCGCCACACACGCCTGACACCATCTGAACCAAATAAGTTTATCTTGGTCTCATCAGAGCACAGGAGATGGTTCCAGTAATCCATGTCCTTAGTCTGCTTGTCTTCAGCAAACTGTTTGCAGGCTTTCTTGTGCATCATCTTTAGAAGAGGCTTCCTTCTGGGATGACAGCCATGCAGACCAATTTGATGCAGTGTGTGGCGTATGGTCTGAGCACTGACAGGCTGACCCCCCACCCCTTCAACCTCTGCAGCAATGCTGGCAGCACTCATACGTCTATTTCCCAAAGACAACCTCTGGATATGACGCTGAGCACGTGGCACTCAACTTCTTTGGTTGACCATGGCGAGGCCTGTTCTGTTAAACCGCTGTATAGTCTTGGCCATCATGCTGCAGTTCAGTTTCAGGGTCTTGGCAATCTTCTTATAGCCTCGGCCAATCTAGAGCAACAATTCTTTTTTTCAGATCCTCAGAGAGTTCTTTGCCATGAGGTGCCATGTTGAACTTCCAGTGACCAGTATGAGAGAGTGAGAGCGATAACACCAAATTTAACACACCTGCTCCCCATTCACACCTGAGACCTTGTAACGCTAACGAGTCACATGACACCGGGTGGCTAATTGGGTCCAATTTGGACATTGTCACTTAGGGGTGTACTCACTTTTGTTGCCAGTGGTTTAGACATTAATGGCTGTGTGTTGAGTTATTTTGAGGGGACAGTAAATTTACACTGTTATACAAGCTGTACTCTCACTACTTTACATTGTAGCAAAGTGTCATTTCTTCAGTGTTGTCCCATGAAAAGATAGAATAAAATATTTACAAAAATGTGAGAGGTGTACTTACTTTTGTGAGATACTGTATATGGTAGCAATGTGGGGAGAAGAGACTTTTCAAGTGAAAAAACATATCATTACACAGAAATATATACTAAAATTACAAAAGTTTATTTGTTTATTTGTTTAAAAAAATTTGACCAAAACATTTATACAACCACGTTTGCATACAGCAAACAGGGAAAAATTGTCCATCATGCTGGTAATTCTACATGTTTCGCCATTCTGGCTTCTTCAGGAAAAGCGTGGTGGAAATACTAATGAAATGAAAACCCCATCTCCGATCTCGGTAAAGAGCCTAAGACGCAGGCTCTTTATCATGTGATCAGCTGTGTCCAATCACCCTGGTGGTGCAGGAAAACCTGGTAGCACGGGGAATATAGGTGAAAAGGTAAGACTAAAGAGGAATCTTTGGGGACCCTTGCCTGCTCTAAAGAGGTATCTATGGGGATCCCCGGCCTGGCCTGCTCTAACCGCTTAACGACCGCCCCCCCCCCCCCCAGGCAGCCGCTCCTGTGCAAAGCGCCATAGGTATACGTTGGTCACGCACCTGCAGCTAGGGGGTGGGCGCGCTTCCGCCCCCATTCATCAGCGGGGACTCCGATGCAGCGGGAAGGCGGCTCTGATTGCCTCCTGGCACCCGCGATTGCTCCCCGCTGTGAGAGAGAAAAACGGTCAGCTGTTGTACACATCTGACCGTTCTTCTCCCTGGAATGATCCTTCTATATAGGAACACAGGTCTCTGAGATAATTTCACAAGCCCCACCCCCATAAGGTTAGAATCACTCCCCTAGGTACACATTTAACCCCTTGATCACCCAGAGGGTTAACCCCTTCCCTGCCAGTGTCATTAGTGCAGTGACAGTGCATATTTTTAGCACTGATTACTGTAGTAATGTCACTGGTCCCCCCAAAAAGTGTAAAAAATGTCAGTCAGGGGTCTGATCCGTCCACCACAATGTCACAGTCCCGCAAAAAATCGCAGATCGCCGCCATTACTCGTTAAAAAAAAACAAAACAATAAAAATTACATAAATCTTTCCCGAAGATAGTAGACATGATAACTTTTGTGCAAACCAATCAATATAGGCTTATTGCGATTTTTTTTTTTTACCAAAAATATGTAGCAGAAAACAGATTGGCCTAAAGTGTTAAAACATCTTGATTTTGACTTTTTTTTTTTTTTTTTGAGAATTTCATATAAAAAAAAATTTGAAAAATATTGTTATTTTTTTCAAAATTGTCGCTCTTTTTTGGTTTATAAAAATTACATAAATCTTTCCCCTAGTTTGTAGACACGATAATTTTTGGGTAAACCAATCAAAATACACTTATTGCGATTTTTTTTACCAAAAATTTGTAGCCAAATAAAATGATGAAAAAACTGATTTAAAAAAAAAAAATTTGGGGGGTGTGGGGGGGGGTGTGGGGGTGTTACTGTATATAGCCGAGAGTGAACGATTTTTTATTTTTTTTTTTCAGAATTGTCGCTCTTTTTTTGTTTATAGCGTATAAAATAAAAATCGCACAGGTGATCAAATACCACCAAAAGAAATCTCTGTTTGTGGGAAAACAAGGACATCAATTTTATTTGGGTACAGCGTTGCACGACCGCGCAATTGTCCGTTAAAGTAACACAGTGCCGAATCGCAAAATAGGGCCTGGTCATTAAGGGGGCAAAATCTTCCAGTCCAGAAGTGGCTAAAGTGAGATCTATGGGGGACCCTGGCCTAGCCTGCTTTAAAGTGGGATCTATGAGGGGGTAAAGGGGCGAAGCGTGGGTGACCTTAAAATGATCCTCCCCCCCTGAAAAAAGTTCTGCGGACGCCCATGACTAGAGGTAATTATCTTTTCATCTGATGCATTCATTTACCTTCATTTAACTTTTACAAAGTGTTAATTATTACTGCTCTAATCTGCAGCACATGTCTGTAAAGTTACCGAAAACGCACAGTAGGGATTTTTGAATAGCGCCAGAACAATGTTGTTAATGCTTTGATGAAGACTCCCGAGTATCTTTGTTTTTTTTGTAACAATTGCAACAATGTTGTGACTTTGCTGTGAAGATGGATTTTATTGGGAATAGTTTTAAGAAACCGTAAATAATACTGAAAAGCAAACCACTGACACACCGAAGGTACAAACAAACCGTGAGGTCAGAACAGTCACAAAGTATTTTTTATTTTATTTTTTTTCCTGTAAGCTGCAGATTGGAACGGCCTTGATTTTTTATTTTTTATTTTGCCTGGCTGTCTATCCTAGAAAATTACTGTCATGAGTCTGTCACCGCTCGCAGCTCATTTCCTGCAGAGGACAGAGCGAGATACACAGATACATCATATCCATAAAATGAACCTTCTCTCTCCGCAACCAAACTTATATCTCACCGTCTCCGCAGCCAAACTTATATCTCACCGTCTCCGCAACCAAACTTATATCTCACCGTCTCCGCAACCAAACTTATATCTCACCATCTCCGCAACCAAACTTATATCTCACCGTCTCCGCAACCAAACTTATATCTCACCGTCTCCGCAACCAAACTTATATCTCACCGTCTCCGCAACCAAACTTATATCTCACCGTCTCCGCAACCAAACTTATATCTCACCGTCTCCGCAACAAAACTTATATCTCACCGTCTCCGCAACCAAACTTATATCTCACCGTCTCCGCAACCAAACCTATATCTCACCGTCTCCGCAACCAAACTTATATCTCACCGTCTCCGCAACCAAACTTATATCTCACCGTCTCCGCAACCAAACTTATATCTCACCGTCTCCGCAGCCAAACTATATCTCACCGTCTCCGCAACCAAACTTATATCTCACCGTCCCCGCAACCAAACTTATATCTCACCGTCTCCCCAACCAAACTTATATCTCACAAATCTCCGCAACCAAACTTATATCTCACCGTCTCCGCAGCCAAACTTATATCTCACCGTGTCCGCAACCAAACTATATCTCACCGTCTCCGCAACCAAACTTATATCTCACCGTCTCTGCAGCCAAACTTATATCTCACCGTCTCCGCAACCAAACTTATATCTCACCGTCTCCGCAACCAAACTTATATCTCACCGTCTCCGCAACCGAACTTATATCTCACCGTCTCCGCAACCAAACTTATATCTCACCGTCTCCACAACCAAACTTATATCTCACCGTCTCCGCAACCAAACTATATCTCACCGTCTCCGCAACCAAACGTATATCTCACTGTCTCCGCAACCAAACTTATATCTCACCGTCTCCGCAACCAAACTTATATCTCACCGTCTCCGCAACCAACTTATATCTCACCGTCTCCGCAACCAAACTTATATCTCACCGTCTCCGCAGCCAAACTTATATCTCACCGTCTCTGCAACCAAACTTATATCTCACCGCCTCCGCAGCCAAACTTATATCTCACCGTGTCCGCAACCAAACTTATATCTCACCGTCTCCGCAACCAAACTTATATCTCACAAATCTCCGCAACCAACTTATATCTCACCGCCTCCGCAACCTAACTTATATCTCACCGTCTCCGCAACCAAACTTATATCTCACCGTCTCCGCAACCAAACGTATATCTCACCGTCTCCGCAACCAAACGCATATCTCACCGTCTCTGCAACAAAACTTATATCTCACCGTCTCCGCAACCGAACTTATATCTCACCGTCTCCGCAACCAAACTTATATCTCACCGTCTCCGCAACCAAACTTATATCTCACCGTCTCCGCAACCGAAATTATATCTCACCGTCTCCGCAACCAAACTTATATCTCACCGTCTCCGCAACCAAACGTATATCTCACCGTCTCCGCAACCAAACGCATATCTCACCGTCTCTGCAACAAAACTTATATCTCACCGTCTCCGCAACCGAACTTATATCTCACCGTCTCCGCAACCAAACTTATATCTCACCGTCTCCGCAACCAAACTTATATCTCACCGTCTCCGCAACCGAACTTATATCTCACCGTCTCCGCAACCAAACTTATATCTCACCGTCTCCGCAACCAAACTTATATCTCACCGTCTCCGCAACCGAAATTATATCTCACCGTCTCCGCAACCAAACGTATATCTCACCGTCTCCGCAACCAAACTATATCTCACCGTCTCCGCAACCAACTTATATCTCACCGTCTCCGCAACCAAACGTATATCTCACCGTCTCCGCAACCAAACTATATCTCACCGTCTCCGCAACCAAACTTATATCTCACCGTCTCCGCAACCAAACTTATATCTCACCGTCTCCCCAACCAAACTTATATCTCACAAATCTCCGCAACCAAACTTATATCTCACCGTCTCCGCAGCCAAACTTATATCTCACGGTGTCCGCAACCAAACTATATCTCACCGTCTCCGCAACCAAACTTATATCTCACCGTCTCTGCAGCCAAACTTATATCTCACCGTCTCCGCAACCAAACTTATATCTCACCGTCTCCGCAACCAAACTTATATCTCACAAATCTCCGCAACCAAACTTATATCTCACCGTCTCCCCAACCAACTTATATCTCACCGTCTCCACAACCGAACTTATATCTCACCGTCTCCGCAACCAAACTTATATCTCACCGTCTCCACAACCAAACTTATATCTCACCGTCTCCGCAACCAAACTATATCTCACCGTCTCCGCAA